>NW_026623019.1:30332011-30632011 GCF_023065955.2 Ursus arctos
CGGGCGTGTTTTATTACCACTATACATGCATCAATTGTCTTCCACGTGCACCTGCACAGGAATAATGAATTACTACAGTAGAATGAAATGTCTGGGAACTACTTGGTGTCATCTATAATGAACAATGAAATTTCGATCTTATATTTGGTGAACTTCCACTTTCTGTCCCTTTAGACAATGGGCCCTAAACAGAAGGGGGAATATACCATGAGAGACTATGGACTCTGGGAAACAAACTGAGGGCTTCAGAGGGGAGAGAGGTGGGGATTGGGATGGGCCAGTGATGGGTATTAAGGAAGGTACATATTGTATGGAGCACTGGGTGTTATATGCAAATAATGAATCCCGGAACACTACATCAAAAACTAAGGAAATACTGTACAGTGACTAACATATCATAATAAAAATTTATTAGTAGAAAAAAATTAAAGGTAAAAAAAAACCAATACGCTTTTCTGTTTCAAGAACAATCACAATTGAGAAAAAACTAACTTCCAATCCCTAAAGCAAAACACAGACCAAGTTCCATTTCACTCCCCTTTATTCACATTCTCTGTGGGTTCTAAGCTATTTCCCTACCTCCTTTCCTGCTGAGCAGGGAGCCCGGGCTCGATCCCAGAACCCTGGGATCATAACCTGAGCCAAAGGCACATGCTTAACTGGCTGAGCCAGCCAGGAGCCCCAGCCATGTTTTTCTTAAGCAAAAGGACACTTTCTCACAATGCCTTCACATGACTTCACATGGTACCAGAGATCTGCATTTGCCTCTAGGAGGTTGCAGATGAAGGCAATTGCAAACTCTCACAGTGGTTTATCAAATACAATGAACTGCCTAGTGACTGTGAAACTCTTATGAGCCCATGAGAGGGTGCTGTGACACTCAGCTGTGGCTGGGCTGGCACAGAGAACCAAATCCATTTCCCTGCCTGATGTCTGTGAGGAACAGATGCCCTCACTGTGAATGAGACCCTGCCACTGAGCTGTCCAGAGATGGCCATCCTCACAGAGGATGAGGATAAAGGACAATGCCTGAGGAGACCTCATCTGTCTCTTTTATCTTTTCATATTTTTGACAGTGGACAAATCTCTGCCTAGGAGTCCCCATCTACCTTAGTCTCAAGTGTGAATGACCAAGAGGTTTTACAAAACACTTAAGATTTTGACCTCACAAATGCCCACAACCACTTACCATAGGGATTCAAATTAAGCAAAGATACTGTTCGTTGGAAGAGAGGTTCTGACCACTGTTGTTTCTCACTTATATGCTCATCTTCCTTACCTCATGGTAACATAACCACCTTGATTCCTGCTTCCATCTTCAGGAAGGCTGATGTGACTTGAAGGGCATTACCCTGACATCATTCTTTCTTAGCAATAAGATGTGGACATTTCCCTAGTCCTACACACCCAAAGTTGAATCAGAATCAGGATTGAGGAGGCTGATGAGAGTTGAAGGTGTTTTCCTGTACACGGTGGTTTATTACCAATAAGGATGGGTCAGAGTCCTCGAAATTCCAGAACCTATTCATTAATGCTTCCTACTCGTGAAAGATGATGTACATTGGTCTTTCCCTGTATAGTGTCATGACTCAGAGAAAAGTGCTTAGCCCTTTCGTCAGACTTCCACGACCACTTTGGGGCTGGCTTCCATATTCACAAAGGATGATGTTAGGGCTAAGAGGGTTCCTGTACACTGTTATTTCTTACAGATAAGTGTATGGCATTTTTGTTACATTGCCAGAACCACTTAGCGCCGGTCTTGCCGGCCTCCTGGGGACTAACACTAACCCTAGGTGGGCCCCCGAGGGGCCCCTCCCAAGGGGCCTGGCACCACAACATCGGGGATTGGGGACCCCCGAGCCCAGCGCCGGAGTCACCCTGCCGCCCCACAGCAACGTGGGCTGCTAGGGGCGCCGCCAGTCTTTCAGGGCGAGAGAACGAGCAGGGCCCTCCAAGCCCCCGGCGAACTTCGAAGGCCCCCCGCGCCAAAACGCTTGGGCCCACACTCCCTCTCGCCAGTGCCCTCACCTCGGCCTGCCCCTCCACCTGCCTCAGAGCTGGCAGAACGGGCCTGCTGGACTCCTGGGGGCTAACACTTACCCTAGGTCGGCCCCAAGGGGCCCCTCCCAAAGAGCCTGGCACCGCAATGCCGGGGATTTGGGACCCTCGAGCCCCAGTGCTGGACATACTCTGCCACCCCGCAAGCACCCAGGGCGCTAGGGGCGTTGCCAGTCATTCAGGAAGGGAGAATGGGCAGGGCCCTCCGATCCCCCTGGGACCTTTGAAGGCCCCCCGCGCAAAAACCGTGGCTCGCATGTGCCTGCATCCCAGCGCCCTAACCTCGGCCCACCCCTCCGCTTGCTGCAGAGCTGTCGGATTGGGCCTGCCGGCCTACTGGGGGCTAACCCTAACACTAGGTGGGCCCCTGAGGGGCCTCTCACAAGGGGCCTGGCGCAGCAATGCCACGGATTGGGTACACTGAGCCCGAGCACCTCACTCACCCTGCTGACACGCCGCCACCCGGTCTGCTAAGGGCGCCTCTGGTCATCAGGGCGGGAGTATGGGCAGGTCCCTCCGAGCCCCCGCGACCTTCGAAGGCCCCCCACGCCAAAACTCAGGGGCCCACACTCCCGCTCACCATCGCACTCACCTCGGCCCGACCATCCCCTCATGGCACAGCAGGCGATTTGGGCCTGCTGGCCTACTGGGGTTTAACCCTAACCCTAACCCCTAACCCTAACACTAACCCTAAACCCTAACCCTTACCCTAACCCTAACCCTAACCCTAACCCCTAAACCTTAAACCCTAAACCCTAACCCTAACACTAATCCCTAAACCTTAATCCCTAACCCTAAACCCAAAAGCCTAAATTCTAAACCCTAACCCTAACCGCTAACCCCAAACCCCAAACCCTAACCCTAAACCCTAAACCTACCCCGACCCCTACCCTACCCCCAACCCTACCCCTAACCCTACACCTTCAGCTAACCCTACCCCTAACCCGTGCTCTAACCCATACGCTAACCCGTACCCTATCCCTAACCCGGACTCTAACCCATACCCTAACCCGTACTTAACCCTAACATGTACCCTAACCTGTACCCTAACCCTAAACCGTACCCTATCCCTAAAATGTTCCCTAACTCGTATCCTATCTCTAACTCTAAACCTTAACCAAACACATACCATAACCCTAACCCATACCCTAACCCTAAACCGTACCCTAAACCGTACCCTAACCCGTACCCTAACCCGTATGCTAACCCATACCCTATCCCTAACCCGGACCCTAACCCATACCCTAACCCGTACCTAACCCTAACATGTACCCTAACCCATACCCTAACCCTAAACCCTACCCTATCCCTAACCTGTTCCCTAACTCGTATCCTAACTCTAACCCTAAACCGTAACCAAACCCGTACCATGAACCTAACCCGTACCCTAACCCTAAACCATACCCTAAACTGTACTCTAACCCGTACGCTAACCCGTACCCTAAACCGTACCCTAACCCATACCCTAAACCGTACCTAACGCCTACCCTAACCCGTACACTAACCCTAACCCATAGCCTAACACTAACCCGAACTCCAACCCTAACCCTAACCCTAAACCCAAACCCTAATCCCTAACCCGTACCCTAAACCTTAATCCATACCCTAACCAATAACCCCTAACCTGTAAACCCTAAAGCCAACCTCAACCCGTACCCTCACCTTACCCTAACCCTAACCCCTACCCTCACCCGTACCCTAACAGTAACCCATACCCTAACCCTAAACCGTACCCTAATCTGTACCCTAACCCTGGGGATTGGGTCCACCTGAACCCCACCACGGGACTCAGCCTGCCACCCCACAGGAAACCATGCCCCTTGGGGCGCCACAGAGCATCCCGTGCAGGAGAACTGGTAGGGCCCACTTGAGCTCCCAGCGATCCTCAGCGGCCCCCTACACCCCAAACATGATGCCCACGCTCATCCCGCCCCACGCCTTCCCTTCAGCCTGCCACCGAGATCGTCGCAAAGCAGGCAGATCAGGCCTGCCGGGTTCCTGGGGCGTAGCCCTGACCTTAGGTCAGCTGGGGAGGGCCCTCCCACGGGGCCCGGGCCAGAGCCCCGGGGACTGGGGACACCTGAGCCCCACTGCAGGACAAAGCCTGCCACCCCGCAGGAAACTGTGCCTCTTGGGGCTCTATGGAGCATACAGGGCTCGAGAACTTGGGGAGGCCCCCGGAGCCTGTCCTCAGGTTTGGCAGACCCCGTGCCCCAACCCTGAGGCCCATGCTCACTCTCCCCCATGACCTCATCTCAGCCCTCCACGGAGCTCACCGCACAGCCTGCAGATTGGCGCTGCTGGTCTCCTAGACCCTAACCCTTACCCTAGGTTGGCCACAGAGGGGCCCCTCCCCAGGGTCCTGGCACCCCACTCTGGGGGATTGGGGACACCCAAGCCCCACCGTAGGACTCAGCCTGCAGCCCACAGGAAACTGTACCATTTTGGGGCACAACAGAGCATTCAGGGCAGGAGAATTGGGGCACCCCCTGAGAGCCCCTGCTGGTGAACTCCGACATTTGTGGGCCCTTCTGGATGAAACCCCAATGCTCACATTCACCCGCCCTTGTGCCCTCATCTCACTCGGCCTGGGAGTTCTCTGAGCACTGGGCAGTTCAGACCTGCTGTCTCTTGAGGCCTAACCTAACCCTGGGTCTTCTGCTGAGGGTCCCCTCCCCGTTTGCCTGCCTCCAAGGCAGCAGGCATTGGGCTCACCTCTGCACGACTAGAGGACTCACCCTGCCCCACAGCAGGAAACTGTCCGTTTGGGGCTACAGCAAGGATTCATAGCAGGAAAATCGGAGGGCCCCCCTTAGCCCATCCCAGGGAACCCCCACTTTTAGAGATCTCCCCGGATCCAATTAGTAGCTTCACACTGACCTTTAAACTTGCTCTCCACAGAGATCTTTTGAAATTCTCCACACTTCCAACCGATGGCATCATCCAGCTCCAGTGCCTTACCCAGCTTTAGGTCTTGAGATGGATTAAAATGGGAAGTTATTTCACTGATGACGACGTACTGGTGACCAAAAGATACATGCATAAATACTTCATATCACTTGGCTTCAGGGAAATGCAAATCTAAACCCCTATAGATGCCATATCACACGAGGCTGAATATCTAAAAATAAGAAGACATGAAACTACACATGTTGGAGAAGATGTGGAGAAACGGGAACCCTATTACACCCCTGTACGAATGCAGTCCGGTACAGCCACTTCTTGAAAATGGTACGGAGTTTCCTCAAGAAGTTATAAATAAAGCTACCCTATGTCCCAGCAATTGCACTACTGGGTATTTACCCCAAAGAGACAGAGGTAATGAAGACGGGACACATGCACCCCAGTGTTCATAGCAGCAATATCCATAATAGACAAACTGTGGAAGGAGTGCAGATGAGCATGGATAGATGAATGGATAAAGAAGATGTGGATCATATATACAATGGAATATTACTCAGCCATCAGAAAGGATGAGTACTTACCATCACACCGACCTGGGTGGAGCTGGAGGGTATTATGCTGAGTGGAATAAGCCAATGAAAGAAAGGCAATGATCATATGCTTTCACTCCTATGTGGAATATCAGAAACAAGGAAGAAGACCATAGGGGAAGGAAGGGAAAATAGAATGGGAAGTCATCAAAGAGGGAGAAAACCCATGATAGACTCTTAACTATCGCAACAAACTGATGATTGCTGGAGGAGAAGTTGGGGGGGGTAACTGGGTGAGTAGCATTAAGGAGGCCACACGATACAATGAGCACTGGGTGATACACACGACTGAAAATTTATTGAAGACTACATCTGAAACTAATGGTGTACTGTAAGTTGGCTAATTGAATTTAAATTAAATAATAAAAGACCTCGAATAAACAATCCTAAACATTTGTATGGAACCACTAAAGATACTGAACAGCCAGTGCAATGTGGAAAAGAAAAACAAAGCTGGAGGACTCACCATTTCCGATTTCAGGTTATACTACAAAGCTGCAGTCATCCTAACAAGACAGTACGGCACAAAAATAGACACAGCGACCAAAGGAACAGGATACAAGTTCAGACAGAAACCCACAATTATGTGGTCCATGAATCTTCCACAAAGAAAGCAACGATATCAAAAGGGAAAAGGACAGTCTCTACAACAAATGGTGTTGGGAAAACTAGACAGCTACACACAAAAGAATGAAATTAGACTGCTTTCTTACACAATACAGACAAACACAAAACAGTTTCAAGACCTCAATATGAGACCTGAATCCATAAAAATCCTACAGGAGGGAAGACAGTAACTTCTTGACATGGACCATACCAACGTTTTTCTAGACTGTGTCCTGAGGCAAAGGAAATGAAAGCAAAAATAAACTACTGGGAATACAGCAAAATAAAACGTTTCCACACGGCAGAGGAACAATGAAAACGTAAAAATAATAAGACAACCTACTCAAAGGGAAAAGATATTTGCAATGATCATATGCAATAAAGGGATAGTGTCCAAAACATATAGAACTGATACTACCTGAACCCAAAAAAACATATAATCCAGTTAAAAAATAGGCAGAAGACATGGACAGACATTTCTCCAAAGAAGAGATAGAAATGGCCAACAGTCCCATGAAAAGATGTTCACCATCACGCATCATCAGGAAAATGTAAATCCAAAGGACAATGACGTAATACCTCAAACCTGTCAGAATGGCTAATATCAAAAGCAAAAAAAAAGAGCAGGTGTTGGGAGGGTGTGGATAAAGGGGAATCCTTGCGAACTGCGGGTGGGAATGCAAACTGTGGTGGCCACCGTGGAAAACAGTATGAAGGTTCCTCAAAAAATTAAATATAGAACTACTCTATGATCCAACAATCACTCTACTGGTATTTCCCCAAAGGCTAGGAAAACAGTAACTTAAAATGATACGTGCACCCCTATGATTCTTGCACCATTATTTACAATATCACAATATGGAAGCAACCCAAGTGTCTGTAGAAAAATTGACAAATGAGATGACAGATGTGTGTATTCACACACACACACACACACACACACACAATGGAGTATTACTCCGCTTGAAAAAGAATGAAACCTTGCCATTTGGAGCCACAAGATGGAGCTAGAGAGTATTATCCTAACTGAAATCAGTCAGTCAGAGAAAGACAAATCCCATAGGATGTCACTCTTATGGGGAATTTAAGAAACAAACAAAAATAAATACATAAAAGAGAAAAGGAGACACACCAAAATACAAACTCTTAACAAGAGAGAACAAACGGATGGTTCCAGAGAGGAGGTGAATAGAGGGATGAGTGAAATAGATGAAGCAGATTAAGAGGACACTTTTCTAGATGACCACTGAGTAACATATAGAATTACTGAATCACTCTCTTGTACACCTGAAATGAATGTAACACTGTATGTTAGCTCTACTGGAATTAAAATAAATTTTTAAAAAAGAATTTTCTTTCAGGAACCTCTTTGAAAAAGCTTTTCCTGTGCAATGTGCATATGCCCTACTTGGGAGGATTCACTCTACAATAATTATGCACTCTATGCCTCGAATTCAGATTTCACTGAGTTCTTACCGGGGATCCCAGGCCACGGGAGCCATGGTCCTTCTCTGTCCAGGCTCAGCACATATGCATTCAGGATTGGAAGTAGAGACACATGTCACTTCACAGTCCAGAAAGCTATTATTGTCTCTGTTTCAGTGTGAGAGAGTCACAGACTTTGGGACAGGTTTCAGAGCAGGTTTATTATGGATCCTGGATCTCTACTTCAATGTTCATTGCCTGGATCCATTTGGCTAATAGGTTCCCTGTGGATGGGCTTGCTTCCAAGCACATATATAGAAGATGAAAAGGTGGGTGGGCTTGGTGCGGGACAGGAAGAAGACCAAAAGCAGACAAGAGTCCGACCCCTCCCCTGATCCAGGAACTGCTACAGGAGAGGGTACGTGAGGTAGAATCCATGCGAAACTCCAAGGTCACCAGCTGAACACAGGAGGCATAGGTCAAGGGATCTGGAGATGCAGGGGTTGAAGGCTCCTCTGAGCTACCTCTGGGAGGAAGGGAGGGAAGGAATGAGGAGACACTGCCTGCCCCTGGCCCATGCCAGCTGCCCACCGCTCCGACACGCATCCGTCTACACAGCTGACACAGCCTGGGCTCAGGATGGGCTGGCTCGGGTCCCTCAATCCTCAGTGGAACAGCTGGTCCCAGGGCTCAGAGACATTCTGAGGGAGATGAGAGGGAAAGCTGCCCCACCCAGATCATCCCCTCCTTGAGCAGACAGCCCTTCAGAAATGCTTTAAAAAACCCACTAACGGGGTTGAAAGACATGCCATGGATGAACTAAGGCATAGAGATGTGTAAAATAACATTCATTTTTAAGTTCAGAGCTGTCATCTCAGGAAGTGGGGAGAGCTTCCCTGAAGAAGACTGAGGGGAGGGCAGGCCATGCTGAAAAGGGAGACATGGCTCTCCTGATTGGGGACCTACAGCCCCCTTCCAGGGAAGGGCATCATCCTCGCAACATACGAGATCCATGGAAGTGTTCCATCAGGGCCAGATGTTTGTCTCGAGAAGGCTACCCTGGCATCGGACTGCACAGGGCACCAGGGACGAGGGCCAGATGGAGGACGGACAATACCCCGGAGGCCATGGGGCAAGAGCAGAGGCACATGACCTTGAAGATGATGATGAAAAGCAGGAGGTGGCATCATGGAGCCGGCCCGAAAATGCCATGGGAGCAGGGCCCACAGCAACACTGAATGGATGCCTTCTGTGCCAGGTGTGGCTGACTTTAGTGGGCTCCAGACTAGTCCTGACCACAACTCTAGGAAGTGTGTACCACCCCCGGCCTGCTCTCCCCTTGCAGCTGCTAGGAATCATGGTCAAAGACCCTGGTCAGCTTTCGTGGAAACCAAGCAGTGGCTCCCCCGCACGCTGCACCTCTGGTGGTGGTCCAGTGCGACCCTCGTGCCTGGCCAGACACTGATGTGTACCTGTCTCCACACTGATCCACAGACGGGAGGGTGTCCCTGAATTCCACAGCACCTGATGAGACAGATCCACAGAACCCAACACCCAGTGGGTCACTGGGGACCTCACCTATGGTCATGGAGCTCACAATAAACTATTTCTGTCACTTCCCACAGAAAGCCTGGTTCTGATCCCCCACAATACCATACATCCTGGTTGCTGACCTGGGGTCATGCCATGAACCCACATGGCACCTTTCTTTAAATGAAGGCTATGCCTACACCTCCTAGAAAATATTTCTAATGAAGTACAAGCCCATCAGGACTTTGGTGTGAATGGTAGCACACAGCCTGCATGGTAGTAGTCAGTAATCCTAACAAGGGTTAACCCCACCCCCCGTCTCACAAAACCTTCCTCCATCCCCACTGAACTCATGGTCTGCCCTCAGAAAACCCTCCAGGAAACAAACCTTTCATCTGAATGCTCTCTTCACCTTCTGCTTCAACTCTTGTCCAACCACAATGATATGAAACTAGAAATCAGTCTCAAGAGAAAATGGGACAGTCAAAAATAGGTGGAGATTTTGGGGGCCTGGGTGGCTCAGTCGTTAAGGATCTATTTTCAGCTCAGGTCGTGATCCCAGGATCCTGGGATCTAGCCCCTAATCGGGCTCCTTGCTCAGTGGGAAGCCCGCTTCTCCCTCTCCCACCCCCCTGCTTGCGTTCATCTATCGCTGTCTCACTCTCTGTCAGATACATAAATAATCTTAAAAAATATGTGGAGATTTAACAACATGCTACTGAACAACCAACAGTCAAATAAGAAATCAAAAAAAAATTTAGAAGTACCTTGACACTGATGAAAAAGACAACCTACACAAACTTATGGGATGCAGCAAAAGTAGCTTTATGGGGGACATTCATAGAAATTCAAGTCTTCATCAATCCATGAGAATGCTCTCCAATAAACAACCTGATTCATGTGGTAAAGAAGTAGAAAATAAAACAACAAACAAAGCCCCAAATTTGTAGAAATAAGGAAATAACAAAATGGAATGCATAAATAAATCCAACGGAGACTAAAAAGACCAAAAAAGAAAAAAAAACAATGAAAATGAGAGCTGCCTTTTTTGGAAAGATAAACAAAACTGACAAACTTAGCTAGACTCACCAAGAAAGACAGAGGACTCGAATACAATCAGGAAGGAAAGATAATGGATTCCTGTCTCATATCAAAATCAAAAGAACTCTTCAACCTTGGACACAACAACTTCTTGCAAGCAACGTCTCTAAAGGCAAAGGAAATAAAAGCAAAAATGAACTAATGGCACTTCATCAGGATAAAAAGCTTCTGCTCGGCAAAGTAAAAGATCAACAAAACAAGAAGGCAACCTATGGAATCGAAGAAGATATCTGCAAATGATATTACAGATAAAGGGGTGGTATCCAAGATCTATAAAAAACTCCTCAAACTCGACACCCAAAAATGGGCAGAAGACACGAAGAGATACTTCTCCAGAGAAGACATACAAGTGGCCAACAGACACATGAAGAAATGCTCCACATCACTTGCCATCAGGCAAATACAAATCAAAACGACAATGAGATACCACCTTACACCAGTTAGAATGGTTAAAATTAACAGGGCAGGGGGCACCCGGGTGGCACAGTGGTTAAGCATCTGCCTTCAGCTCAGGGCGTGATCCTGGCATTATGGGATCGAGCCCCACATCAGGCTCCACGTTATGAGCCTGCTTCTTCCTCTCCCACTCCCCCTGCTTGTGTTCCCTCTCTCGCTGGTTGTCTCTATCTCTGTGGAATAAATAAATAAAATCTTGAAAAAAAATTAACAACACAGGAAATAAAAAAAGTCAGAGAGGATGTGGAGAAAGCAGAGCCCTCTTACGCCACTTGTGAGAATTCAAGCTGGTACAGCCACTATTGAAAACAATATGGAGGATCCTCAAGACGTTAAACACAGAGCTATCCTATGACCCACCAATTGCACTACTGGGTATTTATCCCATAGACACAGAGTAATGAAAAGAAGGGCACCTGTATCCCAATGTTCATAGCAGCAATGTCCATAATAGCCAAACTGTGGAAGGAGCCAAGATGTCCTTCAGCAGATGAATGGACAAAGAAGATGTGGTTCATCTATACAATGGGCTATTACTCAGTCATCAGAAAGGATGAATACCCACCATTTGCACCAACGTGGATGGACCAGGAGGGGATTATGCTAAGTGAAATTAAGTCAAGCAGAGAAAGACAATTATCATATGGTTTGACTCCTATGTGGAATGGAAGGAATAGCATGGAGGACATTAGAAGAAGGAAGGGAAAAGTGAAGGGGGGGAATGAGAGGGGGAGAAGAACCATGAGAGACTACTGACACTGGGAAACAATCTGAAGGTTGCAGAAAGGGAGGGGAAGGGGAATGGGTTATCCTGGTGATGGGTATTAAGGAGGGCACGTGTTGGGGCGCCTGGGTGGTACAGCAGTTAAGCGTCTGCCTTTGGCTCAGCGCGTGATCCCGGCGTTATGGGATCGAGACCCACAACAGGCTCCTCCGTTGTGAGCCTGCTTCTTCCTCTCCCAATCCCCCTACTTGTGTTCCCTCTCTCGCTGGCTGTGTCTATCTCTGTCAAATAAATAAATAAATTCTTTTTAAAAAAATGAGGGCATGTGTCATAATGAACACTAGGTGTTATATGCAAACAATGAATCATGGAGCACTACATCAAAAACAAATGAAGTACTGTAGGGTGAATAACAATTTCTTAAAAAGAGAAAGATATGAAATCCATACAGGAAAACTGTCACAATTTGCAAATGACATGAAATCCTGAAAGATTCCACAAAAAAAAAAAAAAACTGTTAAAATAAACAAATTCAAGAAAGCTGCAGGATATAAAGTCAATATACAGAGACCTCTTGTCTTTATTTTTTTCAGATTTTATTTATTTATTTGACAGGAAGAGAAAAAGCACGAGGAGGGGGAGTGCCAGAAAGAGGGAAAAGCAGACCCTCGCTAAGTGGGCATCCCAACACGGGGCTCAATCCCAGAACTCTGGGATCATGACCTGAGCTAAAGGTAGACGCTTCACTTATGGAGCCACCCAGATGACCCAACTTCTTACATTTCTCTATACTGATGACACACTTTCACACAGAGAAATTAAAAAAGCAACGCCATTTAAAATTGCATAAAAAAATCTAGAAATAAAAGTAACCAAGAATGAGAAAGACATAGTACACTCAACACATGGCAGAAAAAAAATGAAAAATATGTGTCGAGGGGGGCAGAATGTATGGGTCAAAGATTTGGAAGTCAACACAAACAAATGGATGCATACGCCATGCTCCTTAACTGGAAGAGTTAATTATGTGAACATGTCCATCGTACCCAAAGCAATCGACAGATGTGATTAAATGCCTATCTGAATTCCAGTGGCATTATTCGAGGAAATAGAAAACAGTCCTCAAACTTGTATGGAATCACAAAAGACCCCAAATACCCAAAGCAACCTAGAGAAAGAGGTGCAGTCAACACACTCCTGGATTTCAAGCTAGATTACAAAGCTGTTGTCATCAAAACAGGATGGTACTGGCATAAACACAGACACCAGGTCAGTGGAACAGAACAGAAAGCTCAGAAACTTACCCACACGTAGATGATCCTAACTTACGACACAGCAGCAGAAGATATACCATGAGGGAAGGACTGTGTCTTCAGTGAGCGGTAACAGGCAAACTGGACACTAAATGCAGAAGAATATAACTGGGTCACTTTCTTACACCACGCACAAAATTTTTAATGGATGAACGATTGAACATAAGACCTGAATCCATAAACCTCCAAGAAGACACAGGTACTAAGTCTTTCCACATTAGTTTTGGCAAAGAGTCTTCAGATAGGACACCAAATGCAAAGGCAACAAAAGCAAAAATAAACAAGTGGAACAACATCAAACTGAAATCTTCCACATGGCAAAAGAAACCAGCAAAAGATAAAAGGCCAGAGACCCAATAAGAAAAAAATATCTGCGAATCATATGTGTGAGAAGAGGCTAATATCCAAAATACACACAACACTCATACAAATCAAAACCAAAAAAAAAAAACTGTATAAAAATGGGGGGAATATGTGAATAGATACTTTCTAAAGATGGCACACAGGTGCCAACAGACAGAGAAAGTTTTTCGACATCACTTAATATCGTCAGGGAAACATCATCAAACCCACAATCGGCTATCTCCTCACAACTGTTGGAACAGCAATTGTCCCAGAAACAGACACCAGCTGGGGTTAAGGGTGTGCAGATGAGGAGACACTGTGCACTGTTGGTGGGAATGGAAATTGGTGCAGCCACTGTGACAAACGGTATGGAGGTTCCTGAAAAAATAAACGCAACTACCACATGACCCAGTAATGGCTCTACTGAGTATTGATTTGGAGAACACAAAAATACTACCTCAAAAAGACAGATGCACTCCCACGTTCACTGCAGCATTATTCACAAGAACCAGACACGGAAACACAGACCTTGGGGGCCTTATGCCAAGTAACTCAGACACAGAAAGACCAATACCAGATGCTCTCATGTACATTCCACGTGGAATAAACAAATACTGAACGCACAGATACTGAGAGCAGATTGGTAGGTGCCAGATACGGAGATGGGGTGGTAGAAACGGGTGAAGGTGGTCAAAGTCTTAATGTTTGAGTGAGAAAATCCGACATTCATGAAATGTTTTGTCTAGCATGGAGACTAAAACTAACCCCTCAGCTTGGGGTTTAGGTTTCCCTGCTCTTTGAAAGTACATGGCTTCTGAGAAACCTTGCACAGCAGAAATGGTGTCAAGAAGGAATGGCCATTAATTTAAACGGAACAATTGATAGTGTCCTCAGACTCCAAAATTCCTTCTCTTTGATATTTCTTAGGCCTCAGGACACAAGTTTCTGACGGAGGCCCAGCATAAATGAAGAAAAAGCACAGCAGAGGCTCACAGACACAGTTCAAAGTGCTGGTGGCTGGATGCAGAGAGCGGTTCCCAGCGGAAGGAGTTGGTTGGGGTGCACACCGGCTCTGTCGTGCTTCTCCCCAAAACAGATGCTGAACGCGATTCTCACTGTTCACCTTTTTTCATAAGAGGGAAATCCTCTTCAGGTCTCTTCCTCTTACTGAAGCTGGGTAATAACGTCGTTCTCTCAAGAAAACCCAGTGTCTTACTGTGAGCGTTTAAAAAGTGGGGGATACATGTACTTGAGCATTGCTGAGGGAGGAGATGTGAAAGGTTCTCCCAGACACAATCCTCAGCAGATCCACCGGGAAACGCACCTTCCTCAGCATGCGGAACACGGACTACCTCCTACCACCCGAGAAACCCTCTCCTTCCCCTCGATCAGGACAACCCACAACAGCTGGGAGTTACCCCAATTCCTCTGTTCTCCTGCTCCTAATAGCTAATGCATCAGCAAATCCTGTGAGCTCCATCTTCAAAATGGACCCAGAATAGGTCTAACCACTCCATCCAAGGCCACCTGTCTGGGCCACAGTGCCTGAGTTCCTGGAAAAGCTTCGTCATTGACCTGCCTTGCCATCTTCAACCCTCTGTCATCTGTTCTCAACACTGTAGCCAGGATGGCCCAGTGAAACAGGGTCTCATGGGGTTATAGCCCTGGAATGGCTTTCTGTCACCTCTCTGAGGTCATGTCCTAAGCTGTCTCCTGTGGCCACAGGGCCATCTTGCTTCTCCTGGACATACCTGAAATTCTCCTGCCCCAGAGCCTTTTCACATGCTTTCCCTTCTGTTTCGAATGCTCTTGATGTGATCTCACTCACCTTCGGAGAAGTCTGAATTGGAGTGACAGGAACAGAAGATGAGGCTCTGAGTTGGGTGAGGCTGGTGGCCAGAAAGAAGGTTCTCTGCCAGCTCTCCACCTGTGCCTCCCTTGTGCTCAGCCAGGAACTTGCACACAGCCCTCACCTGTCACAACTCTCACACAGGAGACCCACAGCCACCCCTGGAGCCCACCCTGCCCACACCCTGCTGCAGAATGCATTCAGCTCTCCTCTGGGACCCCTGTCAGCTTTACCCAGACCTGGAACCCCCCTGTCTCCTGCAAAGCTCCCGGATTCCCCCTCTGCTTCCAAAATCACACTGGCGCAAGGATTTCATGAGAAAGCTATAACGCTAACAAATGAAAGGTTCGCACCTGCTTTCCCCTTCTGTTGCCTCTCTCTCCACCTTCTTTCCTACCTGTGCAAACTGTAACATATCAGTGGAACATGAACATGCTCTGAGACCTGAATCTTTCATTGCAGCTTTCTGAGTACTCCTTATGTGATAAGCAACTAGGGTATCCTACAACAGGGTGTTTTACAACGCTCATCTATAGAATAGTACAGCCCAAATCACTTCAATTTTACCTCACTCTTCATGAAGTAGAACACGTTTTCCTTTCTTCTTTACTTAAATTCCAGTTAGTTCACATGCCATGGAATATTCGCTTCAGGGGTAGGGTTTAGTGATTCCTCACCTGCATACAGTACCTGGTGCTCATCACAAGTGCCCTCCTTAATACCCCTCACCCATTTATCTCTTCCCCCCACACCCCTGTCCTGCAGCAACACTCAGTTTGTTCTCCAAGGTTGAGTCTATTTCTTTGTTTGCCTCTCTCATCACCCCTCCACTCTGTTCATCTGTTTTCTTTCTGAAATTCCACAAGCGTGAGAGCATAGGATATTGGTCTTTCCTCAATGATTTTGCTTAGCTTAATACACTCTACGTCCATCCACATCCTTGCAAATGGTAAGATTTCATTCTTTTTGAAGCTGGGTCATATTCCATTATATATATATATGTATCCCACATCTGCTTTATCCATTCATCAGTGCATGGACTTTGGGATTGTCTCCATAGTTTGGCTACTGTGGACATTGCTGCTATAAACATCATGGTGAATGTTCCCCCTTCAAATCCGCATTTTAGTATCCTTTGGGTAAATACCTAAGAGAGCAATTGCTGGATCATGGGATTGTTCAATGTTTAACTTTTTGAGGAATTCCCACACTGTTTCCCAGACTGGCTGCACCACTTTGCATTCCCACCAACAGGATGGGAGGGTTCCCCTTTAAGCAGAACATTATATGCCGACAATTTCATAAGAGGAAACAAAACCTCTCTGAGATGCACCCAGGGTCAGGCAAGCAGTTGCAGACATCACCCCAAGGCTCCTGATGCCAAGCCCCTTGAAGCCACCAGCATGCCACTATCCAAAAGAATTCTCAGACTCTCCTTCTGAATCCACCACCAAAGAAACTACAGAGAGAATATGGCACCTCAAAATATCAAGTAAGACATTTAGTAAAACTAGAAAGTCAAGCTCAACTTTTAAACAGGAACAGGCCACTTTGGATAATTTTGAATTTTCCCTCCACCCTAATTTTAACTCTTCTGATGAATAAAATAATCAATGATGAAACATCACGTTTGTCAAATAACATCATCCAAGTCTGTATCAGATGAAAAAAGCCACCTAACGCTAGATGCTGGCCACTCAACTATATCGTAGGCCTAATTGAATAAACACTGTTAGATGAAGGAACAAATTAGATGTTACAAACAGGCACAGAGTGAATCTCACCTTCCCTTTCTAATAAAAGAGGGTTCCTAGGAAACAGATGGTCAAAATACATTTGTAAGCAATAAATGGACAGAGAAATTGTGATCCCCTGCAAAGTTCTACCTGCAGGGAAACTAAGTAATTCTTGCACCAAACCCAGAATGCTGACAGCTACTTCAATTTTACTTTGTGGCTCAACTAGAGAAAAGAGAAAAGCCCAGGAGGTTTTGGGATAATGAGAGGTTTTACCTCCAGCCCTGACATAGATAGGACATTTTGCCAAACATACCTGTGCTTTCTCTGAACACTGGCGTCCTGTAACAATTGCCTCGCTGACTCCGATGCTGACATTCAAAACCTCGGGTGTCTTGGAGCCAGAGCAGAGAAGTGCTGTCAGCTGGGGAGAAGAAGGCACCTCTGACCTAAAGCCTGCACACCTGCTTCGGTTTCTGGATGAAGGGGCAACACATACTTGTTGTTTAGCAGTAATTATCTTCATTCTCAATAGACCAATGACCTTGCCTTTTCTGGAAAGCAGACTTACTCTTCTAAAGAAACCCTCAATTAGTCTATTCCCAATGCAACTAGAGTGGGGTCTGGTTTATGCCCGCCTCCAGGCCCCCACCTGGAGGATTTTCCTGCATGATTCTAATAGCCAATTACCATTCCCCGGGGGCACACGGGGCATAATGTTGAAGTTGGCTGACGGCTCTGTGGCTTGCTACTGCCACACCTGTGCCTGGGGGACCAGGGCACACCCTGCTGAACTCGGGGTACTGCTCAAGATGAATCGCCTGCACTGTGTCAGAGAACTGAAGGTGGGGATTGTGTGAGGTCCTTACCCGCAGTCTTCCAGGGGAAGAGGGGAAACCCTGAAATTCTGCAACCAATCCCACAAAAGCTCAGGTGAGTGGGCGCCCTGGAGTTCACGGGTATGGGGAATAAGGTCAGTTGAGGACATGGGGCAGAAGAGAATTTAAAGGGAAAAAGAAAACTCACCTGAGTCCTCACAATGAACCCTCTCCACGTGCCCTTCAGAACCCTGCCTCCCACCTGGGGTGCACCCTACCCCCGGACCCTCACCCCAGTGCACGCTGCTCACTCACCAGCAGGGATCTCCACAGGGCAACTCTCTCTCTCTCAGTGCCCCTCTTCTGCCCCAAGTCTGCAACCCACTGCAAATCTGGGACTGCCCACAGAGACATAGCTCCACCCTGAAGCGGTGAATGGTTGGGGAGGTTGGTGCCTGAGCCTCTTGGATGCTGGGCAACCCACCCTCAAGCCCCTGGAACCCTGAAAGTGCAGGGGGCCCAAGAGGCCCCTCCTCTACCCAACACCCGGCACAGGCATGGGTGGGGTCGTGGGCCGGGTCCCCCACACACACCTGGCCCCTTCCAGGGACCCCTCTAGCCTCAGACCACCCTCAGAGTCCTGCCCCTTCCCTTTCTGCACCAGCCCTCCCTGCTGGGGTGTGCCTGGTTCTGGGCAAGGTCAGTGGCTCTCAGACCCTCCAAGGCTTGGGCTTTAGGAAATGCAATGATTTCATGCATTTTTAGTATATACATGTAGTATGACTTTAATCTTATGGGAGCCAAAGAGGTTCTTTATTTTTTCTTATCTTCATGTTGGCATTTCTGGTTGTTTTCTTCTCGAAGCAGATGTACAACATGTGCTTGGGGCAGAAATAGGGCCCATGGTTTGAGTTTTTGCCCAATCATTTTGAGCCGGGTATAATGTTAAAGGATAGCTTCCCTGGGATCCCAGGATCAGGGCCCACAGATGATATAAGATAAAAATTACTTTCATCATTATAATTACTACTAAATGGAGGAATTTGGGACAAAAGGACCTTTCACAAGAGTACCAAGAAATTAAAATGATGCCCACGGAAGGCTACCTGCTCCATGGTCAGCACAGGTAACAGAAGTGTTCACAGTCTCTGGACTCCTGCCCTTCTCCTGCCCAAATCTCTGAAGCACACAGACCACTTAATATCAGAATTGTAGAACTGCTAGACACCTTAGAGATGTCTGGCACCGTTCCCTTGGACTGCAGAATAAAACACAGTAGCTCGTTGTCACCAACTAATTTCAACATGAAGTGCCCCCTGGATGCACTAAGTTCTTTCTTTGCAAATGTTGACCAATGTAAGTCACAGTCATACCATTTAAACACTAGGATGGCTGGGAAGTTATCGTAGGTAAGGCAATATTTTAGCCATATTTATAAGCATTGGCTCACTTTGTAGAAGAGGTTGAGCTGAGTGTTTTTAAATACTATTTCAGGTACAAGAGAGGAGTTAAGATGGCGGAGGAGTAGGGGACCCCTTTTTCAGCAGGTCCCCCGAGTCCAGCTGGATAGGTAGCAGACCAGCCTAAACAACCACAGAATCAGCCTGAGAGGCAGGAAGATATATCTGGATCTCTACAAATGAATATCTCCAGCGCTGAGTATTGAGGTAGGAAGCGGGGAGTCCTGAATCCTGGCACAGATACTGGAAGATAAAAAGAAGGGGGAGGGAGACGCCACGTTCGGGCGCCAGGAAGTAGCAGCCACCTGCACAGGGGAGCAGGCAGACTCAAAGAAGGCACCCCTAGAGAGTGGACTGAGACTGGTGAGCCCAGAGAGCACACCACCAGGCATCTCATGGAACACAGGAATCCCAGTGTGCTCATGGGATCCAGAATGAGATTGGGAGCTCCTGGAGTGCATGCGGGTCCGCTGGAGGCTGGCAGGCCACCTGCACAGGGGACCGGGCAGATTCATGGTCAGAACCCGGGAAACAGCAGACTGAGACCCTGAACCAGGTGCGCCCGCCACCAGGCTTCTCACGGAATTCTGGAATCCCGGTGTGCTCACCGGGCATAGACAGACCCAGAGTCCCGGGAGCCCGCGGGGCAGCTGGCGTCTGGTGGGCCACCTGCATGGGGGAGCAGGCGGACTCGAGGTTGGCACCCGGGAAACAGCAGACTGAGACCCTGAAGGAGGTGGCATGCCACCAGGCTTCCCAGGAAACTCCATAATCCTGGTGTGCTCAGAGGATCCAGACTGAGACCTGGAGATCTGCGAGCTCCAGGGGGCGGCTGGAGGCTCCTGGCCTTAGAAACACAAAGGACAGAGATGCGCCTGCCCTGGAAGTGAGGGCAGGGACACCAGGTGTGGGGCACACATCCAGGGACGCTATGCGGTTGAGCAGCACCAACAGTAACGGAGTTAAAGTAGCCAGAACATCCGTGGAGAACAGGCCGCAATCCCTCTGTTCTGTGACAATTCAGCTTCTGCTGCTCTGACTTTCAGAAGAGGCACAGCAGACCTCCAGAGAAAGCCGCCAGGGAACAAAAGCCTGGAAATATTGGCTCACAGCGTGCCCACACCCATCCCCCTTCACAGGGGACAGGGCAACTCTACCCATACAGGGTTGCCTGAGTATGGGTGCAGCAAAATACAAACTCTTAACAATAGAGAACAATCGGATGGATACCAGAGAGGAGGTGCATAGAGGGATGAGTCAAATAGATGAAGCAGATTAAGAGGACACTTTTCTTGATGACCACTGAGTAATATATAGAATTACTGAATCACTCTATTGTACACCTGAAACGAATGTAGCACTGTATGTTAGCTCTACTGGAATTAAAATAAATTTTTAAAAAAGATTTTTCTTTCAGGAACCTCTTTGAAAAAGCTTTTCCTGTGCAATGTTCATAAGCCCTACATGGGAGGATTCACTCTACAATAATTATTCACTCTATGCCTTGAATTCAGATTTCACTGAGTTCTTACCGGGGCTCCCAGGACACGGGAGCCATGGTCCTTTTCTGTCCAGGCTCAGCACCTATGCATTCAAGATTGGAAGTAGAGACACATGTCACTTCACAGTCCAGAAAGATATTATTGTTTCTGTTACATTGTGAGAGAGTCACAGACTTGGGGACAAGTTTCAGAGCAGGTATATTATGGATCCTGGATCTCTACTTCAATGTTCATTGCCTGGATCCATTTGGCTAATAGGTTCCCTGTGGATGGGCTTGCTTATAAGCACATACATGGAAGATGCAAAGGTGGGTGGGCTTGGTGTGGGAGAGGAAGAAGACCAAAAACAGACAAGGGTCCGACCCCTCCCCTGATCCAGGAACTGCTACGGGAGAGGGTACGGGAGGTAGAATCCATGCGAAACTCCAAGGTCACCAGCTGAACACAGGAGGCACAGGTCAAGGGATCTGTAGATGCAGGGGTTGAAGGCTGCTCTGAGCTACCTCTGGGAGGAAGGGAGGGAAGGAATGAGGAGACACTGCCTGCCCCTGGCGCATGCCAGCTGCCCAGCGCTCCGAAATGCATCAGTCTACACAGCTGACACAGCCTGGGCTCAGGAGGGGCTGGCTCGCGTCTCTCAATCCTCACTAGGACAGCTGGCCCCAGGGCTCAGAGACATGCTGAGGGAGATGAGAGGGAAAGCTGCCCCACCCAGGTCATCCCCTCCTTGAGCAGACAGCCCTTCAGAACTGCTAAAAAAAAAAAAGAAAACACTAACGGGATTGAAAGACATGCCATGGATGAACTAAGGCATAGAGATATGTAAAATAACATTCATTTTTAAGTTCAGAGCTGTCATCTCAGGAAGTGGGGAGAGCTTCCCTGAAGAAGACTGAGGGGAGGGCAGGCCATGCTGAAAAGGGAGACATGGCTCTCCTGATTGGGGACCTGCAGCCCCCTTCCAGGGCAGGGCATCATCCTCACATTCACACGAGATCCATGGAAGTGTTCCATCAGGGCCAGATGTTTGTCTCGAGAAGTCTACCCTGGCATCGGACTGCACAGGGCAACAGGGACGAGGGCCAGATGGAGGACGGACAATACCCCGGAGGCCATGGGGCAAGAGCAGAGGCACATGACCTTGAAGATGATGATGAAAAGCAGGAGGTGGCAGCATGGAGCCAGCCCGAAAGTACCATGGGAGCAGTGCCCACAGCTACACTGAAGAGGTGCCTTCTGTGCCCAGTGTGGCTGACTTCAGTGTGCTCCAGACTAGTCCTGACCACAAGTGTAGGAAGTGTGCACCACCCCCAGCCTCCTCTCTCCTTGCAGCTGCTAGGAATCACGGTCACAGACCCTGGTCAGCTTTCGTGGAAACCAAGCAGTGGCTTCCTTGCATGCTGCACCTCTGGTGGTGGTCCAGTGCAACCCTCGTGCCTGGCCAGACACTGATGTCTACCTGTCTCCACACAAATCCACAGACAGGAGGGTGTCCCTGAATTCCACAGCACCTGATGAGACAGATCCACAGAACCCAACACCCAGTGGGTCACTCGGGACCTCACCTATGGTCATGGAACTCACCATACCCTATTTCTGTCACTTCCCACAGAAAGCCTGTTTCTGATCCCCCACAATACCATACATCCTGGTTGCTGACCTGGGGTCATGCCATGAACCCACATGGCACCTTTCTTTAAGAGAAGGCTATGCCTACACCTCCTAGAAAATATTCCTAATGAAGTACAAGTCCATCAGGAATACGGTGTGAACTGTAGCACACAGCCTGCATGGTAGTAGTCAGTAATTCTAACAAGGGTTAACCCCACCCCCATCTCACAAAACCTTCCTCCGTCCCCAAGGAACTCATGGTCTGCCCTCAGAAAACCCTCCCGGAAAGAAACCTTTCAACTGAATGCTCTCTTCACCTTCTGCTTCAAACCTTGTCCAACCACAATGATATGAAACTAGAAATCATTCTCAAGAAAAAAATGGGACAGTCAAAAATAGGTGGAGATTGGGGGGGCTGGGTGGATCAGTTGTTAAGGATCTGACTTCAGCTCAGGTCCTGATCCCAGGATCCTGGGATTTAGCCTGGAATCAGGCTCCTTGCTCAACGGGAAGCCCGCTTCTCCCTCTCCCACCCCCCTGCTTGCGTTCCCTCTCTCCTGTCTCACTCTCTGTCAGATACTTAAATAATCTTAAAAAAATATGTGGAGATTTAACAACATGCTACTGAACAACCAACAGTCAAAGAAGAAATCAAAAATTTTTTAGAAGTACCTTGACACTGATGAAAAAGACAACTTACAAAAACGTATGGGATACAGCAAAAGTAGCTCTACGGGGAACATTCATAGAAACTCAAGTCTTCATCAATCCATGAGAATGGTCTCCAATAAACAACGTGATTTATGTGGTAAAGAACTAGAAAATAAAACAACAAACAAACCCCCAAATTAGAAGAAATAAGGAAATAACAAAAAGGAATGCATAAATAAATCCAACAGAGACTCAAAAGACAGAAAAAACAAAAACAATGAAGATGAAAGCTACCTTTTTTGGAAAGATAAACAAAACTGACAAACTTAGCTAGACTCACCAAGAAAGACAGACAACTCGAATACAATCAGGAAAATAAGATAATGGATTCCTGTATCATATCAAAATCAAAAGAACTCTTCAAACTTGGACACAACTACTTCTTGCAAGCCACGTCTCTAAAGGCAAAGGAAATAAAAGCAAAAATGAACTATTGGCACTCACCAAGATAAAAAGCTTCTGCACGGCAAAGCAAACGATCAACAAAACAAAAAGGCAACCTATGGAATCGAAGAAGATATCTGCAAATGATATTACAGATAAAGGGCTGGTATCCAAGATCTATAAAGAACTCCTCAAACTCGACGCCCAAAAAATGGGCAGAATACACAAAGAGATACTTCTCCAGAGAAGACATACAAATGGCCAACAGACACATGAAAAAATGCTCCACATCACTTGCCATCAGGCAAATACAAATTAAAACGACAATGAGATACAACCTTACACCAGTTAGAATGGTTAAAATTATAAAGGCAGGGGGCACCTGATTGGCACAGCGGTTAAGCATCTGTCTTCGGCTCGGGGCGTGATTCTGGCATTATGGGATCGAGCCCCACATCAGGCTCCTCCGCTATGAGCCTGCTTCTTCCTCTCCCACTCCCCCTGCTTGTGTTCCCTCTCTCGCTGGCTTTCTCTATCTCTGTGGAATAAATAAATAAAATCTTGAAAAGAAAATTAACAAGGCAGGAAATTACAAAAAGTCAGAGAGGATGTGGAGAAAGGGGAGCCCTCTTACACTACTCGTGAGAATTCAAGCTGGTACAGCCACTTTTGAACAATATGGAGGTTCCTCAAGACATTAAACACAGAGCTATCCTATGACCCCCCAATTGCACCAAGGGTATTTACCCCATAGACACAGAGTAATGAAAAAAGGGGCACCTGTATCCAAATGTTCATAGCAGCAATGTCATAATAGCCAAACTGTGGAAGGAGCCAAGATGTCCTTCAGCAGATGAATGGACAAAGAAGATGTGGTTCATATAAACAATGGAATATTACTCAGTCATCAGAAAGGATGAATACCCACCATTTGCACCAACGTGGATGGACCAGGAGGGGATTATCCTAAGTGAAATTAAGTCAAGCAGAGAAAGACAATTATCAAAAGGTTTGACTCCTATGTGGAATGGAAGGAATAGCATGGAGGACATTAGAAGAAGGAAGGGAAAAGTGAAGGGGGGGAATGAGAGGGGGAGATGAACCTTGAGAGACTATTGACACTGGGAAACAAAGTGAAGGTAGCAGAAAGGGAGGGTAGGGGAATGGGTTATCCTGGTGATGGGTATTAAGGAGGGCACGTGTCATAATGAGCACTAGGTGGTATATGCAAACAATGAATCATGGAACACTTCATCAAAAACAAATGAAGTACTGTAGGGTGACTAACATCATTTTAAAAAAAGAGAAACATATGAAATCCATACAGGAAAACTATCACTATTTGCAAATGACATGAAATCCCAAAAAATTCCACAAAAAAACAGTTAGTTTAAACAAATTCAAGAAAGCTGCAGGATATAAAGTCAATATACAGAGACCTGTTGTCTTTATTTTTTTCAGATTTTATTTATTTATTTGAGAGGAAGAGAAAAAGCACATGCAGGGGGAGTGGCGGAAAGAGGGAGAAGCAGACCCTCGCTAAGCAGGGAGCCCAACACGGGGCTCGATCCCAGAACTCTGGGATCATGACCTGAGCTGAAGGCAGACACTTCACCTATGGGGCCACCCAGATGACCCAACTTCTTGCATTTCTGTATACTGATGACACACTTTCGCAAAGAGAAATTTAAAAAGCAATGCCATTTACAATTGCATCAAAAAAAAATCTAGGAATAAAAGTAACCAAAAATGAAAAAGACATAGTACACTCAACACATGGCAGAAAAGAAATGAAAAACATGTGTGTCGAGGGGGGCAGAATGTATGGGTCAAAGATTTGGAAGGCAACACAAACAAATGGAAGTATACACCGTGCTCCTTAACTGGAAGAGTTAATTATGTGAACATGTCCATCGTACCCAAAGCAATCGACAGGTGTGATTAAATCCCTATCTAAATTCCAGTGGCATTATTCGAGCAAATAGAAAAGAGTCCTCACACTTGTATGGAATCACAAAAGACCCCAAATACCCAAAGCAACCTGGAGAAAGAAAGGTGCAGTCAACACACTCCTGGATTTCAAGCTAGATTACAAAGCTGTTGTCATCAAAACAGGATGGTACTGGCATAAACACAGACACCAGTTCAGTGGAACAGAACAGAAAGCTCAGAAACTTACCCACACGTAGATGATCCTACCTTACGACACAGAGGCAGAAGATATGCCATGAGGGAAGGACTGTCTCTTCAGTGAGCGGTAACAGGCAAACTGGACACTAAATGCAGAAGAATATAACTGGGTCACTTTCTTACACCACACACAAAATTTTTAATGGATGAATGATTTGAACATAAGAACTGAATCCATAAACCTCCAAGAAGACAAAGGTACTACGTCTCTCGACATTAGTTTTGGCAAAGAGTCTTCAGATCGGACACCAAATGCAAAGGCAACAAAGGAAAAATAAACAAGTGGAACAACATCAAACTGAAATCTTCCACACGGCAAAAGAATCCAGCAAAAGATAAAAGGCCACTGACCCAATAAGAAAAAATATCTGCGAATCATATGTGTGAGAAGAGGCTAATATCCAAAATACACACAACACTCATACAAATCAAAAGAAACAAAAAAAAAAAACTGTATAAAAAATGGGGGGAATATGTGAATAGATACTTTCCAAAGATGGCACACAGGTGCCAACAGACAGAAAAAGTTGTTCAACATCACTAAATATCGTCAGGGAAACATCAGTCAAACCCACAATCGGCTATCCCCTCACAACTGTTGGAACACCAATTGTCCAGAGACAGACACCAGGTGGGGTCAAGGGTGTGCAGACGAGGAGACACTGTACACTGTTGGTGGGAATGGAAATTGGTGCAGCCACTGTGACAAACGGTATGGAGGTTCCTGAAAAAATATATGCAACTACCACATGGCCCAGTAATGGCTCTACTGAGTATTGATTCAGAAAACACAATAATACTGCCTCAAAAAGACAGATGCACTCCCACGTTCACTGCAGCATTATTCACAAGAACCAGACATGGAAACATAGACCTTGGGAGCCTTATGCCAAGTAACTCAGACACAGAAAGACCAATACCAGATGCTCTCATGTACATTCCACGTGGAATAAACAAATACTGAACGCATAGATACTGAGAGCAGATTGGTAGGTGCCAGATTCGGGGATGGGGTGGTAGAAACGGGTGAAGGTGGTCAAAGTCTCAATGTTTGAGTCAGAAAATCCGACAGTCATGAAATGTTCTGTCTAGCATGGAGACTAAAACTAACCCCACAGCATGGGGTATAGGTTTCCCTGCTCTTCGAAAGTACATGGCTTCTGAGAAACCTTGCACAGCAGAATGGTGTCAAGAAGGAATGGCCATTAATTTACACAGAACAATTAGTGTGCTCAGACTCCAAAATTCCTTCTCTTCGGCTTTTCTTAGGCCTCAGGACAGAAGTTTCTAATGGAGGCCCAGCATAAATGAAGATAAAGGACAGCAGAGGCTCACAGACACCATTCAAAGTGCTGGTGGCTGGATGCGGAGAGCGGTTCCCAGCGGAAGGAGCTGGTTGGGGTGCACGCCGGCTCTGTCGTGCTTCTCCCCAAAACAGATGCTGAACGCGATTCTCACTGTTCACCTTTTTTCATAAGAGGGAAATCCTCTTCAGGTCTCTTCCTCTTACTGAAGCTGGGTAATAACGTTGTTCTTTCAAGAAAGCCCAATGTCTTACTGTGAACGTTTAAAAGTGGGGGATACTTGTACTTGAGCATTGCTGAGGGAGGAGATGTGAAAGGTTCTCCCAGACACAAACCTCAGCAGATCCACCAGGAAAGGCACCTTCCTCAGCATGCGGAACACGGACTACCTCCTACCACCCGAGAAACCCTCTCCTTCCCCTCGATCAGGACAACCCACAACAACTGGGAGTTACCCCAATTCCTCCGTTCTCCTGCTCCTAATAGCTAATGCATCAGCAAATCCTGTGAGCTCCATCTTCAAAATGGACCCAGAATAGGTCTAACCACTCCATCCAAGGTCACCTGTCTGGTCCACAGTGCCTGAGTTCCTGGAAAAGCTTCGTCATTGACCTGCCTTGCCATCTTCAACCCTCTGTCATCTGTTCTCAACACTGTAGCCAGGATGGCCCAGTGAAACAGGGTCTCATGGGGTTATAGCCCTGGAATGGCTTTCTGTTACCCTCTGTCACCTCTCTGAGCTCATGTCCTAAGCTGTCTCCTGTGGCCACAGGGCCTTCTTTCTGCTCCTGGACATACCTGGAATTCTTCTGCCCCAGAGCCTTTGCACATGCTTTCCCTTCTGTTTCGAATGCTCTTGATGTGTTCTCACTCACCTTAGAAGAAATCTGAATTGGAGTGACAGGGACAGAAGATGAGGCTGTGTGTTGGGTGAGGCTGGTGGCCCACAAGAAGGTGCTCTGCCAACTCTCCACCTGTGCCTCACTTATCCTCAGCCAGGAACTTGCACACAGAACTCACCTGTCACAACTCTCACCCAGGAGACCCACAGCCACCCCTGGAATCCCACCCTGCCCACACCCTGCTGCAGAATGCATTCAGCTCTCCTCTGGGACCCCTGTCAGCTTTACCCAGACCTGGAACTCCCCCATCTCCGGCAAAACTCCCAGATTCCTCCTCTTCTTCCAATATCACACTGGTGCAAGGCTTTCATGAGAAAGCTATAATGCTAGCTAATGAAAGGTTCACACCTACTTTCCCCTTCTGTTGCCTTTCTGTCCACCTTCTTTCCTACCTGTGCAAACTGTAACATATCAGTGGAACATGAACATGCTCTGAGATCTGAATCTTTCATTGCAGCTTTCTGCGGACTCCTTATGTGATAAGAAACTAGTGTATCCTACAAAAGGGTGTTTCACAACTCTCATCTATAGAATAGTACAGCCCAATTCACTACAATTTTACCTCATTCTTCATGAAGCAAAACACTTTTTCCTTTCTTCTCTTACTTAAATTCCAGTTAATTCACATGCCATGGAATATTCGCTTCAGGGGTAGGGTTTAGTGATTCCTCACCTGCATACAGTACCCGGTGCTCATCACAAGTGCCCTCCTTCATACCCCTCACCCATTTAACTCTTCCCCCCACGCCCCTGTCCTGCAGCAACACTCAGTTTGTTCTCCAAGGTTGAGTCTATTTCCTTGTTTGCCTCTCTCATCACCCCTCCACTCTGTTCATTTGTTTTCTTTCTGAAATTCCACAAGCGTGAGAGCGTAGGATATTGGTCTTTCCTCACTGATTTTCCTTGGCTTAATACACTCTAGATCCATGCATATCCTTGCAAATGGTAAGATTTCATTCTTTTTGAAGCTGGGTCATATTCCATTATATATATGTATCCCACATCTGCTTTATCCATTCATCAGTGCATGGACTTTGGGATTGTCTCCATAGTTTGGCTACTGTGGACATTGCTGCTATAAACATCATGGTGCATGTTCCCCCTTTGAATCTGCATTTTTGTATCCTTTGGGTAAATATCTAGGAGAGCAATTGCTGGATCATGGGGTTGTTCAATGTTTAACTTTTTGAGGAACCCCCACACTGTTTCCCAGACTGGCTGCACCACTTTGCATTCCCACCAACAGGATGGGAGTGTTCCCCTTTAAGCAGAACATTATCTGCCGGCAATTTCATAAGAGGAAACAAAACCTCTGGGAGATGCACCCAGGGTCAGGCAAGCAGTTGCAGACTTCACCCCAAGGCTCCTGACGCCAAGCCCCTTGAAGCCACCAGCATGCCACTATCCAAAAGAATTCCCAGACTCTCCTTCTGACTCCACCACCAAAGAAACTACAGAGAGAATATCGCACCTCAAAATATCAAGTAATACATTTAGTAAAACTAGAAAGTCAAGCTCAACTGTTAAACAGGAACAGGCCGCTTTGGATAATTTTGAATTTTCCCTCCACCCTAATTTTAACTCTTCTGATAAATAAACTAATCAATGATGAAACATCACCTTTCTCAAATGACATCATCCAAGTCTGTATCAGATGAAAAAAGCCACCTAACTCTAGATGCTGGCCACTCAAACATATCTTAGGCTCAATTGAATAAACACTGTTAGATGAAGGAACAAATTGATGTTACAAACAGGCACAGAGTGAACCTCACCTCCCCTTTTTAATAAAAGAAGTTTCCTAGGAAACAGATGTTCAAAATACATTTGTAAGCAATAAATGGACAGAGAAATTGTGATCCCCTGCAAAGTTCTACCAGCAGGGAAACTAAGTAATTCTTGCACCAAACCCAGAATGCTGACAGCTACTTCAATTTTACTTTGTGGTTCAACTAGAGAAAAGAGAAAAGCCCAGGAGGTTTGGGGACAATGAGAGGTTTTACCTCCAGGCCTGACATAGATAGGACTTTTTGCCAAACATACCTGTGCTTTCTCTGAACACTGGCGTCCTGTGACAAGCTGCCTCGCTGACTCCGATGCTGACGTTCAAAACCTCAGGTGTCTTGGAGCCAGAGCAGAGAAGTGCTGTCAGCTGTGGAGAAGAAGGCACCTCTGACCTAAAGCCTGCACACCTGCTTCGGTTTCTGGATGAAGGGGCAACACATACTTTTTGTTTAGCAGTAATTATCTTCATTCTCAATAGACCAATGACCTTGCCTTTTCTGAAAAGCAGACTTACTCTTCTAAAGAAACCCTCAATTCGTCCATTCCCAATGCAACTAGAGTGGAACATTTATTTCTCACTTAAATAGAAAACACTGTTATTGTCGACCTTGTGTGAATGAACTTTTAAAAACATTTTAGAGAGAAAGGAAGAGACCTTTATTCAAACCCAAGTCAGGACAGCTGCCTGGGAGACACAATCTTCACCAAGAAGGGAGTGCTCCGGGGAAGGAACATTTGGGGCAGGCTTATATTTTTTTTTTTCTGTTTTGCTTTACGTACAGAGTTACACACCACAATGAGGATCTTCTTAGATTCCAGAAAGTGACAGACTCTTTCTTATGTTTTCAGTATGTACATGTCAGTATGACTTTAATCTTATTGGAGCCAAAGAGGTTCTTTACTTTTTCTTATCTTTATGTTGGCATTTTTGGTTATTGTTTTCTTCTCGAAGCAGATGTACAACATGTGCTTGGGGCAGAAATACGGCCCATGCTTTGAGGTTTTGCCCAGTCATTTTGAGCCGGGTAAAATGTTAAAGCATAGCTTCCCTGGGAGCCCAGGATCTAGGCCCACAGATGATATAAAATAAAAATTACTTTCATCATTATAATTTCTCCTAAATGGAGGAATTTGAGACTAAAGCACCTTTCACAAGAGTACCTAGTAATCAAAATAATGCCCACAGAAGGCTACCTGCTCCATGGTCAGCACAGGTAACAAAAGTGTTCACAGTCTCTGGACTCCTGCCCCTCTCCTGCCCAAATCTCTGAAGCACACAGACCACTTAATATCAGAATTGTAGAACTGCTAGACACCTTAGAGATGTCTGGCACCATTCCCTTGGACTGCAGAAGAAAACACAGTAGCTCGTTTTCACAAACTAATTTCAACATGAAGTGCCCCCTGGATGCACTAAGTTCTTTCTCTGCAAATGTTGACTAATGTAAGTGACAGTCATACCATATAAACACTACGATGGCTGGGAAGTCATCGTAGGTAAGGGAATATTTTAGCCATATTTATAAGCATTGGCTCACATTGTAGAAGAGGCTGAGCTGAGTGTTTTTAAATACTATTTCAGACCTGTTTTACAGCACCCTCTGAACATACCAGAGCCTGAATGGACTAAAAAAGATAGTTGGTTTCAGTAACTTTAATACCAGAAAAATATTATACTGTCTGTATTCCTAAGGATCTTTGAGTATCTTACCCACAGGTCATCCACTGAGATAATGATCTTAATGATCACCATGCGTAGAGGTGAAAAGGCCCGCTGAATTCGTTCCAGTTGTCCACATGACAAGAAAATCCTGATACTTGAGAGGTTTCCAGATCAAGAAGACCAGAGATAAGAGGGAAATAGTACCCTGTATGGAACAACAAGGGATTTGGAGTCAATTTGGGGATCCCACTTAGGTTTCTGACACTAAAATCCTCTGTGACTCATATCATCTGAGTCCCTTTCTAACCACCTGAAAATGTGCCTAAAAATATCTACACCGTAGTTGAGAAGTTTAAGAGGCAGAATGCTACAAAGGGCCAGTATGATGTCTCTCAAGAACAGGTGCTCAGGAAGCCATAATTGCTATTGGGTCTATTTCTTTTCCAGAAGAAAGAACACATGCTGAATCCATATTTCAAATAGATGACTCACCAGATGATTTTCAAACCTGAAGGAAGGCCAAGAAGTCGCTCTTGTGTCATATTTCAATCAGAAATCATGTTGTTGGACTGGTGAGGATGATACGATAGCAACGTCATCACGAAGAGTGGGGAGCTTCTAATTTCCATACGGCCATGTTGACTCCCTTAGCTCAGAGCCACCAGAAAGGGCAGCTGGGGAGGGGGAACCAACATCACTATGAGTGGGGAGCTTCCCATTTCCATATGGCCATGTTGACCCCCTTAGCTCAGGGCCACCAGAAAGGACAGCTGAGGGGGACCACAGGCCAAGGCTGCCAGGTGTGGCTGGGACAGGCAGAACTCTGACTTAAGGCTCAACTCCTGTCTAGGTTATTATAATGCTCTTCACAAAGAAAGTGCCATTGTGTGTGAGCCCTCATGTAGAAAAGGTTCAGAATTTCCATTGAGATTCCCTCTCTGACCTTTAGGATATGTAGCAAAGTTCCATTTAATTTTTAAACATTGAAGGACTTCCTAGTTTTCTTTTCGCTATGACTATGGCTCAATTCCCCTGTGGTCTAAGAATAGAATCTAGTTAATTTCAGGGTTTAACATTTGTAGACTTGATTCATGACCCCACCTATCATCTACTTGGGTAAAGAGTCTATGACCACTTGAAAATAATGTATTCTGCACTTATTATGGAATGTTCCCTATATGTCAATTAGGTCACATTTGTTACCAATGTTTTGTCTGCTTTTTATGTCAGATATTGAGAAAGGTATATTAAAATCTTCAAACAATGCTGCTCTATTCAACGTGGCATCAGAGAATCTACCAGTGTTAGAAGGCAAGAGAAACAAAAAGTATAAGAATTGAGGGGATAATTGTGACTATTCACAGATAATACGATTGTGTACATAGAAAATCCAAAACAGTCTGTAAAGACCCTATTAGAATTAAAAATGCAATGTATAATAATAATAATAATAATAATAATAATAAAAGAGGTTTCCTAGGAAACAGATGGTCAAAATACATTTGTAAGCAATAAATGGACAGAGAAATTGGATTGTAGCTTCCCATTGGACAGTTTCTGAAAGAAAACGTAATACCTGTCATGCTTGGAGTAGGACATAGGGTGCACTAACTATTTAAAAGAATTCAGTTGGACTTCATAAAAATGTGACATTTGTAAGCAATAAATGGACAGAAAAAATGGATTGTAGCTTCCCATTGGACATTTTCTGAAAGAAAATGTAGAACCTGTCAATCTTGGGGTAGGACATAGGATGCACTAACCATTTAAAGAATTCAGTGGGACTTCATAAAAATGTGACATTTCTCCTTATCTCATGACCATAAGAAAATGAAAAAGTGAACCGCAGGCTGGGAAGTAAAGATTTGCAATACACACACTGACAAAGACTTGTCAATAAAGAATTCCTGCTCATCAACCATAGAAAGTCTATTTATAAAAGAATACTTCACAAAAGATTGACTGATGGCCAATAAGAACAGGAAAGGGTGCTCTACAGTATTATTTTCAGGAACAGCAAGGCCTTTCCTAAAATGAAAACACACACAAACCAGTATTCCCTAGATGGATGACGTCCTTATTTCTGAGGACAGCTTGAGAACAGACTAGCATCAAAGTAAAGTGATGGAATTCCTGACACTCAGAGGATGGACAATTGACCTCAAACTACAGTACAATTTGTAGGCATCATTTGGTCCTCTGAAGGCAGACAACTACCACACCCCTTCCTACACCACACAGGTTGCTTCCCAACCCCTACCATAAAAGAAGAAGATGAGAAACAGATAGGACTAGTAGGAAATAGCAAAAATCACATGTGGGGATTATCCTGAAACACACTGATCACATAATTAGTGTAAGGAAGTGTAGGGAACTGACAAGGACAGAGACTCAAGAGGTACTTCTTTGGGAAATGCTGTCTGAAATCGTCACACGTTGGTACCTGCTAATGAGGGCTCTGAGCATACCCTAGGGTTTGCTCACAAGGGTCTGCAACACCATCTCTGAGGACTGAAACTCTTCAAGACCTCAAAGCTTGCCTGATTGACTATTGGACTGAGGGATTCCCATGTTCTGAAAACAGATAGCAACTCATTGAAAGGTTCACCTGGGCTCTCTCGGAGGCCCTACAAGAAGCTGAACCATTCACTGAAAATCAATTACACACACACACACACACACCTGTCATTTCATCAATTACTTAAACATTCAAGGTTCTTCCTACCTTTTCTTTTTCACATTGATATTTATACTCACATGAAATGTCATCATTTCTAATGAACACTGATGTCAAAATAGAGATCCATTGACACAATATTCACAAAATGGAACTTCCCTGCTGTAATTTTCAATATAGCATTTTGTAAAGTTCATACATATTTTAGGTTTTGGGTAACTTATACAGGAGAAGATCAGCATTGAAAAACTCTAAATACTGACAATGAGATTTAATCGTAGAGAACAAAAATTGACCCATTTCATAGATAATAAGGAACCAAAGGGAAAGCATGGAAGCTGTAGTCGAATAATTTTACACATATGCATCCTCTATTATTCTACTACTGAGGGGCGTGTTTTATTACCACTATGCATGGATCAATTGTCTTCCACGTGCACCTGCACAGGTATAATGAATTACTACAGTAGAATGAAATGTCTGGGAACTACTTGGCGGCATCTGTAATGAAAAATGAAATTTCGATCTTATATTTGGTGAACTTCCACTGTCTGTCCCTTTAGACAATAGACCCTAAACAGAAGGGGGAATGAACCAGGAGAGACCATGGAGTCTGGGAAACAAACTGAGGGCTCCAGAGGGGAGAGGGGTGGGGGATTGGGATGGGCCAGTGATGGGTATTGAGGAAGGTACATATTGCATGGTGCACTGGGTGTTATATGCAAATAATGAATCACGGAACACTACATCAAAAACTAAGAAATACTGTATAGTGACTAACATATCATAATAAAAATTATTAGAAAAAAATTAAAGGTTAAAAAAAAAACCAATACAGCTTTTCTGTTTCAAGAACAATCACAATTGAGAAAAAATTAACTTCCAATCCCTAAAGCAAAACACAGACCAAGTTCCATTTCACTCCCCTTTATTCACATTCTCTGTGGGTTCTAAACTATTTCCCTACCTCCTTTCCTGCTGAGCAGGGAGCGTGGGCTCGATCCCAGAACCCTGGGATCATAACCTGAGCCAAAGGCACATGCTTAACTGGCTGAGCCAGCCAGGAGCCCCAGCCATGTTTTTCTTAAGCAAAAGGACACTTTCTCACGATGCCTTCACATGACTTCACATGGTACCAGAGACCTGCATTTGCCTCTAGGAAGTTGCAGATGAAGGCAATTGCAAACTCTCACAGTGGTTTATCAAATACAATGACCTGCCTGGTGACAGTGAAACTCTTATGAGCCCACCAGAGCGTGCTGTGACACTCAGCTGTGGCTGGGCTGGCACAGAGAACCAAATCCATTACCCTGCCTGATGTCTGTGAGGAACAGATGCCCGCACTGTGAATGAGACCCTGCCACTGAGCTGTCCAGAGATGGCCATCCTCACGGAGGATGAGGATAAAGGACAATGCCTGAGGAGACCTCATCTGTCTCCTTTATCTTTTCATATTTTTGACAGTGGGCAAATCACTGCCTAGGAGTCCCCAACTACCTTAGTCTCATCTGTGAATGACCAAGAGGTTTTACAAAACACTTAAGATTTTGACCTCACAAATGCCCACAACCACTTACCATAGGGATTCAACATTAAGCAAAGATACTGTTCGTTGGAAGAGAAGTCCTGCCCACTGTTGTTTCTCACTTATATGCTCATATTCCTTACCTCATGGTAACATAACCACCTTGATTCTTGCTTCCATCTTCAGGAAGGCTGATGTGACTTGAAGGGCATTACCCTGACATCGTTCTTTCTTAGCAATAAGATGTGGACATTTCCCTAGTCCTACACACCCAAAGTTGAATCGGAATCAGGATTGAGGAGGCTGATGAGAGTTGAAGGTGTTTTCCTGTACACAGTGGTTTATTACCAATAAGGATGGGACAGTGTCCTCGAAATTCCAGAACCTTTACTTAATGCTTCCTACTCGTGAAAAATGATGTACATTGGTCTTTCCCTGTATAGTGTGGTGACTCAGAGAAAAGTGCTTATCCCTTTCGTCAGACTTCCACGACCACTTTGGGGCTGGCTTCCATATTCACAAAGGATGATGTTAGGGCTAAGAGGGTTCCTGTACACTGTTATTTCTTTCAGATAAGTGTATGGCATTTTTGTTACATTGCCAGAGCCACTTAGTGCCGGGCTTGCCGGCCTCCTGTGGAAGAACACTTACCCTAGGTCGGCCCCCGAGGGGCCCCTCCTAAGGGGCCTGGCGCCGCATGCCTGGGATTGGGGACCCCCACGTCCCAGCGCCGGAAGCATCCTGCCACCCCACAGCAACCCGGGCTGCTAGGGGCGCCGCCAGTCTTTCAGGGCGAGAGAACGGGCAGGGCCCTCCAAGTCCCCGGCGACCTTCGAAGGCCCCCCGCGCCAAAACGCTTGGGCCCACACTCCCTCTTGCAGTGCCCTCACCTTGGCCTGCCCCTCCGCCTGCCACAGAGCTGGCGGAAGGGGCCTGTTTGAATCCTGGGGGTAACACTTACCCTAGGTCGGCCCCCGAGGGGCCCCTCCCAAGGAGCCTGGCACCCAAATGCCGGGGATTTGGGACCCCCGAGCCCCAGTGCTGGACTCACTCTGCCACCCCACAAGCACCAAGGCGCTAGGGGCGTGGGCAGTCATTCAGGACGGGAGAATGGGCAGGGCCTTCCGATCCCCCTGCGACCTTTGAAGGCCCCCCGTGCAAAAACTCTGGCTCCCACGCTCCTGCTCGCCAGTGCCCCAACCTCGGCCCAACCCTCTGCTCGCTGCAGAGCTGGCTGATCGGGCCTGCTGGCTTCCTGGGGGCTAACTCTATCCCTAGGTCAACCCCGAGGGGCCCCTCCCAAGTGGCCTGGCGCTGCATGGCAGGGATTGGGGACCCCCAAGTCCCAGCGCCGAATGCACCCTGCCACCCCACCGCCACATGGGGCGCTAGGGGCATCGCCAGTCCTTCAGGGCGACAGAATGGCAGGACCCTCCGAGTCACCTGCGACCTTCGATGGCACCCCGAGCCAAAGCCAAAATGCTCTGGCCCACGCTCCCACTCGCCAGCTTCCTGACCTCGACCCACACCTCCATTCACCACACATGAGCGGAGCAAGCCTGCCAGCCTCCTGGGGCTAACCCTAACCATAGGTTGGCCCCCGATGGGCCCGCCCAAGGGGCCTGGCGCCGCAACGCCGGGTATTAGGGACCCCCGAGCCCCAGCGCCGGACTCACCCTGCTGCCCCGCCGCCACCTGGGCCGCTAGGGGTGCTGCTGGTCATTCAGGGTGGGAGAACGGGCAGGGCCCTCCGAGCCTGTGGCGACCTTCGAAGGCCCCCCTATCTAAAACGCTTGAGCCCACGCTCCCACTCCTCAGCGCCCTCACCTCGGCCCGCCCCTCCGCTCGCTGCAGAGCTGGCGGATGAGATCTGCCCTCCTCCTGGAGGCTACCCATAACACTAGGTTGGCCCCTGAGGGGCCCCTCCAAAGGGGCCTGGCACCGCAATGCCTGGGATTGGGGACACCCGAGCCCCAACACCGGACTCACTGTGTCGCCCCGCCGCCACCCGGGCCGCTAGGAGCACTGTCGGTCATTCAGGGAAGGAGAACGGGGAGATCCCTCCGAGCTCCTGGTGATATTTGAAGGCCCCTGAGCCAAAACGCTTGGGCCCATGCTCCCGCTCGCCTACACCGGTACCTCGGTCCGCCCCTCCACTCGCAGCACAGCCAGTGGATCGGGACTGCCAGCCTCCTTGGTGTTACCCTAACCTTTGGTGGGCCCCCGAGGGGCCCATCCCAGGTTCCTATTGCTGCAACACCGAGAACTTGGGACTCCCGAGCCCCAGCACTGGACTCACCCTCCTGCCCTACCGCCACCTGCTCCGCTAGGGGCGCCGCCGGTCATTCAGGGAGGGAGAAGGGGCAGGGCCCTCCAAGCCACTGGCAACCTTCGAAGGCCCCCCACACCAAAACACTTGGGCCCATGCTCCCGCTCGCCAGCGCCCTTACCTTGGCCCTCCCCTCCGCTCACCGCCCAACTGGCGGATCAGGCCTGCGGGCCTTCTGGGGGCTATCCCGAACCCTAGGTCGACCCCCTCGTGGCCCCTCCCAAATGGCCTGGCGCTGCAACGACGAGGATTGGGGACTCCTGAGCCCCTGCGCCAGACTCATCATGCCCCCCACCACCACCCGGGCCACAAGGGGCACCACGGGTCATTCAGGGCGGGAGAACTGGCAGGGCCCTCTGAGCCCCCAGCGACTTTCAAAGGCCCCCCGGCGCCAAAGCGCTTGGGACCACGCTCTTGCTCGCCATCGCCCTTACCTCGGCCTGCCCCTGCGCTCGCCGCACACCCGGCGGATCTGGCCTCCCAGCCTCCTGGGGGCTAACCCTAACCCTAGGTAGGCCCCCTAGGGGCCCATCCCAAGGGGCCTGGCGCCTCAACGCCGGGGATTGGGGACTACCGAGCCCCAGTGCCAGACTCACCCTGCCGCTCCGCCACCACCCGGGCCGCTAGGGGAGCCGCCAGCCATTCAGTGCAGGAGAACGGCTAGGGCCCTCTGAGCCCCTGGAGACCTTTGAAGTCTCCCCGTGACAAAACGCTTCGGCCCACGCTCCTGCTCGCCAGCGCCCTCACCTCGGCCCACCCCTCCGCTCGACGCACAGCTGGCGGATAGGGAATGCCAGCCTCCCAGGGGCTAACCCTAACCCTAGTTCGGTCCCCAAAGGGCCCCTCCCAAGGGACCTGGCGCCACAACGCCAGGGATTGGGGACCCCCGTGCCCCAGCGCCAGACTCACCCTGCCGCCCCACCGCCACCCAGGCCGCTAGGGATTCTGCCGGATATTCAAGGCTGGAAAACGGGCAGGGCCCTTCGAGCCCCCAGTGACCTTCAAAGGGACCCCGCGCCAAAACGCTTGAGCCCAGGCTCACGCACGCCAGCGCCCTCACTTTGGCCCGCCCCTCCGCTCACCGGATAGCCGGCGGATCAGGCCCGCCGACCTTCTGGTGGCTAAGCCTAACCCTAGGTCGGCCCCCAAGGGGCCCCTCCGATGGGGCCTGGTGCCACAATGCCTGGGATTGCTGACCCCGAGCCCCAGCGCGGGACTCACCGTGCTGCCCCGCCGCCACCTGGGTTGCTAGGAGCACCGTCAGTCATTCAGGGCGGGAAAACGGGCAGGGCCCTCCGAGGCCCTGGCGACCTTCGAAGACCCCCCACGCCAAAACGATTGGGCCCAAGCTCCTGCTCCCCTGTGCCCTCACCTCGGACCACTCCTCCGCTCGCCGCACAGCTGGCGGATCAGGCCTGTGGGCCTCCTGGGGGCTCACTTAACCCTAGGTCAGCCCCCAAATGGCCCTTCCCAAGGTCCTGGCACCACAACGCCGGGCATTGGGGACCCCCTAGACCCAGCGCCAGACTCACCCTGCCGCCCCGCTGCCACCAGTGCTGCGAGGGGCGCCGTCGGTCATTCAGGGAGGGAGAACGGGCAGGACCCTCTGAGCCCCTGGCGACCTTCGAAGGACCCTCGCTATGAAACTTTGGGCCCACGTTCCCGCTCGCCAATGCCCTCATCTCAACCCGCCCCTCCGCTCGCCGCACAGCCGGCAGATCGGGCTTACCGGCCTCCTGGGGGTAAACCTAACCCTAGGTCGGCACCCGAGGGGGCCCTCCCAAGGGGCCTGGGGCCACAACGCCGGGGATTGGTGACCCCCGAGCTGCAGCGCCGGACTCACTTTGCTGCTCCACCGCCACCGGGGCCGCTAGGGGCCCCTATGGTCATTTAGGGCGGGAGAACAGGCAGGGCCCTCCGAGTCCCCGGCGACCTTCGAAAGCCCCCCCAGGCAAAACACTTCGGCCAACACTTCCGTTCGCCAGTGCCCACACCTCGGTCCACCCCTCCACTCGCCGCACAGCCAGAGGATCGGGTCTGCCGGCCTCCTGGGGGCTAACAGTAATGCTTGGTCGGCCCCCTAGAGCCCTTCCGAAGTGGCCTGGCACCCCAACGCCGAGGACTAGGGACCCCGAGCCCCAGCGCCAAACTCACCCTACCGCCCCTCCTCTAACCGGGCTGCTAGGGTTGTCGCCTGTCATTCAGGGCGGAAGAACGTGCACGGCCCTCCGAGCACCCGGCGACCTTCGAAGGACCCCCCCGGGAAAACTCCTGGGCCCATGCTCCCGCTTGCCAGTGGCCTCACCACCGCCCAACAATCCGCTCGCCGCACAGCTGGCGAATCGGGCCTGCCGGCCTCCTGGGGGCTAACACTAACACTAGGTCGCACCCAAGGGGCCCCTCCCAAGGGGCCTGGTGCTGCAACACCGGGGATTGGGGACCCCCGAGCCCCAGCGCCGGACTCACACTGCTGCCCCTCTGCAACACGGGCCGCTAGGTGAGCCGTCGGGCATTCATGCGGTAGAACGGGAAGGGTGCTCTGAGCCCCCGGCAACTTTCGAATTCCACCCCACGCCAAAACGCTTGGGCCCACGCTCCCGCTAGCCAGCGCCCTCACCTCGGCCTGCCCCTCCGCTCACTGCACAACCAGCGGATCGGGCCTGCCAGCCTCCTGGGGGCTAACCCTAACCCTAGGTCAGCTCCCAAGAGGCCTGGCACCACAATGCCAGGGATTGGGTTCCCCAGAGCCCCAGCGCCGGGCTCAACTTGCCGACCCCAGGCCACCCGGGCCGCTAGGGGCGCCACACGTCATTCAGGGCGGGAGAACGGGCAGGGCCCTCTGAGCCCCTGGCGACTTTTGAAGGCCCCCCGTGCCAAAACGTTTGAGCCCACGCTCCCGCTCGCCAGCGCCCTCCCCTCGGCCCGCCCCTCCGCTCGCCGCACAGCCAGCGGATCGGGCCTGCCAGCCTCCTGGGGGCTAACACTACCCCTAGGGCAGCCACCGAGGGGCCCATCCCAAGGGGCCTGGCGCCGCAGCGCCAGGGATTGGCAACCCCCGAGCCCCAGCCAGGACTCACTTTGCCGTCCCGCCACCACCCGGGCTGCTAGGGGCGCCGCCGGTCATTCAGGGCGGGAGAACGGGCAGGGCCCTCCGAGCCCCTGGCGACATTTGAAGGCCCCCTGCTCCAATATGCTTGGGCCCATGCTCCCGCTCGCCAGCGCCCTCACCTCAGCCCTCCCATCCGCTCGCCGCAAAGCTGGCGGATCGGGCCTGTCGGCCTCCTGGGGGGTAACCCTAACCCTAGTTCAGCACACTAGGGGCCCCTCCCAAGGTGCTGGTGCCGCCACGCTGGGGATTTGGGACCCCCAAGCCCAAGCACCGGACTCACCCTGCCCCCCCTCTTCCACCCGGGCCGCTAGGGGAACCGAGGATCATTCAGGGCAGGAGAAAGGGCAGGGCCCTCCGAGCCCCCGGCGAATTTCGAAGGTCACGTGCACCAGAACGCTTGGGCCCACGCTCCCACTTACCAGCAGCCTCACCTCGGCCAGCACTTCCGCTCTCTGCACAGCCGGCGGATCCGGCCTGCCGGCCTCCTGGGGGCTAACCCTAAACCTAGGTCAGCTCCCAAGAGGCCTGGCACCGCAACGCCAGGGATTGGGTACCGCCTAGCCCCAGCGCCGGACTCAACTTGCCGCCCCCAGGCCACCCGGGCCTCTAGGGTTGCCGCCGGTCATTCAGGGCGGGAGAACGGGAAGGGCCCTCCGAGCCATCAACGACCTTCGAAGGCCCCTTCGACAAAATGCTTGGGCCCACGCTCCCAGTCACCAGTGCCCTCACCTCAGCCCGCCCCACTGTCACTGCGCAGCCAGCTGATCGGTCCTGCCGGTGCCCAGGGGGATAACCCTAACTCTAGGTCGGCGCCCGACGGGCACCTCCCAAGGGGCCTGGCACCGCAAGGACAGAGATTGGGAACCCTGTGCCCCAGTGCCGGACTCACCCTGTTGCCCTGCCGCCACCCAGGCCGCTAGGGGCGCTGCCGGTCATTCAGGGCGGGAGAACGGGCAGGGCCCTCCAGGCCCCCGGCGACCTTTGAAGACCCCTGAGCCAAAATGTTTGAGCCCAAGCTCCCGATCGCCAGCGCCCTTACCTCAGCCCACCGTTCCACTCGGTGCACAGCCGGCGGATCGGGACTGCTGGCAACCTGGGGGCTAACCCTAACCCTAGGTCGGCCCCCGTGGGGCCCCTCCCAAGGGGCCTGGGAGCACAATGCCAGGGATTGGGGACCCCCGAGTCCCAGCGCCGGACTCAACCTGCCCCACCGCCGCCGCCCGAGCCGCTAGGGGCGCCGCTGGTCATTCAGGGCGGGAGAACGGGCAGGGCCCTCTGGGCCACCGGCGACCTTCGAAAATTCCCAAGCCAAAACGCTTGAGCCCAAGCTGCCGCTCTCCAGAGCCCGTACCTTGGCCCGCCCCTACGCTCAACGAACAGCCCGCGGATCTGGCCTCCCGGCCTCCTGGGCTCTAACCCTAACACTAGGTCGGCCCCCGAGGGTCCCCTCCCAATGGGCCTGGCGCCGCAGCGCCAGGGATTGGGAAGCCCCGAGCCCCCGTGCCGGACTCACCCTGCCGCCCCGCCGCCACATGGGCCGCTAGCGGCGTCGCAGGACATTCAGTGCAGGAGAATGAGCAGCGTCCTCCAAGGCCCCGTCATCCTTCGAAGGCCCACCGCGCCAAAACGCTTGGGCCCACGCTCCCACTCGCCAGTGCCCTCACCTCGGCCTGCCCCTCCACTCGCCCCACAGCTGGCGGATCGAGCCTGCCAGCCTCCTGGGGACTAACCCTAACCCTAGGTCGGCACCGAAGAGGCCTGTTACCGCAACGCCAGGCATGGGGTACCCCTGAGCCCCGGCGCCGGACTCAACTTGCCGCCACCCAGCCACCCGGTCCGCTAGGGGCGCCGTGCGTCATTCAGGGCGGGAGAATGGGCAGGGACCTCCGAGGCTTCTGCGAACTTCGAAGCCCCCCACGCCAAAACGCTTGGGCCCATGCTCCTTCTTGCCAGCGCCCTCATCTCGGCCTGCCACTCCCCTCGCCAGACAGCCGGGGGATCGGGCCTGCCGGCCTCCTGTGGGCTAACACCACCACTATGGCGGCCCCCGAGGGGCCCCTCCCAAGGGGCCTGGCACTGCAACGCTGGGGATTTGGGACCCCAGAGCCCCAGCGTCAGACTCAACCTGCCGCCCCACCACTACCCGAGCCGCTAGGGGCGTCACCGGTCATTCAGGGAGGGAGAACGGGTAGGGCCCTCTGAACCCCGGGGACCTTCGAAGGCCCCCCACACCAAAACGCTTGGGCCCACGCTCCCGCTCGCCAGCGCCCACACCTCAGCCTGCCCCTTGACTCGCCGCACAACTGGTGGATCGTGCCTGCTGGCCTCCTGGGGGTTAATCCAAATCCTAGGTCAGCCCCCGAGGAGCCCTTCCCAAGGGGCCTAGAGCCACAACGCCGGGGATTGGGGACCCATGAACCCCAGTGTCAGACTCACCCTGCCAGACCGCCGCCACCCGGGCCACTATGGGCGCCACTGGTCACTCAGGGCGGGAGAACGGGCAGGGCCCTCCAAGCCCCCAGCGACTTTCGAAGGTCTCCCACACCAAAAAGCTTGGGCCCGGGCTCACTCTCTCCAGCGCCCTCACATCGGCCCGTCCCTCCGTTTGCCTCACAGCCGGCAGATCGGGCCTGCCGGACTCCTGGGTGCTAACCCTAACCCAAGGTCGGCCCCCGAGGGGCCCATCCTAAGGGGCCTATCGCTGCAACGCCTGTAATTGGGGACCCCCGAGCCACAGCGCCGGACTCATCCTGCCACCCTACCGCCACCCGGCTGCTAGGGGCGCCACAGGATATTCAGTGCGGGAGAAGGGGCAGGGCCCTCCGGGTCCCCGTCATCCTTCGAAGGCCCACCAAGCCAAAACGCTTGGGCCCATGCTCCCGCTCGCCAGCGCCTTACCTCGGCCCGCCCCTCCGCTTGCCGCACAACTGGAGGATCGGGCCTGATGGCCTCCTGGGGGCTGACACTAACCCTAGGTCGGCTCCCAAGAGGCCACTCCCAAGGGGTCTGGCGCAGCAAAGCCGGAGATTGGGGATGCCCGAGCCCCAGCCAGGACTCACCTTGCTGTCCCGCCGCCACCCGGACCGCTAGGGGCACCGCCGGTCATTCAGAGCGGAAGAACAAGCAGGGCTCTCCTAGCCCACGACAACATTCGAAGGCGCCCCACGCCAAAATGCTTGAGCCCACGGTCCCGTTCGCCAGTGCCCTCACCTCGGCCAGCCCCTCCTCTCGCCCCACAGCTGGCGGATCAGGCCTGCCGGCCTCCTGGGGGCTAACCCTAACCTTAGGTCGGCCGCGGAGGGGCTTGTCCGATGGGGCCTGGCGCCACAACGTGTCTGATTGCTGACCCCCAAGCTGCAGCGCCAGACTCACCTTGCTGCCCCGCCAACAGCCAGGCCACTAACGGCGCCGCTGATCATTCAGGGTGTGAGAACGGGCAGGGCCTTCTAAGCCCCGGATGACCTTCGAAGACACCCCGCGCCAAAACGCTTGGGCCCACGATCCTGTTCGCCTGTGCCCTCACCTCGGCCTGCCCCCCCGCTCGCTGCACAGATGGCGGATTGGGGCTGCCGGCCTCCAGGGGGCTAACCCTAACCCTAGGTTGGCCCCCAGAGAGCCCCTCCCAAGAGGCCTGGCCTCGCAACACAGGGATTGGGGACCCCTGAGCCCGAGCTCCGAACACACCGTGCCGCCCCGCCACCACCCGGCCCCTAGGGGCGCCGCTGGTCATTCAGGGCGGGAGAACGGGTAGGTCCCTCCGAGCCCCCGGCGACCTTCAAAGGCTCCCCGCGCCAAAACGCTTGGCCCACGTTCCTGCTCGCCAGTGCTTCACCTCGGCCCACCCCTCCGCTCGCCCCACAGCCGGCGGATCAGGCCTGCCAGCATATTTGGGGCTAACCCTAACCCTAGGTCGGCCCCCGAGGGGCCCTTCCCAAGGAGCCTGGCCCACAACGCCAGGGATTCGGACCCCCGAGCCCCAGCGCCAGACTCACCCTGCGGCTCAACTGCCACCCGAGCCGCTAGGGGCTCCGCCGGTCATTCAGGGCGGGAAAACGGGCAAGGCCCTCCAATCCCCCAACAACATTCGAAGGCCTCCCGCGCCAAAACCCTTCGGCCCACGCTCTTGCTAGCCAGCGCCCTCACCTCGGCCCGACCCTCCACTCACTGCACAGCTGCTGGATCGGACCTGCCGGCCTCCTGGGGGCTAAGCCTTACCCTAGGACGGGCCCGGAGCTGCCCCTCCCAACGGGCCTGGCGCCGCAACGCCCGGGATTGGGGACCCCCAAGACCCAGCGCCTGACTCACCCTGCCGCCCCGTCACCCCCTGGGCTGCTAGGGGCACCGCCGTTCATTCAGGGCGGGAGAATGAGCAGGGCCCTCCGAGCCCCCAGTGACCTTCGAAGGCCACCCGCGCCTAAGTGCTTGGGACCACGCTCCCGCTCGCCATCGCCCTTACCTCGGCCTGCCCCTCCACTTGCCGCACTGCCGGCGGATCTGGCCTCCCAGCCTCCTGGGGGCTAACCCGAACCCTAGGTAGGCCCCCTAGGGGGCCATCCCTAGGGGTCTGGCACCGCAACACCGGGGATTGGGGACCCCCGAGCCCCAGCGCCAGACTCACCGTGCTGCCCCACCGCCACCCGGTCCACTAGGGGTGCCGCTGGTCATTCAGGGCGGGAGAATGGGCAGGGCCCTCCGAGCCCGCGGCGACCTTCGAAGGCCCCCCCATCCAAAACGATTGAGCCCACGCTCCCACTCCTCAGCGCCCTCACCTCGGCCCGCCCCTCCGCTCACCGGAGAGCTGGCGGATGAAGACTGCCCTCCTCCTGGGGGCTACCCATAACCCTAGGTGGGCCCCTGAGGGGCCTCTCCGAAGGGGCCTGGCACCGCAATGCCTGGGATTGGGGACCCCCGAGCCCCAGCGCCGGACTCACCGTGTCGTGCCGCCGCCACCCGGGCTGCTAGGGGTGCCGCCGGTCATTCAGGGAGGGAGAACGGGCAGGGCCCTCCGATCCCCCGGTGATCTTCGAAGGCAACCTGCGCCAAAACGCTTGGGCCCACGCTCCCGCTCACCAACGCCCTCACCTCGGTCCACCCCTCCACTCGCCACACAGCTGGTGGATCGGGCCTAACAGGCTTTTGGGGGATAACCCTAACCCTAGGTCGGCCCCCGAGGCAATCTCCCAAGGGGCCTGGCTGCCCAACGCCAGGGATTGGGACCCCTGAGCCCCAGCACTGGACTCACACGGCCGCCGCGATGCCACCGGGCTGCTAGGGGCACCGCCGGTCATTCAGGGTGGCAGAACGGGCAGGCCCTTCCGAGCCCCCAGCGACCTTCAAAGGACCCCTGCGCCAAAATGCTTGGGTCCATGCTCCCGCTCGCCAGCGCCCTCACTTCGGCCCGCCCCTCCATTCGTCACACAGCTGGTGTATCGGGCCTGCCGGCCTCCTGGGGGCTAACCCTAACCCTTGGTCGGCCCCTGATGGGCCCCTCCCAAGGGGCCTGGTGCCACAATACGGGGATTGGGGACACCGAGCCCCAGAGCCAAACTCACGCTGCTGCCCCACCGCCATCCGGGCTGCTAGGGGCGCCACAGGTCATTCAGAGCGGGGAGAACGGGTAGGGCCCTCTGAGCCCCCAGCAAACTTCGAAGGCCCCCCGCGCCAAAAGGCTTAGGACCATGCTCCCGCTCTCCAGCGCCCACCCCTCGGCCCGCCCCTCTGCTCGCTGCACAGCTGGCGGATTGGGCCTGCCGGCCTCCTGGGGGCTAACCCTAACCCTAGGTCGGACCCGAGGGGCCCCTCCCAAGGGGCTTGGTGCTGCAATGTCGGGGATTGGGGACCACCGAGCCCCAGCGCCTGACTCAACCTACCGCCCCTCCACCACCCGGGCTGCTTGGGGCTGCGCCGGTCATTCAGGGCGGGAGAATGGGCAGGGCCCTCTGAGCCCCCAGTGACCTTCAAAGGCCATCTGCGCCAAAACGCTTGGGTCCACACTCCCGCTCGCCAGCGCCCTCCCTTCGGCCTACCCCTCCACTCGCCCTACAGCTGGCCATTCGAGCCCACCCCACCCCTGGGGGCAAACAATATCCCTTGGTCGGCCCCCTCGGGGCCAATCCCAAGGGGCGTGGCTCCGCAACGCCAGGGATTGGTGACCCAGGCCGCTAGGTGGGCCTTCAGGCATTCAGCGCGGTACAATGGGAAGGGCGCTCTGAGCCCCCAGTGACTTTCGAATTCCCCCCACACCAAAACGCTTGGGCCCACGCTCTCGCTCTCCAGCGCCCTCACCTTGGCCTGTCCCTCTGCTCGCCACACAGCCAGCAGATCGGGTCTGCCGGCCTCCTGGGGGTAACACTAACGCTTGGTCGGCCCCTGAGAGCCCTTCCGAAGGGGCCTGGCACCCCAACGCCGAGGATTGGGAACCCCCGAGCCCCAGCGCCCGACTCACCCTAACGCCCCTCCTCCACCAGGGCCGCTAGGGGAGCCGCCCGTCGTTCAGGGCGGGGAGAACGGGCAGGGGTCTCCAAACCCCTGGCGAACTTCGAAGGGCCCCCGCGCCAAAACGCCTGGGCCCACTCTCCAGATCGCCAGCAGCCTTACCTCCGACCGCCCCTCCGCTCGCCGCATACCTGGCGGATCGGGCCTGCTGGCATCCTTTAGGCTAACCAAACCCTAGGTCGGCCCCCGAGGGACCACTCCCAAGTGCCTGGCGCAGCCACGCCGGGGATTGGGGACCCGCGAGCACTTGCTGCGGGCTCACCCTGCCACCCCACCACGACCCAGCCTGCTAGGGGCAATGTCCTCACGGGTCAGGAGAACGGGCAGGGCCCTCTGAGCCCCCGGCGACATTCGAAGGCCACCCTTGCCAAAACACTTGGGCCCACGCTCCCGCTCGCCAACGCCCTCACCTCGGCCCGCCCCTCCACTCGCCGCACAGCCAGCGGATCGGGCCTGCCGGCCTCCTGGGGGCTAACCCTAAACCTAAGTCAGCCCCCGAGGGGCCTCTCCTAAGGTGCCTGGTGCCACCACGCTGGGGTTTGGTGTCCCCCGAGCCCCATTGCCAGACTCACCCTCCCGCCCCGCTGCCACCCGGGCCGCTAGGGTCCCCGCCGGTCATTAAGGGCGGGAGAACGGGCAGGGCCCTCCGAGCCAACAGCGACCTTCGAAGGCCCCCCGTGCGAAAAAAACTCGGGCCCACGCTCCCGCTCGCCAGAACCCTCACTTCGGCCCGCCACATCACTCGCCGTACAGCGGGCAGATCGGGGCTGCTGGCCTCCGGGGGGTAACTCTAAGCCTAGGTCGGCCCCCAAGGGGCCCCTCCCAAGGGGCCTGGCACCGCCATGCCTGGGATTGGGGACTCCCGAGCCCCAGCGCCGGACTCACCCTACCGCCTCACTGCGACCCGGCCCGCTAGGGGCAACGTCCTCATTCAGGGCGGGAGATCGGGCAGGGACCTCTGAGCCCCCGGCGACCTTTGAATGCCCCCCACGCCAAAATGCTTGGGCCCACGCTCCTGCTCGCCAGCGACCTCACCTCCGCCCGACCATCCACTCGCTGCACAGCTGGCAGATCGGGCCTGCTGGCCTCCTGGAGGCTAACCCAAACCCTAAGTCAGCCCCCGAGGGGCCCCTCCCAAGGGGTCTGGTGCCGAAACGCCAGGGATTGGGGATCCCCGAGCCCCAGCACCGGACTCACCCTGCCGCCCCTCTGCAACCCGAGCCGCTAGGTGCGCCGTCGGGCTTTCAGCGCGGTAGAATGGGAAGTGCGCTCTGAACCCCCGGTGACATTCGAATGCCCCCACGCCAAAACGCTTGGGCCCACGCTCCCGCTCTACAGTGCCCTCACCTCGGCCTGCCCCACTGCTCGCTACACAGCTGGCGGATCGGGTCTGTCGGCCTCCTGGGGGCTAACACTAACGTTGGTTCGGACCCCGAGGGCCCTTCCCAAGGGGCCTGGCGCCCCAACGCTGAGTACTGGGGACCCCCATGCCCCAGCGCCGGACTTACTGTGCCGCCCCACCGCAACCCGGGCCACTAGGGGCATTGCCGGTCATTCAGGTCGGGAGAACAGGCAGGGCCTTCCGAGCCCCCAGGGACTTTCGAAGGCCCCCCGCGCCAAAAGGCTGGGCCCACGCCCCCGTACGCCAGCGCCCTCACCTCGGCGCGCCGCTCTGCTCACAGCACAGCCAGCGGATGAGGCTTGCCAGCTTCCTGGGGGCTAACCCTAAACCTAGGTCAGCCCCCGATGGGCCCCTCCCAAGGAGCCTGGAGCTGCAAGGCCTGGGATTGGGGACCCCCGAATCCCAGCACCAGACTCACCCGGCCACCCCACCGCAACCCGGGGTGCCAGGGGCGCAGCCGGTTATTCAGGGCGGGAGAACGGGCAGGGCCCTCCCAGCTCCCGGCAACTTTTGAAGGCCCCCCACGCCAAAACGCTTGGGCCCACGCTCCCACTCACCAGAGCCCTCACCTCAGCCTGCACCACCGTCACCGCACAGCCGGCAGATCGGGCCTGCCGGTGCCCTGGGGGATAACCCTAACTCTAGGTCGGCGCCCAAGGGGCCCCTCCCAGGGGGCCTGGCACCACAACGACAGAGATTGGGGACCCCCGAGCCCCAGCTCTGAACACACCCTGCCGCCCCGCCGTCACCCGGCCCACTAGGGGCGCCACCGGTCATTCAGGGCGGGAGAACTGGCAGGGCCCTTCCGAGCCCCCGGCGACCTTCGAAGGCCCCCTCGCCAAAACGCTTGGGCCCACACTCCCGCTCGCCAGCGCCCTGACCTCGGCCCGCCACTCCCCTCACTGCACAGCTGGTGTATCTGGCCTGCCGGTCTCCTTTGAGCTAACCCTAACCCTGGGTCAGCTCCTGAGGTTCCCCCCAAGTGCCTGGAGCCAACACACCGGGGATTGGGGACACCTGAGCCCCAGCTCCAGACTCACCCTGCGCCCTGCTGCCACCGTGGCCGCTAGGGGCGCCGCCGGTCATTCAGGGCGGGAGAACTGGTAGGGCCCTCCGAGCCCCCGGCGAACATCCAAGGCCTCCCGCGCCAAAACGCTTGGGCCAACGCTACCACTCACCAGCACCCTCAGGTCAGCCCGCCCCTCCACTCTCTGAACAGCTGGCGGATCGGGCCTGCAATCCTCCTGGGGGCTAACCCTAACCCTAGGTGGGCCCCAGAGGGGCCCGTCCCAAGGGGCCTGGTGCTGCCACGCCAGGGATTGGGGACCCCTGAGCCGCAACACCAGACGCACCCTGCCGCCCCGCCACTACCAGGGCTGCTAGGGGCGCTGCCGGTCATTCCGGGCTGGAGAATGTGCAGAGCCTTCCGAGCCACCCTCGATCTTCGAAGGCCCCCGCGCCAAAACGCCTGGGCCCATGCTCCCGCTCTCCAGCACCTTTACCTCAGCCTGCACCTCTGCACGCTGCACAGCTGGCAGATCGGGCCTGCCGGCCTCCTGGGGGCTAACACAAACCCTATGTCAGCCCCCGAGGGGCCCCTCCCAAGGGGCCTGGAGCCACCACGCCCCTGCTTGGGGACCCCAAGCACCAGCGCCGAACTCACCCTGCCGCCCTGCAGCCACCCGGGCTGCTAGGGGCGCCGACACTCATTCAGGGCGGGAGAACAGGCAGGGACCTCTGAGCCCCCGGCGACCTTGGAAGGCCCCCTGCGCAAAAACATTTGGGCCCATGCTCCCGCTAGCCAGAGCCCTCACCTTGCCCCGCCACTCCATAATTCGCACAGCTGGTGGATGGGGCCTGCCGGCCTCCTTTGAGCTAACCCTAATGCTAGGTCGGCTCCCGAGGGACCACTCCCAAGTGCCCGGCGCTGCCATGCAGGGGATTGGGGACCCCTGAGCCCCAGCTCCGGACTCACCCTGCCGGTCCACTACCACACCGGCCGCTAGGGGCGCCACTGGTCATTCAGGCCGGGGAGAACGGGCAGGGCCTTCCGAGCCCCCGGTGACATTCGAAGGCCCCCTGTGCCAAAATGCTTGGGCCCACGCTCCCGCTCGCCAGCGTGCTCACCTCAGCCCACCCCTCGCTTGCCGCACAGCCGGTGGATCGGGCCTGCTGGCCTTCTGGGGGCTAACCCTTCCCTAGGTCAGCTCACGAGAGGCCCCTTCCAAGGGGCCTGGCGCTGCCATGCCGGTTATTGGGGACCCCTGAGCCAAACCGCGGGACACACCCTGCCACCCCGCCGACACCCGGGCCACTAGGGGCATCGCCGGTCATCTAGGTTGGAGAACAGGCAGGGCCCTCCAAGCCCCCGGTGACATTCGAAGGCCCCCTGCGCCAAAATGCTTTGGCCCACGCTTCTGCTCACCAGTGCCCTCACCTCGGCCAGCCCCTCCGCAAGCTGCACAACCAGCGGATCGGGCCTGGCGGCCTCCTGGGGTCTAACCCTAACCCTAGGTTTGCTGTCGTGGGGCCCCTCCCAAGGGGTCTGGCACCACCACGCCGGGGAATGGGAACCCCCGAGGACCAGCGCCGGACTCACGCTGCTGCCCTGCCGAGACCTGGCCCGCTAGGGTCGCCATCCTCATTCAGAGTGGGAGAACTTGCAGGGCCCTCTGCACACCCTGCGATCTTCGAAGGCAACCCGCGCCAAAACGCTAGGGCCCGCGCTCCTCTTCACCATTGCCCTCACCTGGGCCCCACCCTCCGCTTGCCACACAGCCAGCGGATCAGGCCTGCCAGCCTCCTGGGGGCTAACCCTAACCTTAGTTCAGCCCGAGGAGCCCCTCCCAAGGGGACTGGCGCCATCACGCCAGGGATTGGGGACAATCGAGCCCCAGTGCCGGACTTTCACTGCCACCCCGACGCCACCCAGGCTGCTAGGGGCGCCACCGGTCCTTCGGGGCAGAGGAAGGGGCAGGGCCCTCCGATCCCTGGTGATCTTCGAAGGCCCCCTGCGCCAAAACGCTTGGGCCCACGCTCCCGCTCACCAGCGCGCTCACCTCAGCCCTCCCCTCCACTCGCCACACAGTTGGCGGATCGGGCCTGCCCGGCTCCTGGGGGCTAACCCTAAACCTAGGTCGGCCCCCGAGGGGCCCTTCCCAAGGGTACTGGCTCCGCCACGCCAGAGATTGGGGACCCACGAGCATGAGCGCCAGACTCACCCAGCCGCCCCGCCGCCACCTGGGCTGCTAGGGGCGCCGCCAGTCATTCAGGGCTGGAGAAAGGGCATGGATCTCTGAGCCCTCGGCGACTTTCGAAGGAGTCCCGCGCCAAAACGCTTGGGCCCACGCTCCCGCTCGCTAGCGCCCTCACCTTGGCCCACCACTCCTCTCGCCACACAGCCGGCAGAACGGGCCTGCTGGCCTCCTTTGGGCTAACGCTAACCCTAGGTGGCCCCCGAGGGACCACTCCCAAGTGCCTGGCGCTGCCACGCTGGGGATTGGGGACCCAGGAGCCCTAGCTCCAGACTCACCCTGCCACCCCGCCATGACCTGGCCCGCTAGGGGCAACGTCCTCACAGGGCGAGAGAAGGGGCAGGGCCCTCTGAGCCCCCGGTGACCTTCAAAGGCCCCCCGCGCCAAAACGCTTGGGCCCACGCTCCCGCTCGCCAGCGCATTCACATCGGCCCGCCCCTCCGCTCGACGCCCAGCCAGCGGATCAGGCCGCCGCACTCCTGGGGATAACCCTAAAGCTAGACAGGCCCCAGAGGGGCCCCTCCCAAGGGGCCTGGCGCCACCAAGCCTGGGACTAGGACCACAGGCCCTATCGACAGACTCACCCTGCCTCCCTGCTGCCACTCAGGCCACTAGGGGCGTTGCCGGTCATTCAGGACACGAGAACGGACAGGGTCCTCCGAGCCACTGGCGACCTTTGAAGGCTCCCCGTGCCAAAACCCTGGTGCCCATGCTCCCGCTCCTCAGCGCCCTCACCTCGGCCCGCCCCTCTGCTCCCTGCACAGATGGCGGATCTGGCCTGCCGGCCTTGTGTGGGCTAACCCTAACCGTAGGTCGCCCCTCCAGGGTCCCTCCCAAGAATTCTGGTGCCTATACGCCGGGGATCGGGGACCCCAAGCCCCAGAACCAGACTCATGATGCCGCAACGCCGCCACCCGGGCCGCTAGGGGCGCTGCCGCTCACTCAGGGCGGGGGAACGGACAGGGCCCTGGAGAAACCAGCAACATTTGAAGCCTCCCACGCCAAAATGCAGGGGCCCACGCTCCCGCTCCCCAGCGCCTTTACCTCGTCCCGCCCACCTCTCGCCGCCCAGCCAGAGGATTGGGCCTGCCAGCCTCCTGGGTGCTAACTCTAACCCTAGGTCGGCCCACGAGGAGCCCCTCCCAAGGGGCCTGGCCCCACAATGCTGGGGATTGGGGATCCCCGAGCCACAGCTCAGGACTCACCCTGCAGCCCCACCACCAATGGAGCCGCTAAGGGCGCCGCTGGTTATTCACGGCAGGAGAATGGGCAGGGCCCTCAGAGACATGTCAACATTCGAAGGCCCAGGACGCCAAAACGCTGGGGCCCACGCTCCCTCTCCGCATCCCCCTCAACTCGGCCCAAAACTCCCTCCTCGCACAGCCGGCGGATCGGGCCTGCCGGCCTCCTGGGCACTAACCCTAAACCTAGGACCTTCCCTGAGGGTCCCTTCCTAAGGAGCCTTGCGGCACAATGCTGGGGATTGGGTACCCCCATGCCCCAGCGCCAGGTACACCCTGCCGCCTCGCCCCACATGGGCCGCTAGGGGCGCCGCCATTCATTCTGAGTGGGAGAACTGGCAGGGGCCTCCGAACCCCCGCCCACCTTCTATGGCGCCCAGAACCAAAATGCTTGTGCCCAGGCTCATGTTCACCAGCACCCTCACCTAGGCCCAACTCTCCGCTCCATGCACAGGCGGTGTATAGGGCCTGCCAGCCTCCTGGGGGCTAACCTTAACTGTAGGTCGGCCTCCGAGGGGCCCTTCTCAAGTGGCCTGGCACCCCAACGCCAGGGATGGGGCAACCGAGCCCAAGTGCCGGACTCACCCTGCTGCCCTTCAGCCACCTGAGCCACTAGGGGCACCGCCGGTCATTCAGAGCGGGAGAAGGGGCAGGTGCCTCCGAGCCCCCACCTACTTTCGAAGGTGACCCGAATCAAAACGCTTGGGCCCAGACTCATGTTCACCAGCACCCTCAACTCGGCCCACACCTCCGCTCCTTGCACAGCTGGCGACTGGGGCCTGCCGGGTTCCTGGGCACTAATTAGAACCCTAGGACGGCCACTGAGGGTCCCTTCTAAGGGGCCTGGCACCGCAACGCTGGGGATTGGGTAACTCCAAGCCCCAGCGATGAATACATGCTGCCGCCCCGCCCCACACGGGCCGCTAGTGGCGCCGCCATTCATTCAGGGTGGGAGAACTGGCAGGGCACTCCGAACCACCACCGACCTTCGAAGGCGCCCAGAACCAAAACGCTTGGGCCCAGGCTCATGTTCACCAGCACACTCACTTCGGCCCAACTGTCCTCTCGTTGCACAGGTGGTGTATTGAGCCTGCTGGACTCCTGAGGGCTAACCCTAACTGTAGGTCGGCCACGGAGGGGCCCTTCCCAAGTGGCCTTGCGCCACAATGCCGGGAATGGGGACCCCAAACCAAGTGCTGGTCTCAACCTGCTGCCCTTCAGGCCCCGGAGCCTCTAGGGGCCCCACGGGTTATTCAGAGTGGGAGAATGGGCTGGGCCTTCCGAGCCCCCACTGACCTTCGAAGACCCCCCCACACTAAAACACTTGGGCTGATGCTCAGTCCTGCCAGCGCCCTCACCTCGGCCCAACCCTCCGCGTGCTGCACAGCCGCTGATTGGGTCCACCGGCTTCCTGGGGGCTCACCGTAACCCTAGATCGACCCCCGAGGGCCTCTCCCAAGGGTCCTGGCACCGCAACACTGGGGATTGTGGACCCCTGAGCCCCAGCGCCAGACTCACCCTGCCGCCCTGCCACCACCCAGGCCGCTAGGGGCGCCGCCGGTCATTCAGGGCGGGAGAACGGGTAGGGACCTCTGAGCCCCCAACTACTTTCGAAGGCGCCACGAATCAAAACGCTTGGGCCCAGGCTCATGTTCACCAGCACCCTCAACTGGACCCGCACCTCTGCACCTTGCACAGCCAGCGACTCGGGCCTGCCGGCCTCCTGGGCGCTAACTAGAACCCTAGTACGGCCCCTGAGGGTCCCTTCCTAAGGGGCCTGGCACCGCAACGCCGGGGATTGGGTACCCCCAAGCCCCAGCGCCGGATGCACGCTGCCGCCCCACCCCACACGGGCCACTAGGGGTGCCGCCCTTCATTCGGGGTGGGAGAACTGGCAGGGCCCTCCGAACCACCGCCGACCTTCGAAGGCGCCCAGAACCAAAACGCTTGGGCCCAGGCACATGTTCACCAGCACCCTCACTTCGGGCCAACTGTCCTCTCGATGCACAGGTGGTGTATCGGGCCTGCGTGGCTCCTGGGGGCTAACCCTAACCATAGGTCGGCCCCCGAGGGGCCCTTCCTCAGGGGCCTGGCGTTGCAACGCTGGGGATGGGGACCCTGTGCCCAAGTGCCGGACTCACCCTGCTGCCCTTCAGCCATCCAAGCCGCTAGGGGACCACGGGTCAATCAGGACAGGAGAACGGGCAGGGACCTCCAAGCCCGCGCTGACCTTCGAAGGCCCCGTGCGCAAAAACGTTGGCTCCCATGCTCCTGCTCCCAGCGCCCTCACCTCGGCCCGCCCTCCGCTTGATTCAGAGCCGGTGGATAGGGCCTGGCAGGCTCCTGGGAGCTAACCAAAACCCTAGGTCGGCCCCGTGGGGCACATCCCAAGGGGCCTGGCTCTGCAACACTGGGGATTGGTGACTCAGAGCCCCAGAGCTGGACTCACCCTGCCACACTATCGCCACCTGGGCCGCTAGGGGCGCCGCCGGTCATTCAGGGAGAGAGAAGGGACAGGGACTTCTGAGCCCACGGTGACCTTCAAAGGCTCCCCGCACCAAAACGCTGGTGCCCACACTCCCACTCCCCAGCGCCCTCACCTCAGCCCGCCCTTCTACTCGCCTCACAGCGGGCAGATAGGGCCTGCCGGCCTCCTGGGGGCTAACCCTAACCCTAGGTCGGCCCCCCAGGGGCCCCTCCCAAGGGTCATGGTGCCACTACGCGAGGGATCGGGGACCCCAAGCCCCAGAGCCAGACTCACCCTGCTGCAACCCCGCCACCCAGGCCGCTTGGGGCGCCGCCAGTCATTCAGGGCGGGAGAAGGAACAGGGCCCTGGAGAAACCTGAGACATTTGAAGCCTCCTGCGCCAAAATGCAGGGGCCCAGGCTCCCGCTCGCCAGCACCTTTAACTCCGACCACCCACCTCTCGCCGCCCAGCCAGAGGATTGGGCCTGCCGGCCTCCTGGGTGCTAACTCTAACCCTAGGTCTGCCCACGAGGAGCCCCTCCCAAGGGGCCTGGCCCCGCAACGCCTGGGATTGGGGACCCACGGGCACCAGCGCCGGATGCACGCTGCCACCCCGCCACACACGGGCCGCTAGGGGCGCTGCCATTCATTCAGGGTGGGAGAACTGGAGGGCCCTCCGAACCCCTGCCGACATTCGAAGGTGCACCGAACCAAAACGCTTGGGCCCAGGCTCACGTTCACCAGCACCCTGACCTCGGCCCAACTCTCCCCTCGACGCACAGGTGGTGTATCGGGCCTGCGGGGCTCCTGGAGGCTAACCCTAACCATAGGTCAGCCCCCGAGGGGCCCTTCCCAAGGGGCCTGGCGTTGCAACGCTGGGGATGGGGACCCCGAGCCCATGTGCCGGACTCAACCTGCTGCCCTTCAGCCACCCGAGACGCTCGAGGCCCCGCCGGTCAATCAGGGCAGGAGATCGGGCAGGGCCCTCCGAGCCCACACTGACCTTTGAAGGCTCCCCGCGCAAAAACGTTGTCTCCCAGGATCCTGCTCGACAGTGCCCTCACCTCAGCCCGCCCCTCCGCTTGCTTCAGAGCCGGTGGATAGGGCCTGCCGGGCTCCTGGCAGCTAACCAAAACCCTAGGTCGGCCCTGTGGGGACATCCCAAGCGGCCTGGCTCTGCAAAGCTGGGGATTGGTGACTCAGAGCCCCAGAGCCAGACTCACATTGCCGCACTGTCCCCTCCTGGGCCGCTAGGGGCGCCGCTGGTCATAGAGGGCGAGAGAAGGGCAAGGCTTTCCAAGCCACCGGTGACCTTCAAAGGCTCCCCGCGCCAAAACGCTGGTGCCCACGCTCCCGCTCCCCAGTGCCCTCACCTTGGCCCACACCTCCACTCACCGCACAGCGTGCGGATTGGGCCTGACGGTCTCCTTGTGGCTAACCCTAACCCTAGGTCGGCCCCCCAGGGGCCCCTCCGAAGGGTCCTGGTGCCACTATGCTGGGGATCTGGGACCCCAAGCCCCAGAACCAGACTCACCCTCCCACAACGCTGCCACCCGGGCCGCTAGGGGCGCCGCCGGTCATTCAGTGCGGGAGAACTGACAGGGCCCTGGAGAAACCAGCGACATTTGAAGCCTCCTGTGCCAAAATGCAGGGGCCCACAATCCCACTCCCCAGCGCCTTTACCTCGGCCCGCCCACCTCTCGCCACCCAGCCAGAGGATCGGGCCTGCCGGCCTCATGGGGGCTAACTCTAACTCTGGGTCGGCCCACGAGGAGCCCCTCTCAAGGGGCCTGGCACCACAACGCCAGGGATTGGGGATCCCCGAGCTGCAGCGTGGGATTCACCCTGCCACCCCACCACCAACGGAGCCACTAGGGGCGTCGCTGCTTATTCAGGGCAGGAGAACGGGCACGGCCCTCCGACCCATGGCAACATTCGAAGGCCCAGGACGCCAAAACGCTGGGGACCATGCTCCCGCTTGCCATTGGCCCCAACTGGGCCGGCATCTCCACTCCTCGCACAGCTGGCGGATCGGGCCTGCCGGCCTCCTGGGCGCTAACTAGAACCCTAGGACGGCCCCTGAGGGTCCTTTCCTAAGGGGCCTGGCACCGCAACGCCAGGGATTGGGAACCCCCAAGCCCCAGCGATGGATGCACCCTGCCCCCCCCGCCCCACACGTGCCGCTAGGGGAGCCGCCATTCATTCAGGGTGGGAGAACGGGCAGGGCCCTTCGAACGCCCACCAACTTTCGAAGGCGCCCTGAACCAGAAGCTTGGGCTCAGGCTCATGTTCACCAGCACCCTCACCTCGTCCAACTCTCCTCTTGACGCACAGGCGGTGTATCGGGCCTGCTGGCCTCCTGAGGGCTAACCCTAACTGTAGGTCGGCCACGGAGGGGCCCTTCCCAAGTGGCCTGGCACCACAACGCCGGGAATGGGGACCCCAACCCAAGTGCCGGTCTCAACCTGCTGCCTTTCAGGGCCCGGAGCATCTAGGGGCCCCACCGGTCATTCAGAGCGGGAGAAAGGGCAGGTCCTTCCAAGCCCCCACCGACCTTCGAAGACCCCCCGCACTAAAACACGTGGGCTCATGCTAGGTCTCGCCAGCGCCCTCACCTCGGCCCAACCCTCCGCGTGCTGCATAGCCGCTGATCGGGTCCACCGGCTTCCTGGGGGCTAACCGTAACCCTAGATCGACCCCCGAGGGCCCTTCCCAAGGGTCCTGGCACTGCAACACCAGGGATTGTGGACCCCTGAGCCCCAGCGCCGGACTCACCCTGCCGCCCTGCCGCCACCCAGGATGCTAGGGGCACCGCCGGTCATTCAGGTCGAGAGAACGGGTAGGGCCCTCCGAGCCCCCACCTAATTTTGAAGGCGCCACAAATCAAAACACTTGGGCCCAGGCTCATGTTCACCAGCACCCTCAACTCGGCCCGCACCTCTGCTCCTTGCACAGCCGGCGACTCGGGCCTGCCGGCCTCCTGGGCGCTAACTAGAACCCTAGGACGGCCCCTGAGGGTCCTTTCCTAAGGGGCCTGGCACCACAACGCCTGGGATTGGGTACCCCCAAGCCCCAGCGCCGGATGCACGCTGCCGCCCCGCCCCACACGGGCCGCTAGGGGCGCTGCCATTCATTCGGGGTGGGAGAACTGGCAGGGCCCTCCGAAACCCCGCCGACCTTCGAAGGTGCCCAGAACCAAAATGCTTGGGCCCAGGCTCATGTTCACCAGCACCCTCACTTCGGCCCAACTGTCCTCTCGATGCACAGGTGGTGTATCGGGCCTGCGTGGCTCCTGGGGGCTAACCCTAACCATAGGTCGTCCCACGAGGGGCCCTTCCCCATGGACCTGGCGTCGCAACGCTGGGAATGGGGACCCCGTGCCCAAGTGCCGGACTCACCCTGCTGCCCTTCAGCCACCCAGGCTGCTAGGGGACCATGGGTCAATCAAGATAGGAGAATGGGCAGGGACCTCTGAGCCCGCACTGACCTTCGAAGGCCCCGTGCGCAAAAACGTTGGCTCCCATGCTCCTGCTCCCCGCGCCCTCACCTAGGCCTGCCCCTCCGCTTGATTCAGAGCCAGTGGATAGGGCCTGCCAGGCTCCTGGGGGCTAACCAAAACCCTAGGTCGGCCCGTGGGGCACATCCCAAGGGGCCTGGCTCTGCAACACTGGGGATTGGTGACTCAGAGCCCCAGAGCCAGACTCACCCTGACGCACTATCGCCACCTGGGCTGCTAGGGGCGCCGCCGGTCATTCAGGGAGAGAGAAGGGGCAGGGACTTCTGAGCCCATGGTGACCTTCAAAGGCTCCAGGCACCAAAATGCTTGTGCCCACGCTCCCACTCCCCAGCGCACTCACCTCGGCCCGCCCTTCTACTCACAGCACAGAGGGCAGATAGGGCCTGCCGGCCTCCTGGGGGCTAACCATAACCCTAGGTCGGCCCCCCAGGGGCCCCTCCCAAGGCTCCTGGTGCCGCTACGCCAGGGATCGGGGACCCCAAGCCCCAGATCCAGACACACCCTGCCGCAACCCCGCCACCAAGGCAGCTAGGGGTGCCGCCAATCATTCAGGGAGGGAGAAGGGACAGGGCCCTGGAGAAACCTGAGATATTTGAAGCCTCCTGTGCCAAAATGCAGGGGCCCAGGCTCAAGCTCGAAAGCGCCTTTACCTCCGCCCACCCACCTCTCGCCGCCCAGCCCGAGGATTGGGCCTGCCGGCCTCCTGGGTGCTAACTCTAACCCTAGGTTGGCCCACGAGGAGCCCCTCCCAAAGCCTGGCCCCGCAACCTGGGTATTGGGGATCCCCGAGCCGCAGCACGGGACTCACCCTGCTGCCCCACTGCCAACGGAGCTGCTAGGGGCATTGCTGGTTATTCAGGGCAGGAGAAAGGGCAGGGCCCTCCAAGCCATGGCAACATTCGAAGGCCCAGGGTGCCAAAATGTTGGAGACCACGCTCCTGCTGGGCATCGCCCTCAACCTGGCCTGCACCTCCACTCCTCGCACAGTCAGCGACTCGGGCCTGCCGGCCTCCTGGGCGCTAACCCTAACCTTGGACAGCCCCTGGAGCTCCCTTCCTAAGGGTCCTGGAGCCGCAATGCCAGGGATTGGGGACCCCCAGGCCCCAGCGCCGGATGCACGCTGCCGCCCCGCCCCACACGGGCCGCTAGGGGCGCCGCCATTCATTCAGGGTGGGAGAACTGGAGGGCCCTCCGAACCCCTGCCGACATTCGAAGGCGCACCGAACCAAAACGCTTTGGCCTAGGCTCATGTTCACCAGCACCCTCACCTCGGCCAAACTCTCCGCTCGACGCACAGGTGGTGTCTTGGGCCTGCCAGCCTCCTGGGGACTAACTCTAACCATAGGTCGCCCCCCGAGGGGCTTTCCCAAGGGGTCTGGCGTCGGAAGGCTGGGGATGGGGACCCCGAGTCCAAGTGCCGGACTCACCCTGCTGCCCTTCAGCCACCCGAGCCGTTAGGGGCTCACCGGTCAATCAGGGCAGCAGAACGGGCATGGCCCTCCGAGCCGCCGCTGACTTTGAAGGCCCCCCGTGCTAAAACGCTTCGGCTCATGCTCAGGTTTGCCAGCGCCATCACCTCGGCCCAACCCTCCACGTGCTGCACAGCCGCTGATCGGGTCCACCGGCTTCCTGGGGGCCAACCGTAACCCTAGATCGACCCCAAGAGGCCTCTCCCAAGGGGCCTGGCGCTGCAACGCCCGGGATTGGGGACCCCGAACCTCAGCACTGGACTCACCCTGATGCTGAGCCACTGCCCAGGGGTTTGGGGTGCTGCCGTTCATTCAGGGCGGGAGAACGGGCAAGGCGCTCCGAGACACGGCGACCGTCAAAGGCCCACCACGCCAAAACGCCGGGGCCCATGCTTCCTCTGGCCAGCGCCCTCACCTCGGACTGCTGCTCCGCACACCACACAGCCAGTGGATCTGGCCTGCCGGCCTCCTGGGGATAACCCTAACCCTTGGTTGGCCCCTGAGGGGCCCTTCCGAAGGGGCCTTGTGCTGCAACGCTGGGGATTGGGCACCGCCGAGCCCCAGCGCCGGACTCACCCTGCTGCCCCTATGCCACCCGGGCCTTGAGTGGCGCCACCGGTCATTCAGGGAAGAACAGGCAGGGCCCTCCAAACCCCCGGCGACTTTTGAAGGCCCAACAGGTCAAAACGCTTGGGCCGACTCTCCCACTCGCCAGCGCCCTCACCTCGCCCTCCGCTCGCACACGACACAGCCAGTGGATCTGGCCTGCCGGCCTCCTGGGGGCTAACCATAACCCTAGGTCGGCCCCGAGTGGACCCTCCCAGATGGCCTGGCGCTGCAACGCCAGGGATTTCGAACCCCCGAACCCCAGTGCCACACTCACCCTGCCGCCCCGCCACACCCGGGCTGTGAGTGGCGCCGCAGATCATTCAGGGCGAAAGAATGGGCAGGGCCCTCCGAGCCCCCGGCGAAGTTCGTAGGCACCCACGCCGAAACGCTTTGGCCCACGCTCCCGCTCGCCAACTCCCTTACCTCGGACCGCTGCTCCGCACACCGCACAGCCAGCCGATCGGGGCTGCTGGCCTCCTGGGGTCTAACCCTAACCCTAGGTCAGTCCTCGAGGGGCACCTTCCAAGCGGCCTGGCACCGCAACGCCGGGGATTGGGGACCCCCAAGCACCAGCGCCAGACTCACCCTGTTGCCCCGCCGCCTCCTGGGCCGCTAGGGGCGCCGCCGGTCATTCAGGATGGGAGAAAGGTCAGGGCCCTCCGAGCCCCGGCGACATTCGAAGGCCCCCCATGCCAAAACGCTTGGGCCCACGCTCCCCCTCGCCAGCGCCCTCACTCGGCCCGCTGATCAGCTCACCGCACAGCCAGCGAATAGGGCCTGCCGGCCTCCTGGGGGCTAACCCTAACCCTAGGTCGTCCCCCGAGTGGACCCTCCCAAGGGGCTTAGCTCTGCAAGCCAGGTAATGTGGACCCCCGAGCCCCAGTGCCGGACTCACCCTGCCGCCTTGCCACACCCGGGCCGCTAAGGGCGCCGCCGGTTATTCATGGCGAAAGAAGGGGCAGGGCTTTCCGAGCCCCCAGAGACATTCGAAGGCGCCCCGCGCCAAAACGCTTGGGCCTACGTTCCCGCTCGCCAGCGCCCTCACCTCGGACCGCTGCTCCGCAGACTGCATAGCCAGCAGATCGGGCCTGCCGGCCTCCTGGGGGCTAACCCTAAGCCTAGGTCTGCCCCCAAGGAGCCCATCCTGAGGGGCCTGGCGCCACAACGCCGGGGATTGGGGATCCCCGAGCCGCAGCGCGGGACTCCCCCTGTCGCCCCACCAGCAACAGAGCCGCTAGGGGCGCTGCTGGTTATTCAGGGCAGGAGAACGGGCAGGGCCCTCCTAGCCATTTCAACATTCGAAGACCCAGGGCGCCAAAATGCTGGTGCCCACACTCCCGCTCCCCAGTCCCCTCACCTCAGCCCGCCCCTCCGCTGGCTGCACAGTGGGTGGATCGGGCCTGCTGGCCTCCTGAGGGCTAACCTTAACCCTAGGTCGGCCCCCCAGGGGCCCCTCCCAAGTGGCCTGGTGCTGCAACGCTGGGGATGGGGACCCTGAGCCCAAGTGCCGGACTCACCCTGCTGCCCTTCAGCCACCCGAGCCTTAGGTGCCCCGCCGGTCATACAGAGCGGGAGAACGGGCAGGTCCCTCCGAGCCCCCGCGGACCTTCGAAGGCCCCCCGGGGCTAAAACGCTTGTGCTCATGCTCAGTCTCTCCAGCGCCCTCACCTCGCCCAAACCCTCCGCGTGCCGAAGAGCTGCTGATTGGGTCCACCGGCCTCCTGGGGGCTAACCGTAACCCTAGATTGACCCTGAGTGGCCTCTCCCAAGGGGCCTGGCACCGCAACGCCGGGGATTGCGGACCCGAGCCTCAGCACCTGACTCACCCTGCCGCCCAGCCGTCACTCAGGGGCTTGGGGTGCTGCCGTTCATTCAGGGCGGGAGAACGGGCAGGGCTCTCTGAGACACGGCGACCTTCGAAGGCCCCCCGGGCCAAAACGCCCAGGCACACCCTCCCACTCACCAGCGCCCTCACCTTGGTCTGCCACTCTGGTCTCCACACAGGTTGCGAATACGGCCTGCTGGCCTCCTGGTGGCTAAAGCCAACCCTAGGTTGGCCCCTGAGGGGCCCCTCCCAAGGGGCCTGGAGTCACAACGCTTGGGATGGGGACCCCAAGCCGCAGCGCGGGACTCACCCTGCCACCCCACTGCCAACGGAGCCGCTAGGGGCGCCACTGTTTATTCAGCGCAGGAGAAGGGGCAGGGTCCTCCGAGCCATGGCAACATTCCAAGGCCCAGTGGGCCAAAACGCTGGGGCCTTCGCTCCCGCTCGCCATCGCCCTCAACTCGGCCTGCACCTCCGCTCCTCGCACAGCCAGCAGATCGGGCCTGCCGGCCTCCTGGGTCCTAACTAGAAACCTAGGATGGCCCCTGAGGGTCCCTTCCTAAGGGTCCTGGTGCCGCAACGCCGGGGATTGGGGACCCCCATGCCCCAGCGCCAGATGCAAGCTGCCGCCCCGCCCCACACGGGCCGCTAGGTGCGCTGCCATTCATTCAGGGTGGGAGAACCAGCAGGGCCCTCCGAGCCCCCGCTGACCTTCGAAGGCCCCCTGCGCTAAAACGCTTGGGGTTATGCTCAGGCTCGCTAGCGCCCTCACCTCGGGGCAACCCTCCGCCTGTTGCACAGCCACTGATCGGGTCCACAAGCCTTCTGGGGGCTAACCGTAACCCTAGATTGACCCCCAACCGGCCCCTCCCAATGGGCCTGGCGCCGCAACTCCGGGGATTGGGGACCCCTGAGCCCCAGTGCTGGACTCACCCTGCCGCCCAGCTGCCACCCGGGGTCTTGGGGTGCTGCTATTATTCAGGGAGGGAGAATGGGCAGGGCCCTCTGAGACACAGTGACCTTCAAAGGCCCCCAGCGCCAAAACGCCCGGGCCCACGCTCCCGCTCACCAGCGCCCTCACCTTGGTCCGCCACTCCGCTATCCACACTGCTGGCGAATAGGGCCTGCTGACCTCCTACGGGTAAACCTAACCCTAGGTTGGCACCCGAGGGGCCGCTCCCAAGGGGCCTGGCGCCGCAACGCTGGGGATTGGAGATACCAGAGCCGAAGCACCTGACTCACCCTGGTGCCCCGCCGCCACCAGGGCAGCTAGGTGCGCCGCCGGTCATTCAGGGAGCAGAATAGGTAGGGCCCGCCGAGTCCCCGAAGACATTCGAAGGCCCCCTGCGCCAAAACACTTGGGCCCACGCTCCCGCTCCACAGAGACCTCACCTCGACCCACCACTCCTTTCGCCGCACAGCTGGCAGATTGAGCCGGCTGGCGTCCTGGGGTCTGACTCTAACCCTAGGTCAGCCCCCGAGGTGCCCCTCCCAAGCAGCCTGGTGCCCCAACGTGGTGGATTGGGGACCCCTGAGCCCCAGCGCCAGATTCACCTGCCACCCTGCCACCACCCGGGCTGCTACGGGCGCCTCTGGCCTTTCAGGGCGGGAGAACCGGCAGGGCCCTCCAATCCCCCGGCGACCTTCCAAGGCTCCCTGCGCCAAAATGATTGGGCCCACGCTCCAGCTCGCCAGCGCCCTCACCTCGGCCTGGTCCTCCCCTACCACACAGCTGGTGGATCATATCTACCGGACTCCTGGGTGCTAACAGTAACCGTAGGACGGCCCTAGAGGGGCCCCTCCCGTGGGGCCTTGCGCTGCAACTCATGGCATTGGGGACCCCCAAATCACAGTGCGAGACTCACACTGGCAACCTGCCACCACCCGGGCCGCTAGGGGCGCCACCGGTCATTCAGGGCGGGAAATGGGGAGGACCCACCGAGCCTCTTGCGACCTTCAAAGGCCCCCTGCGCCAAAACGCTGGATACCATACTCCTGTTCACCAGCGCCCTCACCTCATCCCACTACTCCACTCCCCGCACAGCCGGCGCATTGGTCCTGCTGGCCTACTGGGGTCTAACTCTAACCCTAAACCCTAAGCCCTAACCTTAAACCCTAAACCTTAACGCCTAACCTTAACCCTAACCCCTAACCCTTACCCTAACACTAACCCTACCCTAAACCTAACAATAAACCCTAATCCTTAAACCCCAAACCCTAACATTAACACTAAACCCTAAACCCTAAACCCTAACCCCTAACCCTAATCCCGAAACCCTAAACACTAAACCCTAACCTTAACCACTAACCCCAAACCCCAAACCCTAACCCTAAACCCTAACCCTACGCCGACCCCTACCATACCCCTAACCTACCCCTAACTCTACCCCTTCAGCTAACCCTACCCCTAACCCGTAACCTAACCCTAAACCTAACCCTAACCATACCCTAACCCTAACTCTACCCGTACCCTAACCCTAACCCTAACCTGTACCCTAACCCTAACCGTAACCCTAACACGTACTCTAACCCGTACCCTAACCCGTACCCTAAATTGTACCCTAACCCATAACTTAAACCGTACCCTAAACCTAACCATAACCCTAACAAGTACCCTAAACCATACCCTAACTTTAACCCTAAACCCTAAACCCTAACCCTAAACCATACCCTAACCGTAACCCTAAACCCTAAACCGTAACCCTAACCCTAACCCTAACCAGTACCCTTACATTAGCCTTAACACATAACCTAACCCGTACCCTAACCCATACCCTAACCCATACCTAACACTAATCTGTACCCTAACCCATACCCTAACCCTAACCAGTACCCTTACCTTAACCTTAACCCATACCCTAACCCGTACCATAACCCATACCCTAACCCGTACCCTATCTCTATCCCGGACCCTAAGCCATACCCTAACCCATACCTAACCCTAAACTGTACCCTAACCTGTACCCTAACCCATACCCTAACCCTAAACTGTACCTAATCCCTATCCCTAACCCGTTACATAACCCGTACCCTAACCCTAACCCGTACCCTAAGCTGTACCCAAATCCGTACTCTCTCCTTACCCTAACCCTAACCCCTATCCTCACCCATACCCTAACCGTAACCCATACCCTAACCTTAACCCATACCCTAATCCGTACCCTAACCCCGGGGATTGGGTACACTTAGCCCCAACACAGGACTCAGCCTGCCACCCCTCAGGAAACCATGCCCCTTGGGGCGCCGCAGAGCATCCTGTGCAGGAGAACTGGTAGGCCCCCCCTGAGCCCCCAGCAATCCTCCGCAGCCCCCTACACCCCAACCCTGAGGCCCACGCTCATCCCGCCCCACGCCTTCCCTTCAGCTTGCCACCGAACTCCTCGCAGAGCCGGCAGATCAGGCCTGCTGGGTTCCTGGGGCCTAGACCTGACCCTAGGTTGGCTGGGTAGGGCCCCTCCCCTGGGGCCCGGTGCCGCAGCCCCAGGGACTGGGGACACCTGAGCCCCACTGCAGGACAAAGCCTGCCAGCCCGCAGGAAACCGTGCCCCTTGGGAGGCTGTAGAGCATTCAGGGCGGGAGAACCAGGAGGGCCCCCAGAGCCGCCAGCGAACTTCGGCGATCCCTAAACCCAACCTTGAAGCCCATGCTCACCCCACCCCACACGCTCACCTCAGCCCGCGGCAGAGCTCGCCACATAGTGGGCAGATCTGGCCTGCGGGGTTCCTGGGCCCGAACCCTAACCCTAGTTCATCTGTGGAGGTGCCCCTCCCCAGTAGCCTGGAGCCACAGCTGCGGGGATTCGGGACACCTGAGCCCCACAGCAGGACTCAGTCTGCCACCCCGCAGGAAACAGTGCGCCTTGGGAGGCCATAGAGCATTCAGGACGGGAGAACCAGGAGGGCCCTCCTGAGCCACCAGCAAACTTCGGTGGCCTCCCGCACCCCAATCCTGAGGCCCACGCTCACCCTCCCCACACCCTCACCTCAGCCCGTGTAGCTAGCCATACAGCCAGCAGATCGGGCCTGCGGGGCTCCTGGGCTTAACCCTAGCCCTAGGTCGGCCGTGGGTGTGGGGGCCTCCGCAGGAGCCTTACACCGCAGCCCCGGGGAATTGGGATACCTGTGCCCCACCACAGGACTCAGCTTGCCACTCGACAGGAAACCATGCCCCTTGGGGCTCTACGGAGCCTAAAGGCACGAGAACTTGGGGAGGCCCCCGGAGCCCATCCCATCCTTTGGCATCCCCCCGTGCCCCAACCCCGAGGCCCATGCTCACCCTCCCCCATGGCCTCCTCTCAGCCCTCCACAGAGCTCACCGCACAGCCTGCAGATTGTCCCTGCCGGGCTCCTGGACCCTAACCCTTACCCTAGGTTGGCCAAAGAGGGGCCTCTCCCCAGGGTCCTGGCACCCAACTCTGGGGGATTGGGGACACCCAAGCCCCACCGTAGGACTCAGCCTGCAACCCACAGTAAACTGTACCATTTTGGGGCACAACAGAGCATTCAGGACAAGAGAATTGGGGCACCCCCTGAGAGCTCCTTCTGGTGAACCCCGACCTTGGTGGGCCCTTCTGGATGAAACCCCAAGGCTCACACTCACCCGCCCTTGTGCCCTCATCTCACTCGGCCTGGGAGTTCTCTGAGCACTGGGCAGTTCAGACCTACTGTCTCTTGAGGCCTAACCTAACCCTGGGTCTTCTGCTGAGGGTCCCTCCCCGTTTGCCTGCCTCCAAGGCACCAGGCATTGGGCTCACCTCTGCATGACTAGAGGACTCAGCCTGCCCCACAGCAGGAAACTGTCCATTTGAGGCTGCAGAAAGGATTCATAGGAAAATCGGAGGGCCCCCCTCGGCACATCCCAGGCAACCCCCACTTTCAGAGATCTCCCCGGATCCAATTAGTAGTTTCACACTGACCTTTAAACTTGCTCTCCACGGTGATCTTTTGAAATTCTCCACACTTCCAACCGATGGCATCATCCAGCTTCAGTGCCTTACCCAGCTTTAGGTCTTGAGATGGATTAAAATGGGAAGTCATTTCACTGATGACGACGTACTGGTGACCAAAAGATACATGCATAAATGCTTCATATCGCTTGGCTTCAGGGAAATGCAAATCTAAACCCCTATAGATGCCATATCACATGAGGCTGAATATCTAAAAATAAGAAGACATGAAACTATACATGTTGGAGAGGATGTGGAGAAACAGGAACCCTCTTACACCCCTGTACGAATGCAGTCCGGTACAGCCACTCTTAATAATGGTACGGAGTTTCCTCAAGAAGTTATAAATAAAGTTACCCTATGTCTCAGCAATTGCACTACTGGGTATTTACCCCAAAGAGACAGAGGTAGTGAAGACAGGACACATGCACCACAGTGTTCATAGCAGCAATATCCATAATAGACAAGCTGTGGAAGGAGTGCAGATGAGCATGGATAGATGAATGGATATAGAAGATGTGGATCATATATAATGGAATATTACTCAGCCATTAGATAGGATGAATACTTACCATCACACCGACCTTGGTGGAGCTGGAGGGTATTATGCTGAGTGGACTAAGTCAATGAAAGAAAGACAATGATCATATGCTTTCACTCCTATGTGGAATATCAGAAACAACGAAGAAGACCATAGGGGAAGGAAGGGAAAATAGAATGGGAAGTCATCAGAGAGGAAGAAAACCCATGATGGACTCTTAACAATCGCAAGAAACTAATGATTGTTGAAGCAGAAGTTGGGGGGTGTAACTGGGTGAGTAGCATTAAGGAGGCCACACGATACTATGAGCACTGGGTGTTACACACGACTGAAATTTTATTGAAGACTACATCTGAAACGAATGATGTACTGTAAGTTGGCTAATTGAATTTAAATTAAAGAACAAAAGACCTCGAATAAACAATCCTAAACATTTGTATGGAACCACTAAAGATTCAGAACAGCCAGTGCAATGTGCAAAAGAAAAACAAAGCTGGAGGACTCACAATTTCGGATTTCAGGTTATACTACAAAGCTGCAGTCATCCTAACAAGACAGTACGGCACAAAAATAGACACAGCGACCAAAGGAACAGGATACAAGTTCAGACAGAAACCCGCAATTATGTGGTCCATGAATCTTCCACAAAGCAAGCAACAATATCAAAAGGGAAAAGGACAGTCTTTACAACAAATGGTGTTGGGAAAACTAGACAGCTACACACAAAAGAATGAAATTAGACTGCTTTCTTACACAATACAGACAAACACAAAACAGTTTCAAGACCTCCACATGAGACCTGAATCCATAAAAATCCTACAGGAGGGAAGACAGTAACTTCTTGACATGGACCATACCAACATTTTTCTGGACTGTCTCCTGAGGCAAAGGAAATGAAAGCAAAAATAAACTATTGGGAATACAGCAAAATAAAAAGTTTCCACATGGCAGAAGAACAATGAAAACGTAAAAATAATAAGACAACCTATTCAAAGGGAGAAGATATTTGCAAAGATCATATGCAATAAAGGGATAGTGTCCAAAACATATACAACTGATATTACTCGACCCCCAAAAAACAAATAATCCAGTTAAAAAATAGGCAGAAGTCATGGACAGACATTTCTCCAAAGAAGAAATACAAATGGCCAACAGTCCCGTGAAAAGATGTTCACCAGCACCCATCATCAGGAAAATGTAAATCCAAAGGACAATGAGGTAATACCTCAAACCTGTCAGAATGGCTAACATCAAAAGCACAACAAAGAGCAGGTGTTGGGAAGATGTGGATAAAGGGGAATCCTTGCGAACTGGGTGGGAATGCAAACTGTGGTAGCCACCGTGGAAAACAGTATGAAGGTTCCTCAAAAAATTAAATATAGAACTACCCTACGATCCAACAATCACACTACTCATATTTACCCAAAGAATAGGAAAACAGTAACGTAAAAGGATACGTGCACCCCTATGTTTCTTGCACCATTATTTACAATATCACAATATGGAAGCAACCCAAGTGTCTGTAGAAAAATTGACAAATGAGAAGATAGATGTGTGTATTCACACACACACACACACACACACACACACAAAATGGAGTATTACTCGGCTTGCAAAAGAATGAAACCTTGCCATTTGCAGCCACATGGATGGAGCTAGAGAGTATTATCCTAACTAAAATCAGTCAGTCAGAGAAAGACAAATCCCATACAATGTCACTCTAATGGGGAATTTAAGAAACAAACAAAAATAAATAACTAAAAGAGAAAAAGGAGACACACCAAAATACAAACTCTTAACAATAGAGAACAAACGATGGTTACCAGAGAGGAGGTGGATAGAGGGATGAGTGAAATAGATGAAGGTGATTAAGAGGACGCTTTTCTTGATGACCACTGAGTAATATAGAGAATTACTGAATCACTCTATTGTACACCTGAAACAAATGTAACACTGTATGTTAGCTCTACTGGAATTAAAATAAATTTTTAAAAAAGATTTTTCTTTCAGGAACCTCTCTGAAAAAGCTTTAGCTGTGCAATGTGCACAAGTCCTACTTGAGAGGATTCACTCTACAAAAATTATTCACTTCATGCTTCAAATTCATATTTCACTGAGTTCTTACCGTGGATCCCAGCCCACGGGAGCCATGGTCCTTTTCTGTCCAGGCTCAGCACCTATACATTCAAGATTGGAAGTAGAGACACATGTCACTTCACAGTCCAGAAAGCTGTTATTGTTTCTGTTTCAGTGTGAGAGAGTCACAGACTTTGGGACTGATTTCAGAGCAGGTTTATTATGGATCCTGGATCTCTACTTCAATGTTCATTGCCTGGATCCATTTGGCTAATAGGTTCCCTGTGGATGGGCTTGCTTCCAAGCACATACATGGAAGATGCAAAGGTGGGTGGGCTTGGTGCGGGACAGGAAGAAGACCAAAAACAGACAAGGGTCCGAACCCTCCCCTGATCCAGGAACTGCTACGGGAGAGGGCATGGGTGGTAGAATCCATGCGAAACTCCAGGGTCACCAGCTGAACACAGGAGGCACAGGTCAAGGAATCTGGAGATGCAGGGGTTGAAGGCTGCTCTGAGCTAACTCGGGGAGGAAGGGAGGGAAGGAATGAGAAGGAGACACTGCCTGCCCCTGGCCCATGCCTGCTGCCCACCGCTCCGACACACATCAGTTGACACAGCTGACACGCCTGGGCTCAGGATGGGCTGGCTCGTGTCCCTCAATCCTCAGTGGGACAGCTGGCCCCAGGGCTCAGAGACATGCTGAGGGAGATGAGAGGAAAAGCTGCCCCACCCAGGTCATCCCCTCCTTGAGCAGACAGACCTTCAGAACTGCTAAAAAAACCCACTAACGGGGTTTAAAGACATGCCATGGATGAACTAAGGCATAGAGATATGTAAAATAACATTCATTTTTAAGTTCAGAGCTGTCATCTCAGGAAGTGGGGAGAGCTTCCTTGAAGAAGACTGAGGGGAGGGCAGGCCATGCTGAAAAGGGAGACATGGCTCTCCTGATTGGGGACCTGCAGCCCCCTTCCAGGGCAGGGCATCATCGTCACATCACAAGAGATCCATGGAAGTGTTCTCTCAGGGCCAGATGTTTGTCTCGAGAAGGCTACCCTGGCATCGGACTGCACAGGGCACCAGGGACGAGGGCCAGATGGAGGACTGACAATACCCCGGAGGCCATGGGGCAAGAGCAGAGGCACATGACCTTGAAGATGATGATGAAAAGCAGGAGGGGGCAGCATGGAGCCAGCCCGAAAGTACCATGGGAGCAGTGCCCACAGCTACACTGACTGGGTGCCTTCTGTGCCCGGTGTGGCTGACTTCAGTGTGCTCCAGACTAGTCCTGACCACAAGTCTAGGAAGTGTGCACCACCACCGGCCTCCTCTCCCCTTGCAGCTGTTTGGAATCATGGTCACAGATGCTGGTCAGCTTTCGTGGAAACCAAGCAGTGGCTCCCCCGGACGCTGCACCTCTGGTGGTGGTCCAGTGCGACCCTCGTGCCTGGCCAGACACTGATGTCTACCTGTCTCCACACAAATCCACAGGCAGGAGGGTGTCCCTGAATTCCACAGCACCTGATGAGACAGATCCACAGAACCCAACACCAGTGGGTCAATCGGGACCTCACCTATGGTCGTGGAGCTCACCATAAACTATTTTTGTCACTTCCCACAGAAAGCCTGGTTCTGATCCCCCACAATACCATACATCCTGGTTGCTGACCTGGGGTCATGCCATGAACCCACATGGCACCTTTCTTTAAGTGAAGGCTATGCCTACATCTCCTAGAAAATATTTCTAATGAAGTACAAGTCCATCAGGACTATGGTGTGAATGGTAGCACACAGCTTTCAGGGTAGTAGTCAGTAATTCTAACAAGGGTTAACCCCACCCCCCGTCTCACAAAACCTTCCTCCATCCCCACTGAGCTCATGGTCTGCCCTCAGAAAACCCTCCAGGAAACAAACCTTTCATCTGAATGCTCTCTTCACCTTCTGCTTCAAATCTTGTCCAACCACAATGATATGAAACTAGAAATCAGTCTCAAGAAAAAAAATGGGACAGTCAAAAATAGGTGGAGATTTTTGGGGCCTGGGTGGCTCAGTCGTTAAGGATCTGCTTTCAGCTCAGGTCTTGATCCCAGGATCCTGGGATCTAGACCCATATCAGGCTCCTTGCTCAGTAAGAAGCCCGCTTCTCCTTCTCCCACCCCCCTGCTTGCATTCACTCTCTCACTGCCTCGCTATCTGTCAGATACTTAAATAATCTTAAAAAAATATGTGGAGATTTAACAACATGCTACTGAACAACCAACAGTCAAAGACGAAATCAAAAAAATTTTAGAAGTACCTTGACACTGATGAAAAAGACATTTTACAAAACTTATGGGATGCAGCAAAAGTAGCTTTATGGGGGACATTCATAGAAATTCAAGTCTTCATCAATCCATGAGAATGCTCTCCAAAAAACAACCTGATTTATGTGGTAAAGAAGTAGAAAAAAAAAACAACAAACAAAGCCCCAAATTAGTAGAAATAAGGAAATAACAAAAAGGAATGCATAAATAAATCCAACGGAGACTAAAAAGACAAAAAAAAAAAACAATGAAAATGAGAGCGTCCTTTTTTGGAAAGATAAACAAAACTGACAAACGTAGCTAGACTCACCAAGAAAGACAGAGGACTCTGATACAATCAGGAAAATAAGATAATGGATTCCTGTCTCATATCAAAATCAAAAGAACTCTTCAACCTTGGACACAACAACTTCTTGCAAGCCACGTCTCTAAAGGCAAAGGAAATAAAAGCAAAAATGAACTATTGGCACTTCATCAGGATAAAAAGCTTCCGCTCGGCAAAGCAAATGATCAAAAAACAAAAAGTCAACATATGGAATTGAAGAAGATATCTGCAAATGATATTACAGATAAAGGGCTGGTATCCAAGATCTATAAAGAACTCCTCAAACTCGACACCCCAATAATGGGCAGAAAACACAAAGAGATACTTCTCCAGAGAAGACATACAAATGGCCAACAGACACATGAAAAAATGCTCCACATCACTTGCCATCAGGCAAATACAAATCAAAATGACAATGAGATACCACCTTACACCAGTTAGAATGGTTAAATTTAACAAGGCTGGGGGCACCTGGGTGGCACAGCAGTTAAGCGTCTCCCTTCGGCTCAGGGCGTGATCCTGGCATTATGGGATCGAGCCCCACATCAGGCTCCTCCATTATGAGCCTGCTTCTTCCTCTCCCACTCCCCCTGCTTATGTTCCCTCTCTCGCTGGCTTTCTCTATCTCTGTGGAATAAATAAATAAAATATTAAAAACAAAATTAACAAGACAGAAATAAAAAAAAGTCAGAGAGGATGTGAAGAAAGGGGAGCCCTCTTAAACTACTCGTGAGAATTCAAGCTGATACAGCCACTTTTGAAAAAAATATGGAGGTTCCTCAAGACGTTAAACACAGAGCTATACTACAACCCACCAATTGCACTACTGGGTATTTACCCCATAGACACAGAGTAATGAAAAGAAGGGGCACATGTATCCCAATGTTCATAGCACCAATGTCCATAATAGCCAAACTGTGGAAGGAGCCAAGATGTCCTTCAGCAGATGAATGGAGAAAGAAGATGTGGTTCATCTATACAATGGAATATTACTCAGTCATCAGAAAGGATGAATACCCACCATTTGCACCAGGAGGGGATTATGCTAAGTGAAATTAAGGCAAGCAGAGAAAGACAATTATCATATGGTTTCACTCCTATATGGAATGGAAGGAATAGCATGGAGGACATTAGAAGAAGGAAGGGAAAAGTGAAGGGGGGGAAAGAGAGGGGGAGATGAACCATAAGAGACTACTGACACTGGGAAACAATCTGAAGATTGCAGAAAGGGAGGGGAAGGGGAATGGGTTATCCTGGTGATGGGTATTAAGGAGGGCACGTGTTGGTCGCCTGGGTGGCACAGCGGTTAAGCGTCTGTCTTCGGCTCAGGGCGTGATCCCGGCATTCTGGGATCGAGCCCCACAACAGGCTCCTCCGCTGTGAGTCTGCTTCTTCCTCTCCCACTCCCCCTGCTTGTGTTCCCTCTCTCACTGGCTGTCTCTATATCTGTCGAATAAATAAATAAATTCTTTTAAAATAAAGGAGGGCACGTGTCATAATGAGCACTAGGTGTTATATGCAAACAATGAATCATGGAACACTACATCAAAAACAAATAAAGTACTGTACAGTGACTAACATCATTTTAAAAAAAGAAAAAGATATGAAATCCATACAGGAAAACTGTCACTATTTGCATATGACATGAAATCCCGAAAGATTCCACAAAAAAAAAAAACTGTTAGAATAAACAAATTCAAGAAAGCTGCAGGATATAAAGTCAATATACAGACACCTGTTGTCTTTATTTTTTTTCAGATTTTATTTATTTATTTGAGAGGAAGAGAAAAAGCACGAGCAGGGGGAGTGTCAGAAAGAGGGAGAAGCAGACCCTCACTAAGCGGGGAACCCAACACGGGGCTCAATGCCAGGACTCTGTGTTCATGACCTGAGGGGAAGGCAGACGCTTCACCTATGGGGCCACCCAGATGACCCAACTTCTTGCATTTCTGTATACTGATGACACATTTTCGCAAAGAGAAATTAAAAAAGCAATGCCATTTACAATTAAATCAAAAAAAAAAATCTAGGAATAAAAGTAACCAAGAATGAGAAAGACAGTACACTCAACACATGGCAGAAAAGAAATGAAAAATATGTGTGTCGAGGGGGGCAGGATGTATGGGTCAAAGATTTGGAAGGCAACACAAACAAATGGAAGCTTACGCCATGCTCCTTAACTGGAAAAGTTAATTATGTGAACATGTACATTGTACCCAAAGCATTCGACAGATGTGATGAAATCCCTACCTGAATTCCAGTGGCATTATTCGAGCAAATAGAAAACAGTCCACAAACTTGTATAGAATCACAAAAGACCCCAAATACCCAAAGCAACCTGGAGAAAGAAAGGTGCAGTTAACACACTCCTGGATTTCAAGCTAGATTACGAAGCTGTTGTCATCAAAACAGGATGGTACTGGCATAAACACAGACACCAGGTCAGTGGAACAGAACAGAAAGCTCAGAAACTTACCCACACGTAGATGATCCTAACTTACGACACAGCAGCAGAAGATATGCCATGAGGGAAGGACTGTCTCTTCAGTGAGCGGTAACAGGCAAACTGGACACTAAATGCAGAAGAATATAACTGGGCCATTTTCTTACACCACACAAAAATTTTTAATGGATGAATGATTTGAACATAAGACCTGAATCCATAAACCTCCAAGAAGACACAGGTACTAAGTCTTTCCACATTAGTTTTGGCAAAGAGTCTTCAGATCGGACACCAAATGCAAAGGCAACAAAAGCAAAAATAAGCAAGTGGAACAACATCAAACTGAAATCTTCCACACGGCAAAAGAAACCAGCAAAAACATAAAAGGCCACAGAACCAATAAGAAAAAAAATATCTGCGAATCATATGTGTGAGAAGAGGCTAATATCCAAAATACACACAACACTCATACAAATCAAAACAAAAAAAACTGTATAAAAAATGTGGAGAATATGGGAATAGATACTTTCTACAGATGGCACACATGCCAACAGAGAAAGTTGTTTGACATCACTCATCATCGTCAGGGAAACATCAGTCAAACCCACAATCTGCTATCCCCTCACAACTGTTGGAACAGCAATTGTCCCAGAGACCGACACAAGTGGGGTCAAGGGTGTGCAGACGAGGAGACACTGTGCACTGTTGGTGGGAATGGAAATTGGTACAGCCACTGTGACAAATGGTATGGAGATTCCTGAAAAAATAAATGCAACTGCCACATGACCCAGTAATGGCTCTACTGAGTATTGATTTGGAGAACACAAAAATACTGCCTCAGAAAGACAGATGCACTCCCACGTTCACTGCAGCATTATTCACAAGAACCAGACATGGAAACACAGACCTTGGGGGTCTTATGCCAAGTAACTCAGACACAGAAAGACCAATACCAGATGCTCTCATGTACATTCCACGTGGAATAAACAAATACTGAACGCATAGATACTGACAGCAGATTGGTAGGTGCCAGATTCGGGGATGGGGTGGTAGAAACGGTGAAGGTGGTCAAAGTCTCAATGTTTGAGTGAGAAAATCCGACAGTCATGAAATGTTCTGTCCAACATGGAGACTAAAACTAACCCCGTAGCATGGGGTATAGGTTTCCACGCTATTTGAAAGTACAGGGCTTCTGAAAAACCTTGCACAGCAGAAATGGTGTCAAGAAGGAATGGCCATTAATTTACACGGAACGATTAGATAGTGTCCTCAGACTCCAAAATTCCTTCTCTTTGGCTTTTCTTAGGCCTCAGGACACAAGTTTCTAACGGAGGGCCAGCATAAATGAAGATAAAGCACAGCAGAGGCTCACAGGCACCATTCAAAGTGCTGGTGGCTGGATGCGGAGAGCGGTTCCCAGCGGAAGGAGCTGGTTGGGGTGCACGCCGGCTCTGTCGTGCTTCTCCCCAAAACAGATGCTGAACGCGATTCTCACTGTTCACCTTTTTTCATAAGAGGGAAATCCTCTTCAGGTCTTTTCCTCTTACTGAAGCTGGGTAATAATGTAGTTCTTTCAAAAAAGCCCAGTGTCTTACTGTGAACGTTTAAAAAGTGGGGGATACTTGTACTTGAGCATTGCTGAGGGAGGAGATGTGAAAGGTTCTCCCAGACACAAACCTCAGCAGATCCACCAGGAAAGGCACCCTCCTCAGCATGCGGAACACGGACTACCTCCTACGCCCAGAAGCCCTCTCCTTCCCCTCAATCAGGGCAACCCACAACAGCTGGGAGTTACCCCAATTCTTCCGTTCTCCTGCTCCTAATAGCTAACCCATCAGCAAATCCTGTGAGCTCCATCTTCAAAATGGACCCGGAATAGATCTAACCATTCCATTCAAAGCCACCTGTCTGGTCCACAGTGCCTGAGTTCCTGGAAAAGCTTCGTCATTGACCTGCCTTGCCATCTTCAACCCTCTGTCATCTGTTCTCAACACTGTAGCCAGGATGTCCCAGTGAAACAGGGTCTCATGGGGTTATAGCCCTGGAATGGCTTTCTGTCACCTCTCTGAGGTCATGTCCTAAGCTGTCTCCTGTGGCCAGAGGGCCATCTTGCTACTCCTGGTCATACCTGAAATTCTCCTGCCCCAGAGCCTTTGCACATGCTTTCCATTCTGTTCAGAATGCTCTTGATGTGTTCTCACTCACCTTCGGAAAAGTCTGAATTGGAGTGACAGGGACAGAAGATGAGGCTGTGTGTTGGGTGAGGCTTGTGGCCCAGAAGAAGGTTCTCTGCCAGCTCTCCGCCTGTCCCTCACTTGTCCGCAGCCAGGAACTTGCACACAACCCTCACCTGTCAGAACTCTCACCCAGGAGACCCACAGCCACCCCTGGAGCCCACCCTGCCCACACCCTGCTGCAGAATGCATTCAGCTCTCCTCTGGGACCCCTGTCAGCTTTACCCAGACCTGGAACTCCCCCGTCTCCTGCAAAGCTCCCAGATTCCCCCTCTGCTTCCAAAATTACACTGGCGCAAGTCTTTCATGAGAAAGCTATAATGCTAACTAATGAAAGGTTCACACCTACTTTCCCCTTCTTTTCCCTTTCTCTCCACCTTCCTTCCTACCTGTGAAAACTGTAACATATCAGTGGAACATGAACATGCTCTGAGATCTGAATCTTTCATTGCAGCTTTCTGAGGACTCCTTATGTGATAAGCAACTAGAGTATCCTACAACAGGGTGTTTTACAACTCTCATCTATAGAATAGTACAGCCCAAATCACTACAATTTTACCTCACTCTTCATGAAGCAGAACACTTTTTCCTTTCTTCTTTTACTTAAATTCCAGTTAGTTCACATGCCATGGAATATTCGCTTCAGGGGTAGGATTTAGTGATTCCTCACCTGCATACAGAACTCGGTGCTCATCACAAGTGCCCTCCTTAATACCTCTCACCCATTTAACTCTTCCCTCGATGCCCCTGTCCTGCAGCAACACTCAGTTTGTTCTCCAAGGTTGAGTCTATTTCCTTGTTTGCCTCTCTCATCACTCCTCAACTCTGTTCATCTGTTTTCTTTCTGAAATTCTACAAGTGTGAGAGCATAGGATATTTGTCTTTCGTCAATGATTTTGCTTAGCTTAATACACTCTAGGTCCATCCACATCCTTGCAAATGGTAAGATTTCATTCTTTTTGAAGCTGGGTCATATTCCAGTATATATATGTATCCCACATCTGCTTTATCCATTCATCAGTGCATGGACTTTACGATTGTCTCCATAGTTTGGCTACTGTGGACATTGCTGCTATAAACATCATGGTGCATGTACCCACTTCGAATCCGCATTTTAGTATCCTTTGGGTAAATACCTAAGAGAGCAATTGCTGGATCATGTGGTTGTTCTATGTTTAACTTTCTAAGGAACCCCCACACTGTTTCCCAGACTGGCTCACCACTTTGCATTCCCACCAACAGGATGGGAGGGTTCCCCTTTATGCAGAACATTATCTGCTGGCAATATCATAAGAGGAAACAAAACCTCTGGGAGATGCACCCAGGGTCAGGCAAGCAGTTGCAGACTTCACCCCAAGGCTCCTGACTCCAAGCCCCTTGAAGCCACCAGCATGCCACTATCCAAAAGAATTCCCAGACTCTCCTTCTGACTCCACCACCAAAGAAACTACAGAGAGAATATGGCACCTCAAAATATCGAGATAATACATTTAGTAAAACTAGAAAGTCAAACTCAACTTTTAAACAGGAACAGACCGCTTTGGATAATTTTCAATTTTCCCTCCACCCTAATTTTAACTCTTCTGATGAATAAACTAATCAATGATGAAACATCACCTTTGTCAAATGACATCATCCATGTCTGTATCAGATGCAAAAAAAGCCACCTAACTCTAGATGCTGGCCACTCAACCATATCTTAGGCCCAACTGAATAAACACTGTTAGATGAAGGAACAAATTAGATGTTACAAAGAGGCACTGAGTGAATCTCACCTTCCCTTTCTAATAAAAGAGGGTTCCTAGGAAACAGATGGTCAGAATACATTTGTAAGCAGTAAATGGACAGAGAAATTGTGATCCCCTGCAAAGTTCTACCTGCAGGGAAACTAAGTAATTCTTGCACCAAACCCAGAATGCTGACAGCTACTTCAATTTTACTTTGTGGCTCAACTAGAGAAAAGAGAAAAGCCCAGGAGGTTTTGGGATAATGAGAGGTTTTACCTCCAGCCCTGACATAGATAGGACATTTTGCCAAACATACCTGTGCTTTCTCTGAACACCGGCGTCCTATGACAAGCTTCCTCACTGACTCCGATGCTGACGTTCAAAACTTCGGGTGTCTTGGAGCCAGAGCAGAGAAGTGCTGTCAGCTGTGGAGAAGAAGGCACCTCTGACCTAAAGCCTGCACACCTGCTTCGGTTTCTGGGTGAAGGGGCAACACATACTTGTTGTTTAGCAGTAATTATCTTCATTCTCAATAGATCAATGACCTTGCCTTTTCTGGAAAGCAGACTTACTCTTCTAAAGAAACCCTCATTTCGTCTAGGATATTTTTCCCAATATAACTAGAGTGGAACATTTATTTCTCACTTAAATAGAAAACACTGTTATTGTTGACATTGCCTGAATGAACTTTTAAAAAGATTTTAGAGAGAAAGGAAGAGACCTTTATTCAATCCCAAGTCAGTACAGCTGCCTGGGAGACACAATCTTCACCAAGAAGGGAGTACTCTGGGGAAGGAACATTTGGGGCACAGTTATATATTTTTTTCTGCTTTGTTTTATGTACAGAGTTACACACCACAATGAGGATCTTCTTAGATTACAGAAAGTGACAGACTCTTTCTTATGTTTTCAGTATGTACATGTCAGTATGACTTTAATCTTTTGGGAGCCAAAGAGGTTCTTTATTTTTTCTTATCTTCATGTTGGCATTTTTGGTTATTCTTTTCTTCCCGAAGCAGATGTACAACATGTGCTTGGGGCAGAAACAGGGCCCATGCTTTGAAGTTTTGCCCACTCATTTTGAGCTGGGTAAAATGTTAAAGGATAGCTTCACTGGGAGCCCAGGATCTGGGCCCACAGATGATATAAAATAAAAATTACTTTCATCATTATAATTTCTCCTAAATGGAGGAATTTGAAACAAAAGCACCTTTCACAAGAGTACCAAGAAATCAAAATGATGCCCACAGAAGGCTACCTGCTCCATGGTCAGCACAGGTAACAGAAGTGTTCACAGTCTCTGGACTCCTGCCCTTCTCCTGCCCAAATATCTGAAGCACACAGACCACTTAAAATCAGAATTGTAGAACTGCTAGACACCTTAGAGATGTCTGGCACCATTCCCTTGGACTGCAGAATAAAACACAGTAGCTCGTTGTCACCAACTAATTTCAACATGAAGTGCCCCCTGGATGCACTAAGTTCTTTCTCTGCAAATGTTGACTAATGTAAGTGACGGTCATACGATATAAACACTACGATGGCTGGGAAGTCATCGTAGGTAAGGGAATATTTTAGCCATGTTTATAAGCATTGGCTCACTTTGTAGAAGAGGCTGAGCTGAGTGTTTTTAAATACTATTTGAGACCTGTTTTACAGCACCCTCTGAACATACCAGAGCCTGAATGGACTAAAAATGATAGTTGGTTTCAGTAACTTTAATACCAGAAAAATATTATACTGTCTCTATTCCTAAGGATCTTTGAGTATCTTACCCAGAGGTCCTCCACTGAGATAATGATTTTAATGATCACCATGGGCAGAGGTGAAAAGGCCCGCTGAATTCGTTCCACTTATCCACATGACAAGAAAATCCTGATACTTGATAGTTTTCCAGATCGAGAAGACCAGAGATAAGAGGGAAATAGTACCCTCTATGGAACAACAAGGGATTTGGAGTCAATTTGGGGATCCCACTTAGGTTTCTGACACTAAAATCCTCTGTGACTCATATCATCTGAGTCCCTGTCTAACCACCTGAACATGTGCCTAAAAATATCTACACCCTAGTTGAGAAGTTTAAGAGGCAGAATGCTACAAAGAGCCAGTATGATGTCTCTCAGGAACAGGTGCTCAGGAAGCCATAATTGCTATTGGGTCTATTTCTTTTCCAGAAGAAAGAACACATGTTGAATCCATATTACTAAAAGATGACTCACCAGATGATTTTTAAACCTGAAGGAAGGCCAAGAAGTCGCTCTTCTGTCATATTTCACTCGAAATCATGTTGTTGGACTGGTGAGGATGATACAATAGAAACGTCATCACTAAGAGTGGGGAGTTTCTAATTTCCATACGGCCATGTTGACCCCCTTAGCTCAGAGCCACCAAAAAGGGCAGCTGGGGAGGGGGCACCGTCATCACTATGAGAGGGGAGCTTCCCATTTCCATATGGCCATGTTGACCCCCTTAGCTCAGGGCCACCAGAAAGGACAGCTGAGGGGGACCACAGGCCAAGGCTGCCAGGTGTGGCTGGGACAGGCTGAACTCTGACTTAAGGCTCAACTCCTGTCTAGCTTATTATAATGCTCATCACAAAGAAAGTGCCATTGTGTGTGAGCCCTCATATAAAAAGGTTCAGAATTTTCATTGAGATTCCCTCTCTGACCTTTAGGATATGTAGCAAAGTTCCATTTAATTTTTAAACATTGAAGGACTTCCTGGTTTTCTTTTCGCTATGACTGTGGCTCAATTCCTGTGTGGTCTAAGAATAGAATCTAGTTAATTTCAGGGTTTAACATTTTTAGCCTTGAGTAGTGGCCCCACCTATCATCTATTTGGATAAAGAGTCTATGACCACTTGAAAATAATGTATTCTGCACTTATTATGGAATGTTCCCTATATGTCAATTAGGTCACATTTTTACCAATGTTTTGTCTGCTTTTTCTGTCAGATATTGAGAAAGGTATATTAAAATCTTCAAACAATGTTGCTCTATTCAACATGGCCTCGGAGAATCTACCAGTGTTAGAAGGCAAGAGAAACAAAAAGTATAAGAATTGAGGGGATAATTGTGACTATTCACAGATAATACGATTGTGTACATAGAAAATCCAAAACAGTCTATAAATACCCTATTAGAATTAAAAATGCAATTTATAAATTTGAGATGGATTGTAGCTTCCCATTGGACAGTTTCTTTTTTTTTTAAGATTTTATTTATTCAACAGATATGGAGACAGCCAGCGAGAGAGAACACAAGCAGGGGGAGTGGGGGAGGAAGAAGCAGGCTCATAGCGGAGGAGCCTGTTGTGGGGCTCGATCCCGTAATGCCGGGATCACGCCCTGAGCCGAAGGCAGACGCTTAACCGCTGTGCCACCCAGGCGCCCCCATTGGACAGTTTCTGAAAGAAAACGTAGAACCTGTCAATCTTGGGGTAAGACATAGGGTGCACTAACCATTTAAAAGAATTCAGTGGGACTTCATAAAAATGTGACATTTCTCCTTATCTTATGACCATAAGAAAATGAAAAAGTGAACCGCAGTCTGGGAAGTAAAGGTTTGCAATACACACACTGACAAAGACTTGTCAATAAAGAAAAACTGTTCATCAACCATAAAAAGTCTATTTATAAACGAGTACTTCAGAAAAGATTGACTGATGGCCAATAAGAACAGGAAAGGGTGCTCTACAGTATTATTTTCAGGAACAGCAAGGTCTTTCCTAAAATGAAAACATACACACAAACCAGTATTCCCTAGATGGATGACGTCCTTTTTTCTGAGGACAGCTTGAAGAACAAACTAGCATCAAAATAAAGTGATGGAATTCCTGACACTTAGAGGATGGACAATTGACCTCAAACTACAGTACAATTTCTAGGCATCATTCGGTCCTCTGAAGGCAGACAACTACCACACCCCTTTCTACACCACACAGGTTGCTTCCCAACCCCTACCATAAAAGAGGAAGATGAGAAACAGGACTAGTAGGAAATAGCAAAAATCACATGTGGGGATTATCCTGAAACACACTGATCACATAATTAGTGTAAGGAAGTGTAGGGAACTGACAAGGACAGAGACTCAAGCGGTACTTCTTTGGGAAATGCTGTCTGAAATTGTCCACGTTGGTACCTGCTAATGAGGGCTCTGAGCATACCCTAGGGTTTGCTCACAAGGGTCTGCAACACCATCGCTGAGGACTGAATCTCTTCAAGACCTCAAAGCTTGCCTGATTGACTATTGGACTATGAGATTCCCATGTTCCGAATACAGATACCAACTAATTGAAAGGTTCACCTGGGCTCTCTCGGAGGCCCTACAAGAAGCTGAACCATTCACTGAAAATCAATTACACACACACACACACACACACACACACACACACACACACACACCTGTCATTTCAGCAATTACTTAAACATTCAAGGTTCTTCCTACCTTTTTTTTTCACATTGATATTTATTCTCACATGAAATGTCATCATTTCTAATGAACACTGTTGTCAAAATAGAGATCCATTGACAGAATATTCAAAAAATGGAACTTCCCTGCTGTCATTTTCAATATAGCGTTTTTTAAAGTTCATACATATTTTAGGTTTTTGGTAACTTATACAGGAGAAGATCAGCATTGAAAAACTCTAAATACTGACAATGAGTTTTAAGCCTAGAGAACAAAAATTGTCCAATTTCATAGATAATAAGGAACCAAAGGGAAAGCATGGAAGCTGTAGTCTAATAATTTTACACATATGCATCCTCTATTATTCTACTACTGAGGGGCGTGTTTTATTACCACTATGCATGCATCAATTGTCTTCCACGTGCAACTGCACAGGTATAATGAATTACTACAGTAGAATGAAATGTCTGGGAACTACTTGGCAGCATCTATAATGAACAATGAAATTTCGATCTTATATTTGGTGAACTTCCACTGTCTGTCCCTTTAGACAATGGACCCTAAACAGAAGGGGGAATGAACCACGAGAGACTATGGACTCTGGGAAAGAAACTGAGGGCTTCAGAGGGGAGAGGGGTGGGGGATTGGGATGGACCAGTGATGGGTATTAAGGAAGATACATATTGCATGGAGCACTGGGTGTTATATACAAATAATAAATCACGGAACACTACATCAAAAACTAAGGGAATACTGTATAGTGACTAACATATCATAATAAAAAATTATTATTAGAAAAAAAATTAAAGGTAAAAAAAAATACAGCTTTTCTGTCAAGAGCAATCACAATTGAGAAAAAACTAATTTCCAATCCCTAAAGAAAAACACAGACCAAGTTCCATTTCACTCCCCTTTATTCACATTCTCTGTGGGTTCTAAGCTATTTCTCTACCTCCTTTCCTGCTGAGCAGGGAGCCCGGGCTTGATCCCAGAACCCTGCGATCATCACCTGAGCCAAAGGCACATGCTTAACTGGCTGAGACAGCCAGGAGCCGCAGCCATGTTTTTCTTAAGCAAAAGGACACTTTCTCACAATGCCTTCACATGACTTCACATGGTACCAGAGACCTGCATTTGCTTCTAGGAGGTTGCAGATGAAGGCAATTGCAAACTCTCACAGTGGTTTATCAAATACAATGACCTGCCTGGTGACAGTGAAACTCTTATGAGCCCATGAGAGGGTGCTGTGACACTTAGCTGTGGCTGGGCTGGCACAGAGAACCAAATCCTTTTCCCTGCCTGATTTCTGTGAGGAACAGATGCCCCCACTGTGAATGAGACCCTGCCACTGAGCTGTCTAGAGATGGCCATCCTCACGGAGGATGAGGATAAAGGACAATGCCTGAGGAGACCTCATCTGTCTCTTTTATCTTTTCATATTTTTGACAGTGGACAAATCACTGCCTAGGAGTCCCCAACTACCTTAGTCTCATCTGTGAATGGCCAAGAGGTTTTATAAAACACTTAAGATTTTGACCTCACAAATGCCCACAACCACTTACCATAGGGATTCAACATTAAGCAAAGATACTGTTCGTTGGAAGAGAGGTCCTGCCCACTGTTGTTTCTCACTTATATGCTCATCTTCCTTACCTCATGGTAACATAACCACCTTGATTCCTGCTTCCGTCTTCAGGAAGGCTGAGGTGACTTGAAGGGCATTACCCTGACATCGTTCTTTCTTAGCAATAAGATGTGGACATTTCCCTAGTCCTACACACCCAAAGTTGAATCGGAATCAGCATTGAGGAGGCTGATGAGAGTTGAAGGTGTTTTCCTGTACACGGTGGTTTATTACCAATAAGGATTGGTCAGAGTCCTCGAAATTCCAGAACCTTTTCATTAATGCTTCCTACTCGTGAAAGATGATGTACATTGGTCTTTCCCTGTATAGTGTGGTGACTCAGAGAAAAGTGCTTAGGCCTTTCGTCAGACTTTCATTACCACTTGGGGCTGTCTTCCATATTCACAAAGGATGGTGTTAGGGCTAAGAGGGTTCCTGTACACTGTTATTGTTTACAGATAAGTGTATGGCATTTTTGTTACATTGCCAGAGCCACTTAGCGCCGGGCTTGCCGGCCTCCTGGGGACGAACCCTAACCCTAGGTCGGCCCCCGAGGGGCCCCTCCCAAGGGGCCTGGCGCCACAACGCCGGGGATTCGGGACCCCCGAGCCCAGCGCCAGAGTCACCCTGCCGCCCCGCAACAACCCGGGCAGCTAGGGGCGCCGCCAGTCTTTCAGGGCGAGAGAACGGGCAGGGCACTCCAAGCCCCCGGCGACCTTCGAAGGCCCCACGTCCCAAAACGCTTGGGCCCACACTCCCTCTCGCCAGCGCCCTCACCTCGGCCTGCCCCTCCACCTGCCACAGAGCTGGCGGAATGGGCCTGCTGGACTCCTGGGGGCTAACACTTACCCTAGGTCGGCCCCGAGGGGCCCCTCCCAAGGAGCCTGGCACCGCAATGCCGGGGATTTGGGACCCCCGTGCCTCAGTGCTGGACTCACTCTGCCACCCCGCAAGCACCCAGGGCGCTAGTTTCATTGCCAGTCATTCAGGAAGGGAGAACGGGCAGGGCCCTCTGATCCCCCTGTGACCTTTGAAGGCCCCCCGCGCAAAAACTCTGGCTCCCATGCTCCTGCTCGCCAGTGCCCTAACCTCGGCCCACCCCTGCTCTCACTGCAGAGGTGGCGAATCGGGCCTGCTGGCTTCCTGGGGGCTAACCCTATCCCTAGGTCGCCCCCGAGGGGCCCCTCCCAAGTGGCCTGGCATCGCATGCCATGGATTGGGGACCCTCAAGTCCCAGCGCCTGACGCACCCTGCCGACCCGCCGCCACATGAGGCGCTAGGGGCGTTGCCAGTCCTTAAGAGCGACAGAAGGGGCAGGACCCTCCGAGCCACCTGCGACTTTTGAAGGCACCCCGAGCCAAAGCCAAAATGCTCTGGCCCACGCTCCCGCTCGCCAACTACCTCACCTCGACCCACACCTCCATTCACCGCACATGTGCGGAACCAGCCTGCCAGCGTCCTGGTGGCTAACCCTAACTCTAGGTCGGCCCCCGAGGGGCCCGTCCCAAGGGGCCTGGCACCGCAACGCCGGGTATTAAGGACCCCCAAGCCCCAGCGCCGAAATCACCCTGCTGCCCCGCCGCCACCTGGGCCGCTAGGGGTGCCGCTGGTCATACAGGGCGGGAGAACGGGCAGGGCCCTCCGAGCCCATGGTGACCTTCGAAGGCCCCATCCGAAACGCTTGAGCCCACGCTCCAGCTCCTCAGCGCCCTGACCTTGGCCTGCCCCTCCGCTCGCTACAGAGCCGGCGGATGAGGCCTGCCCTCCTCCTGGGGGCTACCCATAACCTTAGGTTGGCCCCTGAGGGGCCCCTCTGAAGGGGCCTGGCACCGCAATGCCTGGGATTGGGGACCCGCGAGCCCCAGCGCCGGACTCACCGTCTCACCCCACCGCCACCCGGGCCGCTAGGAGCCCCGTCGTTCATTCAGGGAGGGAGAACAGGCAGATCACTCCGAGCCCCTGGTGACCTTCGAAGGCTCCCCACACCAAAACGCTTGGTCCCATGCTCCCGCTCGACAGCACCCTCACCTCGCCCCACCCTCCACTCGCCACACAGCTTGCGGATCGGGCCTGCCGGCCTCCTAGGGGCTAACCCTAACGCAAGGTTGGTCCTCGAGGGGCCCGTCCCAAAGGGCTTGGCACAGCACCGCAGGGGATTAGGGACCCCCGAACCCCAGCACCAGACTCACCCTTTCGCCCCGCCGGCACCCAGGCCGCTAGGGGCTCTGCCGGGTATTCAGGGCGGGAGAATGGGCAGGGCCCTCCTAGGCACCGGCTACCTACGAAAGCCTCCTGCGCCAAAACGCTTGGGCCCATGCTCCCGCTCGCCATCGCCCTCACCTCGGCCTACCCCTTCGCTCACCGCACAGCTGGCGGATCGGGCCTGCCGGCCTCCTGTGGGATAACCGTAACCCTAAGTCGCCCCAGAGGGGTTCCTCCCAAGGGGCCTGGCGCCGCAATACCGGGGATTGGGGACCCCCGAGCCCCAGCCACGGACTCACCCAGCCGCCCTGCCGCCACCCGAGGCGCTAGTGGCGCCGCCGGTCATTCTTGGCGGGAGAACAGGCAGGGACCTCCGAGCCCCCGGGTCCTTCGACGGCTCCCCGCGGCAAAACGCTTTGTCCCCCGCTCCTGCTCGCCAGCAGCCTTACCTCGCACGCCCCTCTGCTTGCCACACAGCCGGCCAATTGGGCCTGCCAGCCTCTTGGTTGGTAACAATAAAGCTAGTTCAGCACCCGAGGGTCCCCTCTCAAGGGGGCTGGCGCCGCCACGCCGGGAATTGGGGACACCCGAGCCCCAGCGCTGGACTCACCCTGTCCCCCCGCCGCCACGCGGGCCGCTAGGGGCCCTGAGGATCATTCAGGGCGGGAGAACAGGCAGGGCCCTTCGAGCCCCCGGCAACATTCGAAGGTCCCCTGGGCCAAAACGCTTGGGACCACGCCCCGCTCCACAGCGCCCTCACCTCGGCCCGCCCCTCCACTCGCTGCACATTGGGCGGATCAGGCCTGCCGGCCTCCTGGGGGATAATCCTAACCCTAGGTCGACCCCCGAGGGGCCCGCCCAAGGGGCCTGGCACCGCAACATGGGGATTGGGGACCCTCGAGCCCCAGCGCCGGACTCACTGTGCAGCCCCGCCGCCACCCGGGCCGCCTGGGGCGCCGCTGGTCACTCAGGGCAGGAGAACTGGCAGGGCCCTCGGAGCCCCTGGCGACCTTTGAAGGCCCCCGCACCAAAAGGCTTGGGCCCACACTCCCGATCGCCAGCGCCCTCGACTCGGCCCGCCCCTCGACTTGCCGCACAGCCAGTGCATCAGGCTTGCCGGCCTACTGGGGGCTAACCCTAACCCAAGGTCGGTCCCTGAGGGGCCCTTCCCAAGGGGCCTGTCGCCACCACGCAGGGGATTGGGGACCCCTGAGCCCCTGTGACCTTCGAAGGCCCAACACCCCAAAACTCTTGGGCCCATGCTCCTTCTCACCAGCGCCCTCACCTCCGCCCGCACCCCCGCTCGCTTCACAGCCTGCAGATCGGGCCTGCCGGCCTCCTGGGGCTAACCCTAACCCTAGGTCACTCCACGAGGGGCCCTCCCAAGGGGCCTGGCAATGCAACGTGGGGATTGGGGACCCCAGAGCCCCAGCCAGGACTCATCTTGTCGTCCCGCCACCACCCGGGCTGCTAGGGGAGCCGCCGTTCATTCAGTGTGGGAGAACAGGCAGGGCCCTCCGAGCCCAAGGCGACATTTGAAAGTGCCCCTCCCCAAAATGCTCCCACGGTCCCCCTCGCCTGTGCCCTCACCTCAGCACGCGGATCCGCTCGCCGCACAGCTGGCGTTTCGGGATTGCCAGCCTCCTGAGGTCTAACCCTAACCCTAGGAAGCCCCCGAGGCGTACATCCCAAGGGGCCTGGCGCCACACTCCGGAGATTGGTGACACCTGAGCCCCAGCGCCGGACTCACCCTGCTGCCCCCCCACCCCCGGGCCTCTAGAGGCACCGCCGGTCATTCAGGGCAGGAGAACGGGTAGGGCCCTCCGAACCCCCAATGAACTTTGAAGGCCCCCCTCGTCAAAACGCTTGGGCCCACGCTCTTGCTCTCAAGCACTCTCACCTGGGCCCACCCCTCCGCTCGCTGCACAGCTGGGTGATTGGGGCTGCTGGCCTCCTGGGGGCTAACCCTAACCCTAGGTCAGCCCCTGAGGTGCCCCGCCCAAGGGAACTGGAGCCGCAACGCCTGTGATTGGGGAACCCCGAGCCCCAGCGCTGGACTCACCTAGGCGCCCCGCCACCACACGGGCCGCTAGGGGCGCCGCAAGACATTCAGTGCGGGAGAACGGGCAGGGCCCTCCGAGTCCCCTCGTCATTCGAAGGCCCACCGCGCCAAAAGGCTTGGGCCCACGCTCCCGCTTGCCAGTGCCCTCACCTCGGCCCGCCCCTCCGCTCACTGCACAACCGGCGGATCGGGCTTGCTGGCCTCCTGGGAGCTAACCGTAACCCTAGGTCGGCTCCCAAGAGGCCTGGCACTGCAACGCCGGGGACTGGGTACACCCGAGCCCCAGCGCCGGACTCAACTTGCCGCCCCCAGGCCACCCTGGCCGCTAGGGGCGACGCGCGACATTCAGGGCTGGAGAATGGGCAGGGCCCTCCGAGCCTCCGGCGACTTTCGAAGGCCCCCCGCGCCAAAACGCTTGAGCCCACGCTCCCACTCGAAAGCGCTCTCACCTCGGCCCGCCCCTCCGCTCCCCGCACAGCCAGCGGATGGGGCCTGCCAGCCTCCTGGGGGCTAACACTACCCCTAGGGCGGCCACCGAGGGGCCCTTCCCAAGGGACCTGGCACCGCAGCGCCAGGGATTGGCGACACCCGAGCCCCAGCCAGGACTCAATTTGCCGTCCCGCCGCCGCCCGGGCTGCTAGGGGCGCCGCCGGTCATTCAGGGCTGGAGAAAGGGCAGGGCCCTCTGAGCCCCTAGCGACTTTTGAAGGCCCCCCGCTCCAATATGCTTGGGCCCATGCTCCCGCTCGCCAGCACCCTCACCTCGGCCCTCCCATCCGCTCGCCGCAAAGCTGGCAGATCGGGCCTGCCGGCCTCCTGGGCACTAACCCTAACCGTAGGATGGCCCCTGAGGGTCCCTTCTTAAGAGGCCTGGTGCTGCAAAGCTGGGGATTGGGGACCCCCGAGACCCAGCTCCGGATGCACCCTGCCGCCCCACAACACACGTGCCTCTAGGGGCGCCACCATTCATTCAGTGTTGGAGAACTGACAGGGCCCTCCGAACTCCCTCCGACCTTCGAAGGCACCCCAAACCAAAACGCTTCAGCCCAGGCTCATGTTCACCAGCACCCTCACCTTGGCCCACACCTCTGCTCGTCGCACATGTGGTGTATTGGGCCTGCCGGCCTCCTGGGGACTAACCCTAACTGTAGGTCGGCCCCCGAAAGGCCCTACCCGAGTGGCCTGGTGCCTCAACGTCGGGGATGGGGAACCCGAGCCCATGTGCCGGACTCACGCTGCTACCCTTCAGCCACCCGAGCGTCTTGGGGCCCCGCTGGTCATTCAGAGCGGGAGAACAGGCAAGGCACCCCAGCAAATTTCGAAGGCCCCCCCACACCAAAATGCTTGGGCCCATGCTCCCGCTCACCAGCGCTTTCACCTCGGCCCGCCCCTCCGCTCCCGCACAGTCGGCGGATCGGGCCTGCCGGCCTCCTGGGGGCTATCCCTAACCCTAGGCCGGCCCCCGAGGGGCCCCTCCCAAGGGGCCTGGCGCTGCAAAGACAGGAATGGGGACCCCTGAGTCCCAGTGCCGGACTCACCCTGCCGCACAACCACCACCCGGGCCGCTAGTGGTGCCGCCGGGCACTCAGGGTGGGAGAACGGGCAGGGCCCTCCGAGCTCCTGGCAACCTTTGAAGACCTCCTGCGCCAATATGCTTGGACCCACGCTCCCGCTCGCCAGCGCCCTCACCTCGGCCCACCCCTCCATTGGCCGCACAGCCGGCAAATCCGGCCTGCCAGCCTCCTGGGGGCTAACAATAACCCTAAGTCAGCCCCCGAGACGCCCCTCCCAAGGGGCCTGGAGCCGCAACGCTGGGGATTGTGGATCCCCAAGCCCCAGCTCTGGATTCACCCTGCCGCCCCACCGGCAACCGGGCCACTAGGGGCGCCGCCGGTCATTCAGGGCGGGAGAAGGGGCATGGCCCTCTGAGCCCCAGGCGACCTTCGAGGGCCCCCCGCGCCCAAACGCTTGGGCCCACGCTCCCACTCGCCAGCGCCCTCACTTCGGCCTACCCCCCCGTTTGCCGCACAGCGGGCGGATTGGGCCTGCAGGCCTCCTGGGGGCTAAGCCTAACCCTAGGTTGGCCCCAGAGGGGCCCCTCCCAAGGGGCCTGGCGCCACAACGCGGGAATTGGGGTCCTGAGCCCCAGCGCCAGACTCACCCTGCCTCCCCGCTGACACTGGGCACGCTGGGGCGTCGCTGTTCATTCAGGGTGGGAGAACGGGCAGGGCCCTCGAGACCCCGGCGACCTTTGAAAGCCCCAAGTCAAAACGCTGGTGCCCACGCTCCTTCTTGCCAGCACCTTTACTTCGGCCCACCCCTCCTCTCACAGTCTAGCTGGCATATCGGGCCTGCCGGCCTCCTGGGAGCTAACCCTAACCTTAGATCGGCCCACGAGGGGCCAATCCTAAGGGGCTTGATCCCGCAATGCCGGGGATTGGGGACTCCCAATTCCTAATGCCTGACTCACCCTCCCATCCCACGTCACCCGGGCCGCTAGGGGCACTGCCGGTCATTCAGGTCGGTTGAAGGGGCAGGACTTTCTGAGCCACGGGACATTCGAAGGCTCCCGGAGCCAAACCGCTGTGGCCACGCTCCCACTCACCAGCACCCTCACCTCGGCCCACGCCTCCGCTCGCCCCACAGTGGTGTATTGGGCCTGCCAGCCTCCTGGGGGCTGACCCTACCCTAGGTCGGCCCCCAAGGGGCCACTCCCAAGGGGACTGGCGCCGCAATGCCTGGGATTGGGGACCCCCTACCTGCAGCGCCGGAATCACCCTGCCACCCAGCCGACACCGTACCCGCTGGGGCATCGCAGGTCATTCAGGGTGGGAGAACAGAAAGGGCAGGGCTCTCGAGAACCCAGCGACTTTTGAAGGCCATCCGCGCCAAAACGCTGGGGCCCATGCTCCCACTCACCTGGGCCGTCACCTCAATCCGCTCCTCAGCTTGTCGCACAGCCAGCGAATCGGGCCTGCAGGCCTCCTACGGGCTAAACCTAACCCTAGGTCGGCCCCAAGGGGCCCATCCTAGGGGCCTGGCGCCGAAACACCTGGAATTGGGGATTCCCGAGCCAAAGCGCCAGACTCACCATGCCTCACCGCCACCACCCAGGCCGCTAAGGGTGCCGCCAGTCATTCAGGACTGGAGAAAGGGCAGGATCCTCAGACCCCTGGCGACCTTCGAAGGCCCCCCACGCCAAAACGTTGGGTACCACGCTTCCACTCGCCAGCGCCCTCACCTCGGCCCACCCCTCCACTCGCCCCACAGCCATCGTATCGGGCCTGCTGGCCTCCTGGGGGCTAACCCTAACCCTAGGTGGGCCCCCAAAGGGCACTCCCAAAGGGCCTGGCACTGTGACGCCGGAGATTGGGGACCCCCAAGCCCCAGCGATGTACTCAACCTGCCCCTCCGCCGCCACCCGGGCCACTTGGGGCGCAGCCGGTCATTCAGGGTGGGGGAACGGGCAGGGCCTTCCGAGCCCCCCGCGACATTCGTAGCTCCCCCACGCCAAAACGCTGAGGCCCACGCTCCTGCTCTACAGCGCCCTCACCTTGGCCCGCCCCACCTCTACCCACACAGCTGGCGGATCCGGCCTCCCGGGCTCCTCGGGGCTAACCTTAACCCTAGGTAGGCCCCAGAGTGTCCCCTCCCAAGAGACTTGGTGCTGCAAAGGCAGGGATTGTGGACCCGCAAGCCCCAGCGCCAGGCTCACCCTGCCGCCCCACCGCCACGCGGGCCGCTAGGGGCGCCGCCGGGCAATCAGGGCGGGATAACCGGCAGGGCCCTCTGAGCCTCCAGTGAAATAAGAAGGCCCCCCACGCCAAAACGCTGGGTACCACGCTACCGCTCGACTGAGCCCTACTACGTTCAATCCCTCCGCTCACTGCACAGCCGGCGGATCGGGACTGCTGGCCTCCTGGGGGTTAACCTAACCCTAGGACAGTCCCCGAGGGGCCCCTCCCAAGGGGCCGGGAGCCGCAACGTTGGGGATTGAGGAAACCTGACCCCCAGTGCCGGACTGACCCTGCCACCCTGCCGCCACCCGGGGAGCTAGGGGTGTCGCCGGTCCTTCATGGCGGGAGAACGAGCAGGGCCCTCCGAGCCCCCTGCAACATTCGAAGGCCCACGGAGCCAAAATGTTGGGGCCCACGCTTCCGCTCGCCAGCGACCTCACCTTGGCCCACCCCTTCATTCGCCGCAGAGCCGGTGGATCGAGCCTGCCGGCCTAACCCTAACTCTAGGTCGGCCCCCAAGGGGCCCCTCCCAAAGGGACTGCCACCGAACGCCAGGGATTGGGGACCTCCGAGTCGCAACGCTGGACTCACCCTTCCGCCCCACCCACACCCGAGCCGCTAGGGCACCGCCGATCATTCAGGGCGGGAGAACGGACAGGGCCCTCCCTGTCCCGGTGACCTTCGAAGGTCCCCAGCGCCAAAACGCTGGGGCCCACTCTCCTGCTCACCAGCGCCCTGATCTTCGACCGCGCCTCCATTCACCCCAGATGGTGGATCGTACCTGCCGGCCTCCAGGAGCTAACCTTTACCCTAGGTCAGCCCCCAAGTGGTCCCTCCCAAGGGGCCTGGTGCCGCAACGCCTGGCATTGGGGACCCCCGAGCCTCAGCGCCAGACCCACCCTGCCGCCCCGCCACCACTCGGGCTGCTAGGAGAGCCGCCACTCATTCAGGGCGGGAGAATGGGCAGGGTCCTCCGAGTCCCTGGCGACATTCGAGGGCCCCGGGCGCCAAAACTTTGGGTACCACCTTCCAGCTCGCCAGTGCCCTCACCACGGCCCGCCCCTCTGCTCACTGCACAGCTGGCGTATGGGGCCTGTCAGCCTCCTGGGGGCTAACCCTAACCCTAGGTTGGCCCCAGAGGGGCCCCTCCCAAGGGGACTGGTGACCAAAGCCGGGGATTGGGGACACCCGAGCCGCAGCGCCAGACTCACCCTGCTGCCCCGTCGACATCGGGCCCGCTGGGGCGTCGCTGGTCTTTCAGGGTGTGAGAATGGTCAGGGCCCTCGAGACTCTGGTAACTTTTGAAGGCCATCCGCGCCAAAACTCTGGGGCCCACGCTGAAGATCGCCAGCGCCCTCACCTCAGTCCTCCACTTCGCTCTCCCCACAGCTGTCGGATCGGGCCTGCTGGCCTCCTGGGGGCTAACTCTAATCCTAGGTTGGCCCCCAAGAGACCCCTCCCAAGGAGCCTGTCGCCGCAACACCAGGGATTGATGACCCACAAGCCCCAGCGCCGGACTCACCCTGCCGCCCCGCCACCACCCGGGCCGCTAGGGGCGCCGCCAGTCATTCAGGGCGTGAGAACGGGCAGGGCCCTCTGAGCCTCTAGTGACATTCAAAGGCCCCCTGCGCCAAAACGCTGGATACCATAATCCCGCATGCCAGCACCCTCACCTCGGCCCAACCCTCCGCTCGCCATACAGCCGACGCATCGGTCCTGCTGGCGTACTGCGGTCTAACCCTAACCCTAAACCCTAACCCCTAACCTCAAAACCTAAACCTTAACCCCTAACCCTAACCCTAAACCCTAACCCTCACCCTAACCCTACCCTAAACCTAACCCTAACCCTAATCCTTAAACCCTAAACCTTAACATTAACCCTAAACCCTAATCCCTAACCCCTAATCCTAATCCTGAAACCCTAAACACTAAACCCTAACCTTAACCACTAACCCCACACCCCAAACCCTAACCCTAAACCCTGAACCTAACCCGTCCCCTACCATACGCCTATCCCTACCCCAACCCTACCCCTTCAGCTAACCCTACCCCTAACCTATAACCTAACCCGAAACATAACCCTAACCCGTACCCTAACCCGTACTCTAACCCTAACTCTAACCCGTACCCGAACCCTACCTGTACCCTAACCCTAACCATAACCCTAACACATACTCTAACCCGTACCCTAACCTTAACCCTATCCCTAACCCTAACTCGTACCATAAGCCGTACCCTAACCCTACCCGTACCCTAACACTAACCCGTACCCTAACCGTAACCCTAAACCCTAAACCGTAACCCGTACCCTAACCCTAACCAGTAACCTTACCTTAACCTTAACCCATACCCTAACCCATACCCTAACCCGAACCCTAACCCGTACCCACTCCCTAACTCGGAACGTAACCCATACCCTAACCCATACCTAACCCTAACCTGTTCCCTAACCCGTACCCTAACCCATACCCTAAACCTAAAGAGTACCCTATCCCTATCCCTAACCCATTCCCTAACCCGTACCCTAACCCTAACCCTAAACCGTAACCTAACCTGTACGATAACCCTAAAGTGTACCCTAACCAAACCCGTACCCTAACCCTAACCCATACCCTAAACCATAACCTAATCTGTACGCCAACACTTACCCTAAACTGTACCCTAATGCGTATCCTAACCCGTACCCTAACACTAACCCATACCCTAAACCTAACCTGTACTCCAACCATAACCCTAACCGTAAAACCAAACCCTAAACCCTGATCCGTACCCTAAACCCTAATCTGTACCCTATCCCATAAACTCTAACCTGTAACCCCTAAATCCAACCCTAACCCGTACCCTCTCCTTACCCTAACCTTAACCCCTACCCTCTCCGATACCCTAACCGTAACCCATACCCTAACCTTAACCCGTACCCTAATCCGTACCCTACCCCCGGGGATTGGTACACCTGAGCCCCACCACGGGACTCAGCCTGCCACCCCTCAGGAAACCATGCCCCTTGGGGCGCCGCAGAGCATCCCGTGCAGGAGAACTGGTAGGGCCCCTGAGCCCCCAGTGAACCTCGGCGGCCCCTACACCCCAACCCTGAGGCCCACGCTCATCCCGCCCCACGCCTTCCCTTCAGCTTGCCACCGAGCTCGTCGCAGAGCCGGCAGATCAGGCCTGCCAGGTTCCTGGGGCCTAGACATGACCCTAGGTCGGCTGGGTAGGGCCCCTCCCCTGGGGCCCGGTACTGCAGCCCCAGGGACTGGGGACACCTGAGCCCCACTGCAGGACAAAGCCTGCCAGCCCGCAGGAAACCGTGCCCCTTGGGAGGCTGTAGAGCATTCAGGGTGGGAGAACCAGGAGGGCCCCCAGAGCCCCCGGCGAACTTCGGCGATCCCTAAACCCAACCTTGAAGCCCATGCTCACCCCACCCTGCACCCTCACCTCAGCCCGTGGCGGAGCTCGCCACATAGTGGGCACATCTGGCCTGCGGGGTTCCTGGGCGCCAACCCTAACCCTAGTTCATCTGTGGAGGGGCCCCTCCCCAGGAGCCTGGAGCCACAGCCGTGGGGATTCTGGACACCTGAGCCCCACAGGAGGACTCAGTCTGCCACCTCGCAGGAAACCGTGTGCCTTGGGAGGCCATAGAGCATTCAGGGCGGAAGAACCAGGAGGGCCCTCCTGAGCCACCAGTGAACTTCGGCGGCCTCCCGCATCCCAACCCTGAGGCCCATGCTCACCCTCCCCACACCCTCACCTCAGCCCGTGTAGCTCGCCATACAACCAGCAGATGGGGCCTGCGGGGCTCCTGGGGCCTAACCCTAGCCCTAGGTCGGCCGCGGGTGTGGGGGCCTCCCCAGGAGCCCTACACCGCAGCCCTGGGGAATTAGGATACCTGTGCCCCACCGCAGGACTCAGCTTGCCACCCGACAGGAAACCGTGCCCCTTGGGGCTCTACGGAGCCTACGGGGCATGAGGACTTGGGGAGGCCCCCAGAGTCCATCCCCATCTTGGCAGCCCCCCTGCCCCAACCCTGAGGCCCATGCTCACCCTCCCCCATGGCCTCCTCTCAGCCCTCCACAGAGCTTGCTGCACAGCCTGCTGATTGTCCCTGCCGGGCTCCTGGACGCTAACCCTTACCCTAGGTTGGCCACAGAGGGGTCCCTCCCCAGGGTCCTGGCACCCCACTCCGGGGGATTGGGGACACCCAAGCCCCACCGTAGGACTCAGCCTGCAGCCCACAGTAAACTGTACCATTTTGGGGCACAACAGAGCATTCAGGGCAAGAGAATTGAGAGCCCCTTCTGGTGAACCCCGAACTTTGTGGGCCCTTCCGGATGAAACCCCAAGGCTCACATTCACCCGCGCTTGTGCCCTCATCTCACTCAGCCTGAGAGTTCTCTGAGCACTGGGCAGTTCAGACCTGCTGTCTCTTGAGGCCTAACCTAACCCTGGGTCTTCTGCTGAGGGTCCCTCCCCGTTTGCCTGCCTCCAAGGTACCAGGCATTGGGCTCACCTCTGCACGACTAGACGACTCAGCCTGCCCCACATCAGGAAACTGTCCATTTGGGGCTGCAGCAAGGATTCATAGGAAAATCAGAGGGCCACCCTCAACCCATCCCAGGCAACCCCCACTTTCAGAGATCTCCCCAGATCAAATTAGTAGCTTCACACTGACCTTTAAACTTGCTCTCCATGGAGATCTTTTGAAATTCTCCACACTTCCAACCGATGGCATCATCCAGCATCAGTGCCTTACCCAGCTTTAGGTCTTGAGATGGATTAAAATGGGAAGTCATTTCACTGATCATGACGTACTGGTGACCAAAAGATACATGCATAAATGCTTCGTATCACTTGGCTTCAGGGAAATGCAAATCTAAACCCCTATAGATGCCATATCACACGAGGCCGAATATCTAAAAATAAGAAGACATGAAACTATACATGTTCGAGAGGATGTGGAGAAACGGGAACCCTCTCACACCCCTGTATGAATGCAGTCCGGTACAGCCACTCTTGAAAATGGTAAGGAGTTTCCTCAAGAAGTTATAAATAAAGCTACCCTATGTCCCAGCAATTGCACAACTGGGTATTTACCCCAAAGAGACAGAAGTAGTGAAGACGGGACACATGCACCCCAGTGTTCATAGCAGCAATATCCATAATAGACAAACTGTGGAAGGAGTGCAGATGACCATGGATAGATGAACGGATAAAGAAGATGTGGATCATATCTATAATGGAATATTACTCAGCCATCAGAAAGGATGAATACTTACCATCACACAGACCTGGGTGGAGCTGGAGGGTTTTATGCTGAGTGGAATAAGTCAATGAAAGAAAGACAATGATCATATGCTTTCACTCCTATGTGGAATATCAGAAACAAGGAAGAAGACCATAGGGGAAGGAGGGGAAATAGAATGGGAAGTCATCAGAGAGGGAGAAAACCCATGATGGACTCTTAACTATAGCAAGAAACTGATGATTGTTGGAGGAGAAGTTGGGGGGGGTAACTGGGTGAGTAGCATTAAGGAGGTCACACGATACAATGAGCACTGGGTGTTATACACGACTGAAAATTTATTGAAGACTACATCTGAAACTAATGATGTACTGTAAGTTGGCTAATTGAATTTAAATTAAAGAACAAAAGACCTCGAATAAACAATCCTAAACATTTGTATGGAACCACTAAAGATTCCGAACAGCCAGTGCAATGTGGAAAAGAAAAACAAAGCTGGAGGACTCACAATTTCAGATTTCAGGTTATACTACAAAGCTGCAGTCATCCTAACAAGACAGTACGGCACAAAAATAGACACAGCGACCAAAGGAACAGAATAAAAGTTCAGACAGAAACCCACAATTATGTGGTCCATGAATCTTCCACAAAGCAAGCAATGATATCAAAAGGGAAAAGGACAGTCTCTACAAAAAATGGTGTTGGGAAAACTAGACAGCTACACACAAAATAATGAAATTAGACTGCTTTCTTACACAATACAGACAAACACAGAACAGTTTCAAGACCTCAATATGAGACCTGAATCCATAAAAATCCTACAGGAGGGAAGACAGTAACTTCTTGACATGGACCATACCAACGTTTTTCTGGACTGTCTCCTGAGGCAAAGGAAATGAAAGCAAAAATAAACTATTGGGAATACAGCTAAATAAAAAGTTTCCACACGGCAGAAGAACAATGAAAACGTAAAAATAATAAGACAACCTACTCAAAGGGAGAAGATATTTGCAAAGATCATATGCAATAAAGGGATAGTGTCCAAAACATATAGAACTGATACTACTCGACCCCCCAAAAACAAATAATCCAGTTAAAAAGTGGGCAGAGGACATGGACAGACATTTCTCCAAAGAAGAAATACAAATGGCTAACAGTCCCATGAAAAGATGTTCACCATCACATATCATCAGGAAAATGTAAATCCAAAGGGCAATGAGGTAATACCTCAAACCTGTCAGAATGGCTAACATCAAAAGCACAACAAAGAGCAGGTGTTGGAAGGATGTGGATAAAGGGGAATCCTCGTGAACCGTGGGTGGGAATGCAAACTGTGATGGCCACCATGGAAAAGAGTATGAAGGTTCCTCAAAAAATTAAATATAGAACTACCCTATGATCCAACAATCACACTAATCGTCTTTACCCAAAGAATAGGCAAACAGTAACTTAAAAGGATACGTGCACCCTTATGTGTCTTGCACCATTATTTACAATATCACAATATGGAAGCAACCCAAGTGTCTGTAGAAAAATTGACAAATGAGATGATAGATGTGTGTATTCACACACACACGCACACACACAGACACACAGACACACACACAATGGAGTATTACTCGGCTTGAAAAAGAATGAAACCTTGCCATTTGCAGCCACATGGATGGAGCTAGAGAGTATTTTCCTAACTAAAATCAGTCAGTCAGAGAAAGACAAATCCCATACGATGTAACTCTAATAGGGAATTTAAGAAACAAACAAAAATAAATAACTAAAAGAGAAAAAGGAGATACACCAAAATACAAACTCTTAACAATAGAGAACAAACGGATGGTTAGCTTTATGGGGGACATTCATAGAAATTCAAGCCTTCATCAATCCATGAGAATGCTCTCCAATAAACAACCTGATATATGTGGTAAAGAAGTAGAAAATAAAACAACAAACAAAGCCCCAAATTAGTAGAAATAAGGAAATAACAAAAAGGAATGCATAAATAAATCCAACGGAGACTAAAAAGACCAAAAAAACAAAAACAATGAAAATGAAAGCTGCCTTTTTTGGAAAGATAAACAAAACTGGCAAACTTACCTAGACTAACCAAGAAAGACAGAGGACTCGAATACAATCAGGAAAGAAAGATAATGGATTCCTGTATCATACCAAAATCAAGAGAACTCTTCAAACTTGGACACAGCAACTTCTTGCAAGCCACGTCTCTAAAGGCAAAGGAAATAAAAGCAAAAATGAATTACTGGCACTTCATCAGGATAAAAAGCTTCTGCACAGCAAAGCAAACGATCAACAAAACAAAAAGGCAACCTATGGAATTGAAGAAGATATCTGCAAATGATATTACAGATAAAGGGCTGGTATCCAAGATCTGTAAAGAACTCCTCAAACTCGACACCCAAAAAATGGGCAGAAGACACAAAGAGATACTTCTCCAGAGAAGACATACAAATGGCCAACAGACACATGAAAAAATGCTCCACATCACTTGCCATCAGGCAAATACAAATCAAAACGACAATGAGATACCACCTTACACCAGTTAGAATGGTTAAAATTAACAAGGCAGGGGGCACCTGGGTGGCACAGCGGTTAAGCATCGGCCTTCAGCTCAGGGCATGATCCTGGCATTATGGGATCGAGCCCCACATCAGGCTCCTCTGCTATGAGCCTTCTTCTTCCTCTCCCACTCCCCCTGCTTGTGTTCCCTCTCTCGCTGGCTGTCTCAATCTCTGTGGAATAAATAAATAAAATCTAGAAAAAAATTAACAAGACAGGAAATTACAAAAAGTCAGAGAGGATGTGGAGAAAGAGGAGCCCTCTTACACTACTCGTGAGAATTCAACCTGGTATAGCCACTTTTGAACAATATGGAGGTTCTTCAAGACATTAAACACAAAGCTGTCCTACGACCCACCAATTCACTACTGGGTATTTACCCCATAGACACAGAGTAATGAAAAGAAGGGGCACCTATATCCCAATGTTCATAGCAGCAATGTCCATAATAGCCAAACTGTGGAAGGAGCCAAGATGTCCTTCAGCAGATGAATGGACAAAGAATTTGTGGTTCATCTATACAATGGAATATTACTCAGTCATCAGAAAGGATGAATACCCACCATTTTCACCAACGTGGATGGACCAGGAGGGGATTATGCTAAGTGAAATTAAGTCAAGCAGAGAAAGACAATTATCATAAGGTTTGACTCCTATGTGGAATGGGAGGAGTAGCATGGAGGACATTAGAAAAAGGAAAGGAAAAGTGAAGGGGGGAATGAGAGGTGGAGATGAACCATGAGAGACTATTGACACTGGGAAACAAACTGAAGGTTGCAGAAAGGGAGGGGTGGGGGAATGGGTTATCCTGGTGATGGGTATTAAGGAGGGCACGTGTCATAATGAGCACTAGGTGTTATATGCAAACAATGAATCATGGAACACTACATCAAAAACAAATGAAGTACTGTAGGGTGACTAACATCATTTTAAAAAAAGAGAAAGATATGAAATCCATAGAGGAAAACTGTCACTATTTGCAAATGACATGAAATCCTGAAAAATTCCACAAAAAAAAACCTGTTAATTTAAACAAATTCAAGAAAGCTGCAGGATATAAAGTTAATATACAGAGACCTATTGTCTTTATTTTTTTTCAGATTTTATTTATTTATTTGACAGGAATAGAAAAAGCACATGCAGGGAGAGTGTCAGAAAGGGGGAGAAGCAGACCCTCGCTAAGCAGGGAGCCCAACATGGGGCTCGATCCCAAAACTCTGGGATCATGACCTGAGCTGAATGCAGACGCTTCACCTATGGGGCCACCCAGATGACCCAACTTCTTGCATTTCTGTATACTGATGACACACTTTCGCAAAGAGAAATTTAAAAAGCAATGCCATTAACAACTGCACCAAAAAAAACCCACTAGGAATAAAAGTAACCAAGAATGAGAAAGACATAGTACACTCAACACATGGCAGAAAAGAGATGAAAAACATGTGTGTCGAGGGGGGCAGAATGTATGGGTCAAAGATTTGGAAGTCAACACAAACAAATGGATGCATACGCCATGCTCCTTAACTGGAAAAGTTAATTATGTGAACATGTCCATCGTACCCAAAGCAATCAACACATGTGATGAAATCCCTATCTGAATTCCAGTGGCATTATTCAAGCAAATACAAAACAGTCCTCAAACTTGGATGGAATCACAAAAGACCCCAAATACCCAATGCAACCAGGAGAAAGAAAGGTGCAGTCAACACACTCCTGGATTTCAAACTAGATTACAAAGCTGTTGTCATCAAAACAGGATGGTACTGGCAGAAACACAGACACCAGGTCAGTGGAACAGAACAGAAAGCTCAGAAACTTACCCACACGTAGATGATCCTAACTTAGGACACAGCAGCAGAAGATATGCCATGAGGGAAGGACTGTGTCTTCAGTGAGCGGTAACAGGCAAACTGGACACTAAATGCAGAAGAATATAACTGGGTCACTTTCTTACACCACACACAAAATTTTTAATGGATGAATGATTTGAACATAAGACCTGAATCCATAAACGTCCAAGAAGACACAGGTACTAAGTCTCTCGACATTGCTTTTGGCAAAGAGTCTTCAGATCGGACACCAAATGCAAAGCAACAAAAGCAAAAGTAAACAAGTGGAACAACATCAAACTGAAATCTTCCACACGGCAAAAGACACCAGCAAAATCTTAACAGGCCACTGACCCAATAAGAAAAAAATATCTGCGAATCATATGTGTGAGAAGAGGCTAATATCCAAAATACAGACAACACTCATACAAATCAAAACAAAAAAAAAACTGTTTAAAAAAATAGGGGGAATATGTGAATAGATACTTTCCAAAGATGGCACACAGGTGCCAACAGACAGAAAAAGTTGTTCGGCGTCACTCATCATTGTCAGGGAAACATCAGTCAATCCCACAATCGGCTATCCCCTCACAACTGTTGGAACTGCAATTGTCCCAGAGACAGACACCAGGTGGGGTAAAGGGTGTGCAGATGAGGAGACACTGTGCACTGTTGGTGGGAATGGAAATTGGTGCAGCCACTGTGACAAACGGTATGGAGGTTCCTGAAAAAATAAATGCAACTACCACATGACCCAGTAATGGCTCTACTGAGTATTGATTTGGAGAACACAAAAATACTGCCTCAAAAAGACAGATGCACTCCCACGTTCACTTCAGCATTATTCACAAGAACCAGACATGGAAACACAGACCTTGGGGGCCTTATGCCAAGTAACTCAGACACAGAAAGACCAATACCAGATGCTCTCATGTACATTCCACGCGGAATAAACAAATAGTGAATGCATAGATACTGAGAGCAGATTGGTAGGTGCCAGATTCGGGGATGAGGTGGTAGAAACGGGTGAAGGTGGTCAAAGTCTCAATGTCTGAGTGAGAAAATCTGACAGTCATGGAATGTTCTGTCCAGCATGGAGACTAAAACTAATCCCGCCGCATGGGGTATAGGTTTCCCTGCTCTTTGAAAGTACAGGGCTTCTGAGAAACCTTGCACAGCAGAAATGGTGTCAAGAAGGAATGGCCATTAATTTACACAGAACAATTAGGCAGTGTGCTCAGACTCCAAAATTCCTTCTCTTTGGCTTTTCTTAGGCCTCAGGATACAAGTTTCTAACAGAGGCCCAGCATAAATGAATATAAAGCACAGCAGAGGCTCACAGACACCATTCAAAGTGCTGGTGTCTAGATACGGAGAGCGGTTCCCAGCGGAAGGAGCTGGTTGGGGTGCACGCCGCCTCTGTCGTGCTTCTCCCCAAAACAGATGCTGAACGCGATTCTCACTGTTCACCTTTTTTCATAAGAGGGAAATCCTCTTCAGGTCTCTTCCTCTTACTGAAGCTGGGTAATAACGTGGTTCTTTCAAGAAAGCCCAGTGTCTTACTGTGAACGTTTAAAAGTGGGGGATACTTGTACTTGAGCATTGCTGAGGGAGGAGATGTGAAAGGTACTCCCAGACACAAACCTCAGCAGATCCACCGGAAAGGCACCTTCCTCAGCATGCAGAACATGGACTACCTCCTACCCCCTGAGAAACCCTCTCCTTCCCCTTGATCAGGACAACCCACAACAGCTGGGAGTTACCCCAATTCCTCTTTTCTCCTGCTCCTAATAGCTAACCCATCAGCAAATCCTGTGAGCTCCATCTTCAAAATGGACCCAGAATAGGTCTAACCGCTCCATCCAAGGCCACCTGTCTGGTCCACAGTACCTGAGTTCCTGGAAAAGCTTCGTCATTGACCTGCCTTGCCATCTTCAACCCTCTGTCATCTGTTCTCAACACTGTAGCCAGGATGGCCCAGTGAAACAGCCTCTCATGGGGTTATAGCCCTGGAATGGCTTTCTGTCACCCTCTGTCACCTCTCTGAGCTCATGTCCTAAGCTGTCTCCTGTGGCCACAGGGCCTTCTTGCTGCTCCTGGACATACCTGGAATTCTCCTGCCCCAGAGCCTTTGCACATGCTTTCCCTTCTGTTCAGAATGCTCTTGATGTGTTCTCACTCACATTTGGAGAAGTCTGAATTGGAGTGACAGGGACAGAAGATGAGGCTGTGTGTGTTGGGTGAGGCTGGTGGCCCAGAAGAAGGTTCTCTGCCAGCTCTCCGCCTGTGCCTCACTTGTCCTCAGCCAGGAACTTGCACACAGCCCTCACCTGTCACAACTCTCACCCAGGAGACCCACAGCCACCCCTGGAGCCCACCCCGCCCACACCCTGCAGCAGAATGCATTCAGCGCTCCTCTGGGACCCCTGTCAGCTTTACTCAGACCTGGAACTCCCCTGTCTCCTGCAATGCTCCCAGATTCCTCCTCTTCTTCCAAAATCACACTGGCGCAAGGCTTTCATGAGAAAGCTATAACGCTAACTAATGAAAGGTTCACACCTACTTTCCCCTTCTGTTGCCTTTTTCTCCACCTTCTTTCCTACCTGTGAAAACTGTAACATATCAGTGGAACATGAACATGCTCGGAGATCTGAATCTTTCATTTTAGCTTTCTGAGGACTCCTTATGTGATAAGAAACTAGTGTATCCTACAACAGGGTGTTTTACAACTATCATCTATAGAAGAGTATAGCCCAATTCACTACAATTTTACGTCACTCTTCATGAAGCAGAACACTTTTTCCATTCTTTTCTTACTTAAATTCCAGTTAATTCACATGCCATGGAATATTTGCTTCAAGGGTAGGATTTAGTGATTCCTACCTGCATACAGTACCCGGTGCTCATCACAAGTGCCCTCCTTAATACCCCTCACCCATTTAACTCTTCCCCCTACGCCCCTGTCCTGCAGCAACACTCAGTTTGTTCTCCAAGGTTGAGTCTATTTCCTTGTTTGCCTCTCTCATCACCCCAATACTCTGTTCATCTATTTTCGTTCTGAAATTCCACAAGCGTGAGAGCATAGGATATTTGTCGCTCCTCACTGATTTTGCTTAGCTTAATACACTCTAGATCCATACACATCCTTGCAAATGGTAAGATTTCATTCTTTTTGAAGCTGGGTCATATTCCATTATATATATGTATCCCACATCTGCTTTATCCATTCATCAGTGCATGGACTTTGGGATTCTCTCCATAGATTGGCTACTGTGGACTGTGCTGCTATAAACATTATGGTGCATGTTCCCCCTTTGAATCTGCATTTCTGTATCTTTTGGGTAAATTCATAGGAGAGCAATTGCTGGATCATGTGGTTGTACAAAGTTTAACTTTTTGAGGAACCCCCCACTGTTTCCCAGACTGGCTGCACCACTTTGCATTCCCACCAACAGGAAGGGAGGGTTCCCCTTTAAGCAGAACATTATCTGCCGGGAATTTCATAAGAGGAAACAAAACCTCTGGGAGATGCACCCAGGGTCAGGGAAGCAGTTGCAGACTTCACCCCAAGGCTCCTGAAGCCAAGCCCCTTGAAGCCACCAGCATGCCACTATCCAAAAGAATTCCCAGACTCTCCTTCTGACTCCACCACCAAAGAAACTACAGAGAGAATATGGCACCTCAAAATATCGAGATAATACATTTAGTAAAACTAGAAAGTCAAGCTCAACTTTTAAACAGGAACAGGCCGCTTTGGATAATTTTGAATTTCCCCTCCACCCTAATTTTAGCTCTTCTGATGAATAAACTAATCAATGATGAAACATCACCTTTGTCAAATGACATCATCCAAGTTTGTATCAGATGAAAAAAAGCCACCTAACTCTAGATGCTGGCCACTCAACCATATCTTAGGCCCAATTGAATAAACACTGTTAGATGAAGGAACAAATTAGATGTTACAAACAGGCACAGAGTGAATCTCACCTTCCCTTTCTAATAAAAGAGGGTTCCTAGGAAACAGATGGTCAAAATACATTTGTAAACAATAAATGGACAGAGAAATTGTGATCCCCTGCAAAGTTCTACCTGCAGGGAAACTAAGTAATTCTTGCACCAAACCCAGAATGCTGGCAGCTACTTCAATTTTACTTTGTGGCTCAACTAGAGAAAAGAGAAAAGCCCAGGAGGTTTTGGGATAATGAGAGGTTTTACCTCCAGGCCTGACATAGATAGGACATTTTGCCAAACATACCTGTGCTTTCTCTGAACACTGGCGTCCTGTGACAAGCTGCCTCTCTGACTCCTATGCTGACGTTCAAAACCTCGGGTGTCTTGGAGTCAGAGTAGAGAAGTGCTGTCAGCTGGGGAGATGAAGGCACCTCTGACTTAAATCCTGCACACCTGCTTCGGTTTCTGGGCAAAGGGGCAACACATACTTGTTGTTTATCAGTAATTATCTTCATTCTCAATAGACCAATGACCTTGCCTTTTCTGGAAAGCAAACTTACTCTTCTAAAGTAACCCTCAATTCCTCTATTCCCAATGCAACTAGAGTGGAACATTTATTTCTCACTTAAATAGAAAACACTGTTATTGTCGACATTGTGTGAATGAACTTTTAAAAACATTTTAGAGAGAAAGGAAGACACCTTTATTCAAACCCAAGTCAGGACAGCTGGCTGGGAGACACAATCATCACCAAGAAGGGAGTGCTCCGGGGAAGGAACATTTGGGGCAGGGTTATATATTTTTTTCTGTTTTGTTTCAGGTACAGAGTTACACACCACAATGAGGATCTTCTTAGATTCCAGAAAGTGACAGACTCTTTCTTATGTTTTCAGTATGTACATGTCAGTAAGACTTTAATCTTATGGGAGCCAAATACGTTCTTTATTTTTTCTTATCTTTATGTTGGCATTTTTGGTTATTGTTTTCTACTCGAACCGGATGTACAACATGTGCTTGGGGCAGAAACAGGGCCCATGCTCTGAGGTTTTGCCCAGTCGTTTTGAGGCGAGTACAATGTTAAAGGATAGCTTCCCTGGGAGCCCAGGATCAGGGCCCACAGATGATATAAGATAAAAATTCCTTTTATCATTATAATTACTCCTAAATGGAGGAATTTGAGACAAAAGCACCTTTTACAAGAATACCAGGAAATCAAAATGATGCCCACAGAAGGCTACCTGCTCCATGGTCAGCACAGGTAACAGAAGTGTTCACAGTCTCTGGACTCCTGCCCCTCTCCTGCCCAAATCGCTGAAGCACACAGACCACTTATAATCAGAATTGTAGAACTGCTAGACACCTTAGAGATGTCTGGCACCATTCCCTTGGACTGCAGAATAAAACACAGTAGCTCGTTGTCACAAACTAATTTCAACATGAAGTGCCCCCTGGATGCACTAAGTTCTTTCTCTGCAAATGTTGACTAATATAAGTCACAGTCATACCATATAAACACTACGATGGCTGGGAAGTCATCGTAGGTAAGGCAATATTTTAGCCATGTTTATAAGCATTGGCTCATGTTGTAGAAGAGGCTGAGCTGAGTGTTTTTAAATACTATTTCAGACCTGTTTTACAGCACCCTCTGAACATACCAGAGCCTGAATGGACTAAAAAAGATTTCGATCTTATATTTGGTGAACTCCCACTGTCTGTCCCTTTAGACAATGGACCCTAAACAGAAGGGGGAATGAACCACGAGAGACAATGGACCCTGGGAAACAAACTGAGGGCTTCAGAGGGGAGAGGGGTGGGGGATTGGGATGGACCAGTGATGGGTATTAAGGAAGGTACATATTGCATGGAGCACTGGGTGTTATATGCAAATAATGAATCACGGAACACTACATCAAAACCTAAGGAAATACTGTATAGTGACTAACATATCATAATAAAAAATTATTATTAGAAAAAAATTAAAGGTAAAAAAAAAACCAATACAGCTTTTCTGTTTCAAAAACAATCACAATTGAGAAAAAGCTAACTTCCAATCCCTAAAGCAAAACACAGACCAAGTTCCATTTCACTCCCCTTTATTCACATTCTCTGTGGGTCCTAAGCTATTTCCCTACCTCGTTTCCTGCTGAGCAGGGAGCACGGGCTCAATCCCAGAACCCTGCGATCATAACCTGAGCCAAAGGCACATGCTGAACTGGCTGAGCCAGCCAGGAGCCCCAGCCATGTTTTTCTTAAGCAAAAGGACACTTTCTCACGATGCCTTCACATGACTTCACATGGTACCAGAGACCTGCATTTGCCTCTAGGAGGTTGCAGATGAAGGCAATAGCAAACTCTCCCAGTGGTTTATCAAATACAATGACCTGCCTGGTGACAGTGAAACTCTTATGAGCCCACAAGAGGGTGCTGTGACACTCAGCTGTGGCTGGGCTGTCACAGAGAACCAAATACATTTCCCTGCCTGATGTCTGTGAGGAACAGATGCCCTCACTGCGAATGAGACCCTGCCACTGAGCTGTCCAGAGATGGCCATTCTCACGGAGAATGAGGATAAAGGACAATGACTGAGGAGACCTCATCTGTCTATTTTATCTTTTCATTTTTTTGACAGTGGACATATCACTGCCTAGGAGTCCCCAACTACCTTAGTCTCATCTGTGAATGGCCAAGAGGTTTTACAAAACACTTACTCTTCTAAAGTAACCCTCAATTCCTCTATTCCCAATGCAACTAGAGTAGAACATTTATTTCTCACTTAAATAGAAAACACTGTTATTGTCGGCATTGCGTGAATGAACTTTTAAAAACATTTTAGAGAGAAAGGAAGAGTCCTTAATTCAAACCCAAGTCAGGACAGCTGCCTGGGAGACACAATCTTCACCAAGAAGGGAGTGCTCTGGGGAAGGAACTTTTGGGGCAGGCTTATATTTTTTTTTTTCTGTTTTGTTTCAGGTATGGAGTTACACACGACAATGAGGATCTTCTTAGATTCCAGAAAGAGACAGACTCTTTCTTATGATTTCAGTATGTACATGTCAGTATGACTTTAATCTTATGGGAGCCAAAGAGATTCTTTATTTTTTCTTATCTTTATGTTGGCATTTTTGGTTATTGTTTTCTTCTCAAAGCGGATGTACAACATGTGCTTGGGGCAGAAACAGGGCCCATGCTCTGAGGTTTTGCCCACTCATTTTGAGCCGGGTACAATGTTAAAGGATAGCTTCCCTGGGAGCCCAGGATGAAGGCCCACAGATGATATAAGATAAACATTCCGTTTATCATTATAATTACTCCTAAATGGAGGAATTTGAGACAAAAGCACCTTTCACAAGAATACCAAGAAATCAAAATGATGCCCACAGAAGGCTACCTGCTCCATGGTCAGCACAGGTAACAGAAGTGTTCACAGTCTCTGGACTCCTGCCCTTCTTCTGCCCAAATCGCTGAAGCACAAAGACCACTTAAAATCAGAATTGTAGATCTGCTAGACACCTTAGAGGTGTCTGGCACCATTCCCTTGGACTGCAGAATAAAACACAGTAGCTTGTTGTCAGAAACTAATTTCAACATGAAGTGTCCCCTGGATGCACTAAGTTCTTTCTCTGCAAATGTTGACTAATGTAAGTCTCAGTCATACCATATAAACACTACGATGGCTGGGAAGTCATCGTAGGTAAGGAAATATTTTAGCCATGTTTATAAGCATTGGCTCACGTTGTAGAAGAGGCTGAGCTGAGTATTTTTAAATACTATTTCAGACCTGTTTTACAGCACCTTCTGAACATACCAGAGCCTGAATGGACTAAAAAAGATAGTTGGTTTCAGTAACTTTAATACCAGAAATATATTATACTGTCTGTATTCCTAAGGATCTTTGAGTATCTTACATAGAATTCCTCCACTGAGATAATGATCTTAATGATCACCATGGGCAGAGGTGAAAAGGCCCACTGAATTCGTTCCACTTATCCACATGACAAGAAAATCCTGATACTTAATAGTTTTCCAGATTGAGAAGACCAGAGATAAGAGGGAAATAGTACCCTGTATGGAACAACAAGGGATTTGGAGTCAGTTTGGGGATCCCACTTAGGTTTCTGACACTAAAATCCTCTGTGACTCATATCATCTGAGTCCCTGTCTAACCACCTGAAAATGTGCCTAAGAATATCTACACCCTAGTTGAGAAGTTTAAGAGGCAGAATGCTACAAAGAGCCTGTATGATGTCTCTCAAGAACAGGTGCTCAGGAAGCCATAATTGCTATTGGGTCTATTTCTTTTCCAGAAGAAAGAACACATGTTGAATCCATATTTCTAATAGATGGCTCACCAGATGATCTTCAAACCTGAAGGAAGGCCAATAAGTCGCTCTTGTGTCATATTTCACTCAGAAATCATGTTGTTGGACTGGTGAGGATGATACGATAGCAACGTCATCACTAAGTGTGGGTAGGTTCGAATTTCCATACGGCCATGTTGACCCCCTTAGCTCAGAGCCACCAGAAAGGGCAGCTGGGGAGGTGGCACCACCATCAGTATGAGTGGGGAGCTTCCCATTTCTATATGGGCATGTTGACCCCCTTAGCTCAGGGCCACCAGAAAGGACAGCTGAGGGGGACCACAGGCCAAGGCTGCCAGGTGTGGCTGGGACAGGCAGAACTCTGACTTAAGGCTCAACTCCTGTCTAGGTTATTATAATGCTCTTCACAAAGAAAGTGCCATTGTGTGTGAGCCCTCATGTAGAAAAGGTTCAGAATTTCCATTGAGATTCCCTCTCTGACCTTTAGGATATGTAGCAAAGTTCCATTTAATTTTTAAACATTGAAGGACTTCCTGGTTTTCTTTTCGCTATGACTCTGGCTCAATTCCCCTGTGGTCTAAGAATAGAATCTACTTAATTTCAGGGTTTAACATTTGTAGACTTGATTCGTGGCCCCACCTATCATCTATTTGGGTAAAGAGTCTATGACCTCTTGAAAATAATGTATTCTGCATTTATTATGGAATGTTCCCTATATGTCAATTAGGTCACATTTTTACCAATGTTTTGTCTGCTTTTTCTGTCAGATATTGAGAAAGGTATATTAAAATCTTCAAACAATGCTGCTCTATTCAACGTTGCATCGGAGAATCTACCAGTGTTAGAAGGCAAGAGAAACAAAAAGTATAAGAATTGAGGGGATAATTGTGACTATTCACAGATCATATGATTGTGTACATAGAAAATCCAAACCAGCCTATAAATACCCTATTAGAATTAAAAATGCAATTTATAAATTTGAGATGGATTGTAGCTTCCCATTGGACAGTTTCTGAAAGAAAACGTAGAACCTGTCAATCTTGGGGTAGGACATAGTGTGCACTAACCATTTAAAAGAATTCAGTGGGACTTCATAAAAATGTGACATTTCTCCTTATCTTATGACCATATGAAAATGAAAAAGTGAACCGCAGGCTGGGAAGTAAAGATTTGCAATACACACACTGACAAAGACTTGTCCATAAAGAATTCCTGCTCATCAACCATAAAAAGTCTATTTATAAACAAATACTTCAGAAAAGATTGACTGATGGCCAATAAGAACCGGAAAGGGTGCTCTACAGTATTATTTTCAGGCACCGCAAGGCCTTTCCTAAAATGAAAACATACACACAAGCCAGTATTCCCTAGATGGATGACGTCCTTATTTCTGAGGACAGCTTGAAGAACAGACTAGCATCAAAGTAAAGTGATGGAATTCCTGACACTCAGAGGATGGACAATTGACCTCAAACTACAGTACAATTTCTAGGCATCATTCGGTCCTCTGAAGGCAGACAGCTACCACACCCCTTCCTACACCACACAGGTTGCTTCCCAACCCCTACCATAAAAGAAGAAGATGAGAAACAGATAGGACTAGTAGGAAATAGCAAAAATCACATGTGGGGATTATCCTGAAACACACTGATCACATAACTAGTGTAAGGAAGTGTAGGGAACTGACAAGGACAGAGACTCAAGAGGTACTTCTTTGGGAAATACTGTCTGAAATCGTCACACGTTGGTACCAGCTAATGAGGGCTCTGAGCATACCCTAGGGTTTGCTCACAAGGGTCTGCAACACCATCGCTGAGGACTGAAACTCTTCAAGACCTCAAAGCTTGCCTGATTGACTATTGGACTAAGAGATTCCCATGTTCTGAAAACAGATACCAACTCATTGAAAGGTTCACCTGGGCTCTCTCGGAGGCCCTACAAGAAGCTGAACCATTCACTGAAAATCAATTACACACACACACACACACACACACACACACACACACACATCTGTCATTTCAGCAATTACTTAAGCATTCAAGGTTCTTCCTACCTTTTCTTTTTCACATTGATATTTATAGTCACATGAAATGTCATCATTTCTAATGAACACTGATGTCAAAATAGAGATCCATTGACGCAATATTCACAAAATGGAACTTCCCTGATGTAATTTTCAATACAGCATTTTGTAAAGTTCAGACATATTTTAGGTTTTTGGTAACTTATACAGGAGAAGATCAGCATTGAAAAACTCTGAATACTGACAATGAGTTTTAAGCCTAGAGACCAAAAATTGTCCAATTTCATAGATAATAAGGAACCAAAGGGAAAGCATGGAAGTTGTAGTCGAATAATTTTACACATATGCATCCTCTATTATTCTACTACTGAGGGGCGTGTTTTATTACCACTATGCATGCATCAATTGTCTTCCACGTGCACCTGCACAGGTATAATGAATTACTACAGTAGAATGAAATGTCTGGGAACTACTTGGCGGCATCTATAATGAACAATGAAATTTCGATCTTATATTTGGTGAACTTCCACTGTCTGTCCCTTTAAACAATGGACCCTAAACAGAAGGAGGAATGAACCACGAGAGACTATGGACTCTGGGAAAGAAACTGAGGGCTTCAGAGGGGAGAGGGGAAGGGGATTGGGATGGGCCAGTGATGGGTATTAACGAAAGTACATAATGCATGGATCACTGTTATATGCAAATAATGTTATATGCAATATATGAATGTTGTTATATGCAAATAATGAATCCCGGAACACTACATCAAAAACTAAGGAAATACTGTATAGTGACTAACATATCATAATAAGAAATTATTATTAGAAAAAAAATTAAAGGTAAAAAAAAAAACAATACAGCTTCTCTGTTTCAAGAACAATCACAATTGAGAAAAAACTAACTTCCAATCCCTACAGCAAAAGAGACCAAGTTCCATTTCACTCCCCTTTATTCACATTCTCTGTGGGTTCTAAGCTATTTCCCTACCTCCTTGCCTGCTGAGCAGGGAGCCCGGGCTCGATCCCAGAACCCTGCGATCATAACCTGAGCCAAAGTCACATGCTTAACTGGCTGAGCCAGCCAGGAGCCCCAGCCATGTTTTTCTTAAGCAAAAGGACACTTTCTCACGATGCCTTCACATGACTTCACATGGTACCAGAGACCTGCATTTGCCTCTAGGAGGTTGCAGATGAAGGCAATTGCAAACTCTCACAGTGGTTTATCAAATACAATGACCTGCCTGGTGACAGTGAAACTCTTATGAGCCCACGAGAGGGTGCTGTGACACTCAGCTGTGGCTGGGCTGGCACAGAGAACCAAATCCATTTCCCTGCCTGATGTCTGTGAGGAACAGATGCCCCCACTGTGAATGAGACCCTGCCACTGAGCTGTCCAGAGATGGCCATCCTCACGGAGGATGAGGATAAAGGACAATGCCTGAGGAGACCTCATCTGTCTCTTTTATCTTTTCATATTTTTGACAGTGGACAAATCACTGCCTAGGAGTCCCCAACTACCTTAGTCTCATCTGTGAATGGCCAAGAGGTTTTACAAAACACTTAAGATTTTGACCTCACAAATGCCCACAACCACTTACCATAGGGATTCAACATTAAGCAAAGATACTGTTCGTTGGAAGAGAGGTCCTGCCCACTGTTGTTTCTCACTTATATGCTCATCTTTCTTGCCTCATGGTAACATAACCACCTTGATTCCTGCTTCCGTCTTTAGGAAGGCTGATGTGACTTGAAGGGCATTACGCTGACATCGTTCTTTCTTAGCAATAAGATGTGGACATTTCCCTAGTCCTACACACCCAAAGTTGAATCAGAATCAGGATTGAGGAGGCTGATGAGAGTTGAAGGTGTTTTCCTGTACACGGTGGTTTTTTACCAATAAGGGTTGGTCAGAGTCCTCGATATTCCAGAACCTTTTCATTAATGCTTCCTACTCGTGAAAGATGATGTACATTGGTCTTTCCCTGTATAGTGTGGTGACTCAGAGAAAAGTGCTTAGGCCTTTCGTCAGACTTCCATGACCACTTTGGGGCTGGCTTCCATATTCACAAAGGATGATGTTAGGGCTAAGAGGGTTCCTGTACACTGTTATTGTTTACAGATAAGTGTATGGCGTTTTTGTTACATTGCCAGAACCACTTAGCGCCGGGCTGGCTGGCCTCCTGGGGACTAACCCTAACGCTAGGTGGACCCCCGAGGGGCCCCTCCCAAGGGGCCTTGCGCCACAATCCCGGGGATTGGGGACCCTGAGCCCAGCGCTGGAGTCACCCTGCTGCCCTGCAGGAACCCGGGCTGCTAGGGGCGCCGCCAGTCTTTCAGGGCGAGAGAATGTGTAGGGCCCTCCAAACCCCTGGCGATCTTTGAAAGCTCCCTGAGACAAAACGCTTCGGCCCACGCTCCTGCTTGCCAGTGCCCTTACCTCGACCCACCCCTCCACTGGCTGCACAGCTGGTGGATCTGGCCTGCCAGCCTCCTGGGGGCTAACCGTAACCCTAGGTCGGCCCCCGAGGGGCCCGTCCGATGGGGCCTGGCACCACAACGCCTATGATTGCTGACACCGGAGCCCCAGTGCTGGACTCACGGTGCTGCCCCGCCGCCACCTGGGCCGCTAGCTGCACCGCGGGTCATTCAGGGCATTAGAACAGGCAGGGCCCTCCGAGCCATGGGCGAACTTCGAAGGCATCCTGCATCAAAACGCTTGCGCCCACGCCCCTACTTGTCAGCACCCTCACCTCTGGCTGCCCCTCCGCTAGCCGCAAAGCTGGCCAATCGGGCCTGCTGGCCTCCTGGGGGCTAACCCTAACCCTACGTGGGTCCAGGAGGGGCCCCTCCCATGGCACCTGGCGCCACACCGCCGGGGATTGTGGACTCCCCAGCCCCAGCGCTGGACTCACCCTGCTGCCCCGCAACCAACCAGGCTGGTAGGGGCGCCGCCGGTCATTCAGGGAGGGATAATGGGCAGGGCCCTCTTAGCCCCCGGCGACCTTCGAAGGCCCCTCGCGCCAAAATGCTTGGGCCCACATTTCCCGCTCGCCAGCGCCCTCATCTCAGCCTGCCCCTCCTCTCGCCGCACAGCCAGCAGATAGGTCCTACCAGCCTCCTGGGGGTAACCCTAACCCTATGTCGACCCCCAAGGGGGCCTTCCCATGGGGTCTGGCGCGGCAAAACCGGGAATTGGGGAACCCAGAGCTCCAGCGCCAGACTCACCCTGCCGCCCCGACACCCCCCGAGCCGTTAAGGGCGCCGCCGGTCATTCAGTGCGGAAGAACAGGCAGGGCCCTTTGAGCCCCTGGCGACCTTCGAAGGCCCCACTTGCGAAAACCCTTGGGCCCACACTCCCACTCCCAGCGCCCGTATCTCAGTCCGCCCCTAAGCTCGCCGCACAGCCGGCAGATCAGGCCTGCCGGCATCCTGGGGGCTAAACCTAACACTTGGTTGGCCCACGAGGGGCCCCTCCCAAGGGGCCTTGCACTGCAACGCCAGGGATTGGGGACACCCAAGCCCCATCGCCAGACTCTCCCTGCCGCCCCACCACCAAAGGGCCAGTAGGGGCGCCGCCAGTCATTCAAGGAGGGAGAAAGGGCAAGGACCTCTGAGCCCCCTGCAACCTTCGAAGACCTCCCACGCTAAAACGCTTGGGCCCACCTTCCCACTCCCAGCGCCCTCACCTCAGCCCGCCCCTCCGCTCTCCACACAACAGGCTGATGAGGCCTGGCGGCCTCCTGGGGGCTAACCCTAACCCTAGGTCAGCCCCCAAAGGGTCCCTCCCAAGGGGCCTGGTGCCGCAACTCCGGGGATTGGGAACCCCTGAGCCCTAGTGCCTGACTCACCCTTCCGCCCCGCCGCCACACGGGCCGCTATGGGCGCCGAAGAACATTCAGTGCGGGAGAACGGGCAGGGCCCTCCAAGGCCCCGACCTACTTCCAAGGCCCATCGCGCCAAAACGCTTGGGCCCTCGCTCCCACTCGCCAGCGCCCTCACCTCTGTCCGCCCCTCCGCTCGCCACACAACCCATGGATCGGTCCTGCCAACCTCCTGGGGGCTAACTCAAACCCTAGGTCGGACCCCGAGGGACCCATCCCAAGGGGCCTATCGCCGCAACACCTGGGATTGAGGACCCCCGAGCCCCAGCCAGGACTCACCCTGCCGCCCCTCCACCACCAGGGCCGCTAGGGGTGCGGCCGGTCCTTCAGGGCGGGAGAACTGGCAGTGCTTTCCGAGCCCCAGTGACCATCGAAGGCCCCCCGAGCCAAAACGCTTGGGCCCACGCTCCTGCTCGCCAGCACCCACATCTCGGCCTGTTCCTCCGCTCACTTCCCAGCCAGTGGATCAGGCCTGCCAGCCTCCTGGGGAAACCCTCACCTTGGGAGGCCCCCAAGGAGACCCTCCCAAGGGGCCTGGCGTCACAACGTGGGGATTGGGGACCCCCGAGCCCCAGCACCGGACTCACCCTGCTGCCCCGCCGGCGCCCGGGCCGCTATGGGCGCGGCCGGTCATTCAGGGCGGGAGAACGTGTAGGGCCCTCCGAGGCCACGGAGACCTTCAAAGGCCCCCCATGCCAAAACGCTTGGGCCTACGCTTCCGCTCGCCAGAGCCCTTACCTCAGCCCACCCCTCTGCTCACGCACAGCAGGCAGATTGGGCCTGCCAGCCTCCTGGGGACTAACCCTAACCCTAGGTCTGCTCACAAGGGGCTCTTCCCAAGGGGCCTGGCACCACCATGCCGGTGATTGGGGACCCTCGAGCCCCAGCGCATTAATTACCCTGCCGTCCCGCCGCCAACCGGGCTGCTAGTGGTGCTGCCGGTCATTTAGGTCGGGAGAACTCGCAGGGCCCTCCGAGCCCCCGGCGACCTTCGAAGGCCCCCGTGCCAAAACGCTTGGGTCCATGCTCACGCTCGCCAGCACCCTCACCTCAGCCCGACCCTCCGCTCGCCGCCCAATGGGCGGATTGGGCCTGCCGGCCTCCTGGGGGTTAACCCTAACCCTAGGTAGGCCCCCGAGGAGCCCCTCCCAAGGGGCCTGGCACTGCAACGCGGGGATTGGGGATACCCAAGCCCCAGCTCCGGACTCACCCTGCGGCCCCGCGTCCACCCGGGCTGCTAGGGGCGCAGCCAGTCATTAAGGGTGGGAGCACGGGCAGGGCCCTCAGAGCCCCCGGCTACCTTCAAAGGCCACCCGCGCCAAAACTGTTGGGCCCACAATCCCGCTTGCCAGCGCCCTCACCTCGGCCCGCCCCACCGAAGTCGCAGCACTGATGGATCAGGAGTGCCAGCCTCCTGGGGGCTAACCCTAACCACAGGTCGGCCCCCGAGGAGCCCCTCCCATGGGGCCAGGTGTCGACTCACCAGGGATTGGAGACTCCCGAGCCCCAGCGCTGGACTCACCCTGCTGCCCTGCCACCACCCAGGCTGCTAGGGACGCCGCCGTTCATTCAGGGCGGGAGAACGGTCAGGGCCTTCTCAGCCCCCGGCAACCTTCGAAGGCCCCCCGTGCCAATGTGCCTGGTCCCACGCCCCTGCTCTCCAGCGCGCTCATCTCGAACCACCCCTCCGCTGGTCGCAGAGCCAGTGGATCGGTCCTGCCAGCCTCCTGGGTGCTAACTCAAACCCTAGGTCGGACCCCAAGGGACCCATTCCAAGTGGCATGGCGCCGCAACGCCAGGGATTGGGGACCCCCAAGTCCAAGCACCGACTCACCCTTCTGCCCCGCCGCCACCCAGGCTGCTCAGGTTGCCGCCGGTCATTCAGGGCGGGAGAACAAGTAGGGCCGTCCGAGCCACCGGAGATCTTCGAAGGACCCCACGCCAAAACGCTTGGGCCCACGCTCCCGATCGCCAGCGCCCTTACCTCGGCCCACCCCTCCTCTCCACGCACAGCTGGAGGATCGGGCCTCCTGGCATCATGGGGTCTCACCCTAACACTAGGTCGAGCCTGAGGGGCCCCTCCCAAGGGGCCTAGAGCCGCAACGCTGGGGATTGGGGACCCCGAGCCCCAGCGCCGGACTCACCCTGCCGCACCGCTGCCACCCGGGCCGCTAGCACAGCCAGTCACTCAGGGCGGGAGAACGTACAGGGCCCTCCACCCCCCGGCGACCTTCGAAGGCCCTCCGCGCCAAAACGCTTGGGCCCACGCTCCCGCTCACCAGCGCCATCACCTCGGCCTGTCCCTCTGCTCGCCGAACAGCCAGCGGATCGGGCCTACCGGCCTCCTGGGGGCTAACCCTAACCCTAGGTCAGCCCCCAAGGGGTCCCTCCCAAGGGGCCTGGTGCCTCAACGCCGGGTATTAGGGACCCCCGATCCCCTGCGCCGGACTCACCCTGCCGCCCCGCCGCCACCCGGGCCGCTAGGGGTGCCGCTGGTCATTCAGGGCAGGAGAACGGGCAGGGCCCTCCGAGCCCGTGGCGACCTTCGAAAGCCCCCCCATCCAAAACCCTTGAGCCCACGCTCCCGCTCCTCAGCGCCCTCACCTCGTCTCGCCCCTCCACTCGCCGCAGAGCCGGAGGATGAGGCCTGCCCTCCTCCAGGGGGTTACCCATAACCCTAGGTTGGCCCCTGAGGGGCCCCTCCAAAGGGGCCTGGCACCGCAATGCCTGGGATTGGGGACCCCCGAGCCCCAGCGCCGGACTCACCGTCTTGCCCCACTGCCACCCGGGCCGCTAGGAGCACCTTCGGTCATTCAGGCAGGGAGAACAGGCAGATCCCTCCGAGCCCCTGGTGACTTTCGAAGGCCCCTTGCACCAAAATGCTTGGCCCCATGCTCCCGCTCACCTGTGCCCTCACCTCGGCCCGCCCCTCCGCTTGCTGCAGAGCTGGTGGATCGGGAATGCCGGCTTCCTGGGTGTTACCCTAACCTTTGGTGGGCCCCCGAGGGACCCATCCCAGGTTCCTATTGCCGCAACACCGGGGATTGGGGACTCCCGAGCCCGAGCACCGGACTCACGCTCCCGCTCTACCACCACCTGGGCCACTAGGGGCGCCGCTGGTCATTCAGGGAGTGAGAACAGGCAGGGCCCTTCGAGCCACCAGCGACCTTCGAAAGCCCCCGCACCAAAACGCTTGGGCCCATGCTCCCGCTCGCCAGGGCCCTTACCTCGGCCCTCCCCTCCGCTCGCCGCACAGCTGGCGGATCGGGCCTGTGGGCCTTCTGGGGGCTAACCCTAACCCTAGGTAGGCCCCATAGGGGCCCATCCTAAAGGACCTGGTGCTGCAACGTTGGGGATTGGGTACCCACGAGCCCCAGCACCAGAATCTCCCTGCCGCCCCGCTGCCAACCGGGCCGCGAGGGGCGCCGTCGGTCATTCAGGGCAGGAGAATGTGCAGGGCCCTCCGAGCCCTTGGCGACCTTCAAAGGCCCCTCGCGCAAAAATGCTTGGGCCCACATTCCCGCTCGCCAGCGCCCTCATATCAGCCCGCCCCTCCACTCGCCTCACAGCTGGCAGATTGGTCCTATCGGCCTCCTGGGGGCTAACCCTAACCCTAGGTCGACCCCATGGGGGCCTTCCCAAGGGGCCTGTGGCCGCAATGCCGGGGATTAGGGACCCCCGAGCTCCAGCGCCAGACACACCCTGCTGCCCCGACGCAACTCGAGCCACTAGGGGCGCCACCGGTCATTCAGTGCGGGAGAACAGGCAGGGCCCTTCGAGCCCCTGGCGACCGTCGAAGGCCCCACTTGCGAAAAAGCTTGGGCCCACGCTCCCGCTCACCAGTGCCCACATCTCAGCCCGCCCCTCCGCTCGAGGCACAGCCGGCAGATCAGGCCTGCCGGCATCCTGGGGGCTAACCCTAACACTTGGTCGGCCAACGAGGGGCCCATCCCAAGGGGCCTTGTGCCGAAACGCCGGAGATTGGGGACACTCGAGCCCCAGCACCAGACTCTCTCTGCCGCCCCGCTGCCAACTGGGCCGGTAGGGGCGCCACTGGTCATTTAGGGACAGAAAACGGGCAGGGCCCTCCGAGCCCCCAGCGACCTTCGAATGCCTACCGCACCAAAACGCTTGGGCCCATGTTCCCTCTCACCAGAGCCCTCACCTCGGCCCGGCCCTCCACTCGCAGCAAGGCCTGTGTATCGGGCCTGCCGGCTTCCTGGGGCTAACCGTAAACCTAGGTCATCTCCCAAGGGGCCTGGAGTCACAACGCTGGAGATTTGCGACCCCTGAGCCCCAGCGCCAGACTCACCTTGCCGCCCCGCCACCACAGGGGCCACTAGGGGCGCGGCAGGACATTCAGTGTGGGAGAACGGGCAGGGCCCTCCGAGCCCCCATCGTCCTTCGAAGGCCCACCACGCCAAAATGCTTGGGCCCATGCTCCAGCTCCCCAGCGCCCTCACGGCCCGCCTCTCCGCTCGCCGCACAACCAGCTTATTGGGCTTGCTGGCCTCCTGGGGGCTAATACTAACCCTAGATCGGCCCCCGTTGGGCCCCTCCCAAGGGGCCTGGCCTGGCAAAGCCGGGGATTGGGGACCACAGAACCCCAGCCAGGACTCACCTTGTCATCCTGCCACCACCAGGGCCGCTAGGGGAGCCTCTGTTCATTCAGTGTGGGAGAACAGACAGGGCCCTCCGAGCCCAAGGCAACATTCGAAAGCACCCAGCGCCAAAATGCTTGCTTCCACGATCCCCCTCACCAGCGCTCTCACCTCAGTACGCCGATCCACTCGTCGCACAGCTGGCGTTTCGGGCTTGCCGGCCTCCTGAGGTCTAACCCTAATCCTAGGTCAGCCCCTGAGGCGTATATCCCAAGGGGCTTGGCGCCGCAACGCAGGTGATTGGTGACCCCCGAGCCACAGCGCCGGATTCACCTTACCGCCCCACCGCCACCCGGGCCGCTAGGGCCGCCACCAGTCATTCAGTGCGGGAGAACGGGCAGGGCCCTCCGAGCCCCCTGCGACCTTCAAAGGCCCCCCGTGGGAAAACGCTTTGTCCCACGATCCCACTCGCCAGCGCCCCACCTTGGCCCGCCCCTCCGCTCGTGCACAGCTGGCGGATCTGGCCTGCCGTCCTCCTGGGGGCTGACCCTAACCCTAGGTCAGCCCCCGAGGGGCTCCTGCAAAGGGCACTTGCGCTGCAACGCCAGGGATTGGTGACCCCCGAGCTGCAGCGCCGGACTCACCCTGCCACCCCCGCCGCCATCCGGGCCACTAGGGGTGCAGCCGGTCATTAAGGGCGGGAGAACGGGCGGGCCTTCCTAGCCCCCGGCGACATTCGAAGGCCCCCTGCGCCAAAACGCTTGGGCCCACGCTCCCGGGCCTGCCGGCCTCCTGGGGGCTTAACCTAACCCTAGGTCGGCCCCCGACGGGCCCCTCCCAAGGGGCCTGGTGGCACAACGCCGGGGATTGGGAACCCCCAACCCCCAGCGCCGGACTCACCCTGCAGCCCCGCCACCACCCTGGCCGAAACAGGTGCCACCGGTCATTCAGGGAGGGAGAACAGGCAGGGACCTCCGAGGCCCCTGTGGCCTTTGTAGGTCCCCCGTGCCAAAACGCTTGGGCCCACACTCCCGCTCGCCAGCGCCCTCACCTTGGCCCGCCCATCTGCTCACCGCACAGCTGGTGTTTCAGGCCTGCCGGCCTCCTGAGGTCTAAACCTAACCCTAGGTCAGCCCCCAAAGCATACCTCCCAAGGGGCTTGGCGCCGCAATGCCGGAGATTGGTGACTGCTGAGCCGCAGCGCCTGACTCACATTGCCACCCCACCGCTACCCAGGCCTCTAGGGCCGCCGCCGGTCAGTCAGGGCGGGAGAACGCGCAGGGCCCTCTGAGCCCCCGGCGACATTCAAAGGCCCCCCTCGCCAAAACGCTTGGGCCCACCCTCTCGCTCAGGAGCATCCTCACCTCGGCTCCCCCCTTCGCTCGCTGCACAGCCGGCGGATCAGGCCTGCCGCCCTCCTGGGGGTTAACCCTATCGCAAGGTTGGCCTTTGAAGGGCCCATCTCAAGGGGACGATCGCCGCAACGCTGGAGATTCGGGACCCCCGATCCCCAGCGCCGGACTCACCCTGCTGACCCGCCGCCTCCCGGGCCCCTAGAGGCGCCGCCGGTCATTCAGGGCGGGAGCACCGGCAGGGCCCTCTGAGCCCCTGGAGACCTTCGAAGGCCCCCCCGCACCAAAGCGCTTGGGACCACGCTCCCGTTCGCCATCGCCCTTACCTCGGCCTGCCCCTCCACTTGCCGCACAGCCGGAGGATCAGGGCTCCCAGCCTCCTGAGGGCTAACCCTAACCCTAGGTAGGCCCCCTAGGGGCCCATCCCAAGGGGCTTGGAGCCGCAACGCTGGGGATTGGGGACTCCCGAGCCCCAGCGCCGGTTTCACCCTACCGCCCTGCCGCCACCCGGGCCGCTAGGGGAGCCGCCGGTCATTCAGTGCGGGAGAACGGGTTGGGCCCTCTGAGCCCCGGGAGACCTTTGAAGGCCCCCGCGACAAAACGCTTCGGCCCACGCTCTCGCTCGCCAGCGCCCTTACCTCGGCCCACCCCTCCACTCGCCACACAGCTGGCGGATCGGGCCTGCTGGCCTCCTGGGGGCTAACCCTAACCCTAGGTCGGCCCCCGAGGGGCCCGTCCGATGGGGCCTGGCGCCACAACAACTGGGATTGCTGACACCCAAGCCCCAGAGCTGGACTCACCCTGCTGCCCCGCCGCCAACCAGGCCGGTAGGGGTGCCACTGGTCATTCAGGGCGGGAGAACGGACAGGGCCCTGGAGAAACCGGCGATATTTGAAGCCTCCCGTGCCAAAATGCAGGGGCCCACGCTCACGCTCGGCAGAGCCTTTACCTCGGCCTGTGCACCTCTCGTCGCTCAGCCAGAGGATTGGGCCTGCCGGCCTCCTGGGTGCTAACTCTAACCCTAGGTTGGCCCACCAGTAGCCCCTCCCAAGGGCCTGGCCCCACAATGCTGGGGATTGGGGACCCCCGAGCACCGGTGCCAGACTCACCCTGCTGCCCCGCCGCCTCCTGGGCCACTAGGGGTGCCGCCGGTCATTCAGGATGGGAGAACGGGCAGGGCACTCCGAACCCCGGCGACCTTCGAAGGCCCCCCGTGCCAAAACGCTTGGGCCCACGCTCCGCTCGCCAGCGCCGTCACCTCGGCCCGCCGATCAGCTCACTGCACAGCCGGCGAATAGGGCCTGCCGGCCTCCTGGGGGCTAACCCTAACCCTAGGTTGGCCCCCGAGTGGACCCTCCCAAGGGACCTAGCTCCGCAAGCCAGGTAATGTGGACCCCGAGCCCCAGTGCCGGACTCACCCTGCCGCCTTGCCACACCTGGGCCGCTAGGGGCGCTGCCGGTTATTCATGGTGAAAGAAGGGGCAGGGCTTTCTGAGCCCCCAGAGACATTCCAAGGCGCCCCACGCCAAAACGCTTGGGCCTACACTCCCACTCGCCAGCGCCCTCACCTCGGACCACTGCTCCGCAGTCCGCAAAGCCAGCGGATCGAGACTGCCAGCCTCCTGGGGGCTAACCCTAAGCTTAGGTCTGCCCCCGAGGTGCCCATCCCAAGGGGCCTGGCACCGCAACGCTGGGGATGGGGATACCCGAGCCGCAGCGCCTGACTCACCCTGCCTCCCCACCGCCACCTATGCTGCTAGGGGTACCGCCGGTCATTCAGGGAGGAGAATAGTCAGGGCCCGCTGAGTCCCCGGAGACATTCGAAGGCCCCCGGTGCCAAAACGCTTGGCCCCACACTCCCGCTCAACAGAGATCTCACCTCGACCCACTCCTCCATTCGCCACACAGCTGGCGGATTGAGCCTGCTGGCGTCATGGGGGTAACCCTAAACCTAGGTCAGCCCCCGAGGGGCCCCCACCAAGGGGCCTGACGCCGCAACTCGGTAGATTGGGGATACCTCAGCCCCAGCGCCGGACTCACATGCTGCCCCGCCACCACCTGTGCTGCTAGGGGCACCGCCGGTCATTCAGGGAGGAGAATGGGCAAGGCCCACTGAGTCCCCTGAGACATTCGAAGGCCCCAGGTGCCAAAACACTTGGGCCCACGCTCTTGCTCCCCAGCGCCCTCACCTTGGCCTGCCCCTCCGCTTCCCTCATAGTAGGCGGGTCCCGCCTGCCGGCCTCCTGGGTGCTAACCCTAACCCTAGGTTGGCCCCCCAGGGGCCCCTCCCAAGGGTCCTGGTACCGCTACACCGGGGATAGGGGACCCCAAGCCCCAGAGCCAGACTCACCCTGCCGCAACGCTGCCACACTGGCCGCTAGGGGCGCCGCTGGTCATTCAGGGAAGGAGAACGGAGAGGGCCCTAGAGAAACCAGCGAAATTTGAAGCCTCCCACGCCAAAATGCAGGGGCCTCTGCTCCCGCTCGCCAGCACCTTTACCTCGGCCTGCCCATTTCTCGCAGCCCAGCCAGAGGATTGAGCCTGCCGGCCTCCTGGGGGCTAACTCTAACCCTAGGTCGGCCCACGAGGAACCCCTCCGAAAGGGCCTGCCCCTGCAACGCTGAGGATTGGGGATCCCCGAGCCGCAGAGTGGGATTCACCCTGTCGCCCCACCGCCAACGGAGCCACTAGGGGCGCCGCTGTTTATTCAGGGCAGGAGAATGGGCAGGGCCCTCAGAGCCATGGCAACATTCAAAGGCCCAGGGCACCAAAAAGCAGGGGCTCACGCTCTGGCTCGCCATCACCCTCAACTCGGCCCGCACCTCTGCTAATCGCATAGTCGGCGAATCGGGCCTGTCGGCCTACTGGGCGCTAACCCTAACCCTAGGACGGCCCCTAACGGTCCCTTCCTAAGGGGCCTGGTGCCGCAACGCCGGGGATTGGGGACCCCCAAGCCTCAGCGCCGGATGCACCCTGCAGCCCCACCCCACACAGGCCACTAGGGGTGCCAACGTTCCTTCAGGGTGGGAGAACTGGCAGGGCCCTCCGAACCCCTGCCAACCTTCGAAGGCGCCCGGAACCAAAACGCTTCGGCCCAGTCTCATGGTCCCCAGCACCCTCACCTCAGCCCAACTCTCCGCTCGACGCGCAGGTGGTGTATCGGGCCTGCCAGCCTCCTGGGGGATAACCCTAACTACAGGTCAGCCCCCGAGGGGCCCTTCCCAAGGGGCCTGGCGTCGCAACGCTGGCAATGGGGACCCCGAGCCCAAGTGCCAGACTCACCCTGCTGCCCTTCAGCCACCCGAGCCGCTAGGGGCCAACCGGTCAATCAGGGAAGGAGAATGGGCAGGACCCTCCGAGCCCCCACCGACCTTCAAAAGCCCCCCACGATAAAACACTTGGGCTCATGCTCAGGCTCGGCAGCACCCTCACCTCGGCCCAACCCTCTGCGTGTTGCACAGACGCTGATCAGGTCCACAGGCCTTCTGGAGCTAACCGTAACCCTAGATCAACCCCTGAAGGGCCCCTCCCAAGGGGTCTGACGCTGCAACGCCGGGGATTGGGGACCCCGAACCTCAGCACTGGACTCACCCTGCCACCCAGCCGCCACCCGGGTCTTGGGGTGCTGCCGTTCATTCAGGGCGGGAGAACGGGCAGGGTCCTCCGAGACACGGTGACCTTCAAAGGCTCCCCGCATCAAAAGGCCCGGGTCCACGCTCCCGCTCACCAACGCCCTCACCTCAGTCCGCTACTCCGCTCTCCACACAGTTGGCGAATAGGGCCTGATGGCCTCCTAGGGGCTAAACCTAACCATAGGTTGGCCCCTGAGGGGCCCCTCCCAAGGGGCCTGGCGCCGGAACGCGGGGGATTGGGGACACCCAGACTGCAGCGCCTGACTCACCCTGCCGCCCTGCCACCACCTGGCCTGCTAGGGGCGCTGCCGGTCATTCAGGGCGAGAGAAGGGGCAGGGCCTTCTGAGCCCCCAGTGACCTTCAAAGGCTCCCCGCGCCAAAACGCTGGTGCCCACGCTCCCACTCCCTAGCGCCCTCACTTCAGCCTGCCCCTCTGCTTGCTGCAGAGCCAGGGGATAGGGCCTGCCTGCCACCTGGGGGCTAACCATAACCCTAGGTCGGCCCCCCAAGGGGCCCGTCCCAAGGGTCCTGGTACCACTACGCCGGGGATCGGGGACCCCAAGCCCCAGAGCCAGACTCACATTGCCGCAACGCCGCCACCCGGGCCGCGACGAGCGCCGCCGGTCATTCAGGGAGGTGAATGGGCAGAGCCTGCCAACTCCCTGGAGACATTCGAAGGACCCTGGCGCCAAAACGCTTGGGCCCGCGCGCCCGCTGGACAGTGACCTCACATTGACCCACCCCTCCATTAGCGGCACAGCTGGCGGATTGAGCCTGCAGGCGTCCTCGGGGCTAACTCTAACCCTAGGCCAGCCCACGAGGAGCCCCTCCCAAGGGGCTTGGCGCTGCAACGCCTGGGATTGGGGATCTCTGAGCCGCAGCGCGGGACTCACCCTGCCGCCCCACCACCAACGGAGCCGCTAGGGGCACCTCTGGTTATTCAGGGCAGGAGAACGGGCAGGGCCCTCCGAGCCATGGCAACGTTCCAAGGCCCAGGGTGCCAAAACGCTGGGGCCCACGCTCTGCTCCCCATCGCCCTCAACTCCGCCCGCACCTCCGCCCAGCGCACAGCTGGCAGATCGGGCCTGCCGGCCTCCTGGGCACTAACCCTAACCCTAGGACGGCCCCTGAGGGTCCCTTCCTAAGGGGCCTGGCGCCGCAACGCTGGGGATTGGGGACCCGCGAGACCCAGCTCCAGATGCACCCTGCCGCCCTGCAACACACGTGCCGCTAGGGGCGCTGCCATTCATTCAGTGTTGGAGAACTGGCAGGGCCCTCTGAACCCCGCCCACCTTAGAAGCCGCCCTGAACCAAAAGTCTCAGGCCCAGGCTCATTTTCACCAGCATCCTCAGCTCGTCCCAACTCACCACTCTACGCACAGGCGGTGTATCGGGCCTGCTGGCCTCCTGGGGCTTAACCCTAACTGTAGGTCAGCGCCGACGGGCTCTTCCCAAGTGGCCTGGCGCCCCAACGCTGGGGATGGGGACCCCGAGCCCAAGTGCCGGACTCACCCTGCGGCCCTTCAGCCAACCGAGCCGCTAGGGCCCCACCAGTCAATCAGGGGAGGAGAACAGTTAGGGCCCTCCGAGCACCCGCTGACGTTCATAGGCCCCCCGCGCTAAAACGCTTAGGCTCGTGCTCAGGATCACCAGCGCCCTCACCTCGGCCCAACCGTCCGCGTGTTGCACAGCTGCTATTCGGGTCCACTGGCCTTCTGGGGGCTAACCGTAACCCTAGATCGACCCCGAGGGGCCCCTCCCAAGGGGCCTGGCGCTGCAACACCGGGGATTGGGGACCCCCGAGCCTCAGCACTGGACTCACCCTGCCGCCCAGCCGCCACGGTGGGGCTTGGGGTGGTGCCATTCATTCAGGGCGGGAGAACGAGCAGGGCCCTCCGAGACATGGAAACGTTCAAAGGCTCCCCGCGACAAAACACCCAGGCCCACGCTCCCGCTCACCAGCGCCCTCACCTAGGTCCACCACTCCAGTCTCCAAAAAGCTGGTGAATAGGGCCTGCAGGCCTCCTCGGGGCTAAACCTAACCCTAGGTCGGCCCCCGAGGGGCCCCTCCCAAGGGGCCTGGCGCCGCAATGCTGGCGATTGGGGATACCCGAGCCGCAGCACCTGACTCACCCTGCCGCCCCACCACCACCTGGGCTGCTGGGGGCGCTGCAGGTCACTGAGGGATGATATTAGGCAGGGCCCCCAAGTCCCCGGACACATTGGAAGGCCCCGGCGCCAAAACGCCCGGGGCCACACTCCCGCTCACGAGCGCCCTCACCTTGGTCAGCCACTCGCTTTCCACACAGTGGGCGAATAGGGCCTACTGGCCTCCTAGGGGCTAAACCTAAACCTAGGTTGGCCCCCATGTGGCCCCTCCCAAGGGGCCTGGTGCTGCAACGCCGGGGATTGGGGACCCCCAAGCCCCAGCGCCGGATGAACCCTGCCTCCCCTCCCCACCCGGGCCGCTAGGGCGCCGCCGTTCATTCAGGGTGGGAGAACGGGCAGGGCCCTCCAAACCCCCACCAACCTTCGAAGGTGCCCCGAACCAAAACGCTTGGACCCTCACCTCGGCCCAACTCTCCACTCGATGCACAGGTGGTGTATTGGGCCTGCCGGCCTCTTGTGGGCTAACCCTAACCATAGGTTGGCCACCGAGGGGACTTCCCAAGGGGCCTTGCGTCGCAACGCTGGGGATGGGGACCCTGAGCCCAAGTGCCGGACTCACCCTGCTGCCCTTCAGCCACCCGAGCCGCTAGGGGCGCCACCGGTCATTCAGGGCTGGAGAAGGGACAGGGCCCTAGAGAAACCAGCGACATTTGAAGCCTCCCGCGCCAAAATGCAAGGGACCATGCTCCCGCTCGCCAGGGCCTTTACTTTGGCCCACCCACCTATCTCTGCCCAGCCTGAGGATTGGGCCTGCCAGCCTCCTGGGGGCTAACTCTAACCCTAGGTCGGCCCACGAGGAGCCCCTCCCATGGGGCCTGCCCCCACAACGCTGGGGATTGGGGATCCCCGAGCCACAGCGCGGGACTCACCCTGCCGCCCCACAGCCAAAGGAGCCGCTAGGAGCGCCAATGTTTATTTAGGGCAGGAGAATGGGCAGGGCCCTCCTAGCCATGGCAATATTCCAAGGCCCAGTGCACCAAAATGCTGGGGCCCACGCTCCCGCTTGCGAGTGGCCTCAACTCACCCCGCACCTCCGTTCCTCGCACAGGCAGCGGATCAGGCCTGCCAGCCTCCTGGGCACTAACCCTAACCCTAGGACGGCCCCTGAGGGTCCCTTCCTAAGGGGCCTGGTGCCGCAACGCCGGGGATTGGGGACCCCCAAGACCCAGTGCCAGTTGCACCCTGCCGCCTCGCCCCACACCGGTGCTAGGGGCACAGCCATTCATTCAGGGTGGGAGAACTGGCAGGGTCCTCCGAACCCCCGCCGACCTTCGAAGGCACCCCGAACCAAAACGCTTGGGCCCAGGCTCATGTTCACCAGCACCCTCACCTCGGCCCAACTCTCCACTCACCGCACAGGTGGTGTTTCAGGCATGCCAGGTTCCTGGGGGCTAACCCTAACTGTAGGTCGGCTCCCGAGGGGCCCTTCCCAAGGGGCCTGGCGTCACAACTCTGGGGATGGGGACCCCGAGCCCAAGTGCCGAACTCACCTTCCTGCCCTTCAGCCTCCCGAGCCACTGGAGGCCCTGCCGGTCATTCAGAGTGGGAGAATGGGCAGGTCTCTCCGAGCCCCCGCCGACCTTCGAAGGCCCCCCGTGCTAAAACGCTTGGCTCATGCTCAGTCTCCCCAGCGCCCTCACTTCGGCCCAACCCTCCGCGTGCCACACAGCCACTGATCTAGTCCACCGGCCTCCTGGGCGCTAACCATAACGGTAGATCGACCCGCGGGGGTCTCCTCCCAAGGGGCCTGGCACTGCAACACCTGGGATTGGGGACCCCAGAGCCTCAGCACTGGACTCACCCTGCCACCCAGGCGCCACCCGGGGACTTGGGGTGGTGCCATTCATTCAGGGCGGGAGAACGAGTAGGGCCCTCCAAGACACAGCGACATTCAAAGGCCTCCCGTGCCAAAATGCCGGGCCCACCATCCCGCTCACCAGCGCCCTCACCTCGGTTGGTCACTCTGCTCTCCACACAGCTGGTGAATAGGGCCTGATGGCTTCCTAAGGGCTAAACCTAACTCTAGGTTAGCCCCCGAGGGGCCCCTCCCAAGGGGCCTGGCGCTGCAACACTGGGTATTGGGGATACCCGAGCCAAAGCGCCTGACTCACCCTGCCTCCCCGCCGCCACCTATGCTGCTAGGGGCACCGGTGGTCATTCAGGGAGGAGAACAGTCAGGGCCCGCTGAGTCCCCGGAGACATTCGAAGGCCCCCGGTGCCAAAACGCTTCGCCCCATGCTCCCACTCAACAGAGATCTCACCTCGACCCACCCCTCCATTCGCCGCACAGCTGGCAGACTGAGCCTGCCAGCGTCCTGGGGGCTAACCCTAACCCTAGGTCAGCCCCCGAGGGGCCCCCACCAAGGGGCCTGACGCCACAACGCGGTAGATTGGGGATCCCCGAGCCCCAGCGCCAGACTCACATGCCGCCCTGCCGCCACCTGGGCTGCTAGGGACGCCGCCGGTCATTCAGGGAGGAGAATGGGCAAGGCCAGCTGAGTCCCCGGAGACATTCGAAGGCCCCAGGTGCCAAAACGCTTGGGCCCACGCTCTTGCTCTCCAGCGCCCTCACCTCGGTCTGCCCCTCCGCTCCCCTCACAGCGGGCGGATCTCGCCTGCAGGCCTCCTGGGTGCTAACCCTAACCCTAGGTCGGCCGCCCAGGGGCCCCTCCCAAGGGTCCTGGTGCTGCTTCACCGGGGATCGGGGACCCCAAGCCCCAGAGCCAGACTCACCCTGCTGCAACGCTGCCACCCGGGCCGCTAGGGGCGCTTCTGGTCATTCAGGGCGAGAGAAGGGGCAGAGCCTTCTGAGCCCCTGGTGACCTTCAAAGGCTCCCCACACCAAAACGCTGGTGCCCTCGCTCCCCCTCCCCAGCGCCCTCACCTTGGCCCGCACCTCCGCTCGCAGCACAGTGGGCGGATTGAGCCTGCCGGCCTCCTGGGGGCTAACCCTAATCCCAATTCGGCCCCCCAGGTGCCCCTTCCAAGGGTCCTGGTACCGCTACGCCAGGGATCGGGGACCCCAAGCCCCAGAGCCAGACTCACTCTGCTGCAACGCCGCCACCCTGGCTGTTATGGGCACCGCTGGTCATTCAGGGCGGGAGAATGGACAGGGCCCTAGAGAAACCAGCGACATTTGAAGCCTTGCGCGCCAAAATGCAGGGGCCCATGCTCCCGCTCGCCAGGGCCTTTACCTCAGCCCGCCCACCTCTCATTGCCCAGCCAGAGGATTGGGCCTGCTGGCCTCCTTGGGGCTAACTCTGACCCTAGGTCAGCCCACGAGGAGCCCCTCCCAAGGGGCCTTCCCCGGCAAAACTGGGGATTGGAGATCCCCAAGCCACAGCGCGGGACTCACCCTGCCTCCCCACCACCAACGGAGCCACTAGGGGAGCCACTGTTTATTCAGGGCAGGAGAATGGGCAGGGCCCTCCTAGCCATGGCAACATTCCAAGGCCCAGTGCGCCAAAACGCTGGGGCCCATGCTCCCGCTGGCCATCACCCTCAACTCGTCCCACACCTCCGCTCCTCGCACAGCCAGAGGATCGGGCCGGCCGGCCTCCTGGGCGCTAACCCTAACCCTAGGACGGCCCCTGAGGGTCCCTTCCTAAGGGGTCTGGCGCTGCAACGCTGGGGATTGGGGACCCCCAAGCCCCAGTGCCCAATGCACCCTGCCGCCCCGCCCTACACGGGCCGCTAGGTGCACCGCCATTCATTCAGGGTGGGAGAACCGGTAGGGAACTCCAAGCCCCCACCGACCTTCAAAGGCCCCCCGCTCTAAAATGCTTGGGGTCATGCTCAGGCTTGCCAGCGCCCTCACCGCGGGGCAACTCTCCGCATGTTGCACAGCCACTGATCGGGTCCACTGGCCTTCTAGGTGCTAACCGTAACCCTAGATTCACCCCCGAGTGGCCCCTCCCAATGGGCTTGGCACCACAACGCCGGGGATTGGGGACCCCCGAGCCCCAGCGCCGGACTCATCCTGCTGCCCAGCCGCCACCCGGGGGCTTGGGGTGCTGCCATTATTCAGGGAGGGAAAATGGGCAGGGCCCTCCGAGACACGGTGACCTTCAAAGGCCCCCCCCCGCCAAAACGCCCGGGCCCACGCTCCCGCTTACCAGTGCCCTCACCTCGGTCCACCACTCTGCTATCCACACAGATGATGAATAGGGCCTGCCGGCCTCCTAGGGGCTAAACCTAACCGTAGGTTGGCACCCAAGGGGCCGCTCCCAAGGGGACTGGCGCCACAACGCTGGGGATTGGACATACCCGAGCTGCAGCGCCTGACTCACGCTGCCACCCTGCCGCCACCAAGGCGGCTGGGGGCGCCGCCAGTCTTTCAGGGTGGGAGAACGGGCACGGCCCTCCAAACCCCCGCCAACCTTCAAAGGCCCCCTGTGCCAAAACGCCCAGGCCCACGCTCCCAATCACCACCGCCCTCACCTCGGTCCGCCAGTTCACTCTCCACACAGTTTGCGAATAGGGCCTGCCGGCCTCCTGGGGGCTAACCCTAACCCTAGGTCGGCCCCCCAGCGGCCCCTCCCAAGGGTCCTGGTGCCGCTACGCTGGGGATCGGGGACCCCAAGCCCCAGAGCCAGACTCACCCTGCCACAACACTGTCACCCGGGCAGCTACAGGTGCCACCGGTCATTCAGGGAGGTAAATGACTAGGGCCCGCCGAGTCCCCGGAGACATTCAAAGGACCCCGGCGCCAAACCGCTTTGGCCCGTGCGCACGCTCGACAGAGACCTCACATCGATCCACCCTTCCATTAGCCGCACAGCTGGCGGATTGAGCCTGCTGGCATCCTGGGGGCTAACTCTAACCCTAGGCCGGCCCAGGAGGAGCCCTTCCCAAGGGGCCTGGCGCCACAACGCCGGGGATTTGGGACACCCAAGCCCCAGCGCCGGATGCACCCTGCCGCCCCTCTGCACCCAGACTGCTAGGGGGGTAGCCGTTCATTCAGGCTGGGGGAAAGGGCAGGGCACTCCGAACCCCTCCGACCTTCGAAGGTGCCCCGAACCAAAACACTTGGACCCAGGCTCATGTTCACAAGCACCGTCAACTTGGCCCAACTCTCCGCTCGATGCACAGGTGGTGTATTGGGCCTGCGGGTCTCCTGGGGGTTAACCTTAACCATAGGTCGGCCCCCAAGGGGCCCTTCCCAAGGGGCCTGGCGTCGCAACGCTGGGGATGGGGACCCCGAGCCCAAGTGCCGGACTCACCCTGCTGCCCTTCAGCCACCCGAGCCACTAGGGGCCCACCGGTCAATCAGGGTAGGAGAATGGTTAGGGCCCTCCGAGCACCCGCTGACGTTCATAGGCCCCCCGCGCTAAAACGCTTAGGCTCATGCTCAGGCTCGCCAGCGCCCTCACCTCGGCCCAACCCTCCGTGTGTTGCACAGCCGCTGATCGGGTCCACTGGCCTTCTGGGGGCTAACCAAAACCCTAGATCGACCCCGAGCGACCCCTCCCAAGGGGCCTGGCGCCACAACGCCGGGGATTGGGGACCCCCAAGCCTCAGCACTGGACTCATCCTGCCGCCCAGCCGCCACGCGGGGGCTTGGGGTGGTGCTGTTCATTCAGGGCGGGAGAATGGGCAGGGCCATCCAAGACACGGAGACCTTCAAAGTCTGCCCGGGCCAAAACAACAGGGCCCACGCTCCTGCTCACCAGCGCCCTCACCTCGGTCCGCCACTCCAGTCTCCACACAGCTGGCGAATAGGGCCTGCGGGCCTCCTAGGGGCTAAGCCTAACCCTAGGTTGGCCCCGAGGGACCCTCCCAAGGGGGCTGGCGCTGCAACACTGGGAATTGGGGATACCCGAGCCTCAGCGCCTGATTGACCCTGCCGCCCTGCCACCACCTGGGCTGCTGGGGGCGCTGCCGGTCACTCAGGGAGGAGATTGGGCATGGCCTGGCGAGTCCCCGGAGACATTCCAAGGCCCCTGGCGCCAAAACGCTTGGGCCCACGCTCCCGCTCAACAGAGGCCTCAACTCGACCCACCACTCCATTCGCCGCACAGCTGGCCGATTGAGCCTGCCGGCATCCTGGGGGCTAACCCTAACCATAGGTCAGCCCCCGATGGGCCCCTCCCAAGGGTCCTGGTGGCGCAACGCGGTGGATTGGGGACCCCCAGCCCCAGCGCCGGATTCACCTGCTGCCCCGCCGTCACTCAGGCCGCTAGGGGCGCTTCGGTTCATTCAGGGTGGGAGAACTGGCATGGCCCTCCGTTTCCACTGCGGCCTTCGAAGGCCCCCCGCACAAAAAAGTTGGCTCCCACGCTCCTGCTCGCCAGTGCCCTCACCTTGGCCTGCTCCTCTGCTTGATTCAGAGCCCGTGGATAGTGCCTCCCGGGCTCCTGGGGGCTAACCGAAACCATAGGTCGGCCCCGTGGGGCACATCCCAAGGGGCCTGGCTCTGCAACGCTTGGGATTGGTGACTCAGAGCCCCAGAGCCAGACTAACCCTGCTGCACTTTCGTCACCCAGTCCGCTGCAGGCGCCGCCAGTGATTCAGGGTGAAAGAAGGGGCAGGGCCTCCCGAGCCCACTATGACTTTCAAAGGTCCCCCACGCCAAACCGCTGGTGCCCAAGCTCCCGCTCCCCAGTGCCCTCACCTGGGACCGCCCCTCCACCCATCGCACAGGCAGCAGATCGGGCCTACCGGCCTCCTGGGTGCCAACCCTAACCCTAGGACGGCCACTGAGGGTCCCTTCCTAAGGGCCTGGCGCCGCAAAGCCGGGCATTGGGGACCCCCGAGACCCAGTGCCGGATGCACCCTGCTGCTCCGCCTCACACGGGCCACTAGGGGCGGCGCCATTCATTCAGGGTGGGAGAACTGTCAGGGACTTCCAAACCCCCACTGACCTTCGAAAGTGCGCCGAACCAAAACGCTTGGGCCCAGGCTCATGTTCACCAGCACCCTCACCTCGGCCCAACTCGCCGCTCAACACACAGGTGGTGTATCAGGACTGCCGGCCTCCTGGGGACTAAACCTAACTGTAGGTCGGCCCCCGAGAGGCCCTTCCCGAGTGGCCTGGCACCGCAACGCTGAGGATGGGGACCCCGAGGAAATGTGCCGGACTCACCCTGCTGCCCTTCAGCCACCCGAGCCGCTAGGGTCCCGCCGGTCATTCAGAGCAGGAGAACGGGCATGGCACTCCGAGTCCCCGGCGACTTTCGAAGGACCCCCGCAGCAAAATGCTTGGGCCAATGCTCCCGCTCACCAGCGTCTTCACCTCGGCCCACTCCTCCGCTCACCTCACATTTGGCTGATAGGGCGTGCCAGCCTCCTGGGGGCTATCCCTAACACTAGGTCGGCCCCTGAGGGGCCCCTCCCAAGGGGCCTGGAGTCGCAACGCTGGGGATGGGGACCCCGAGCCCAAATGCTGGACTCACCATGCTGCCCTTCAGCCACCCGAGCCGCTAGCGGCCCCGCCGGTCATTCAGAGCGGGAGAACGGGCAGGTCCCTCCGAGGCCCCGCCAACCTTCGAAGGCCCCCCACACTAAAAAGCTTGGGCTCATGCTCAGTCTCGCCAGTGCCCTCACCTCGTCCCAACTCACCGCGTGCCGCACAGCCGCTGATCGGGTCCACCGGCCTCCTGGGGGCTAACTATAACCCTAGATCGATCCCCAAATGTCCACTCCCAAGGGGCTTGGCGCAGCAACGCTGGGGATTGGAGAACCCCGAACCTCAGCACCTGACTCACCCTGACGCCCAGCCGCCACCCGGGGGCTTGGGGTGTTGCCGATCATTCAGGGCGGGAGAACAGGCAGGGCCCTCCGAGACACGGTGACTTTCGAAGGCCCCCCCGCGCAAAAACGGCAGACCCACCCTCCCACTCACCTGTGCCCTCACCTCAGTCCTCCACTCCACTCTCCACACAGCTGGCGAATTGGGCCTGCCGGCCTCCTGGGGGCTAAACCTAGCCCTAGGTTGCCTCCGAGGGGCCTCTCAAAAGGGGCCTGGCGCCACATCGCCGGGGATTGGGGACCCCCAAGCCCCAGCGCCGGATGCACCCTGTCGCCCCTCCCCACCTGGGCCGCTAGGGCGTCGCTGTTTATTCAGGGCAGGAGACGGGGCAAGGCCCTCCAAGCCATGGCAACATTCGAAGGCCCAGGGCGCCAAAGTGCTGGGGACCAAGCACCCACTCGCCATCGCCCTCAACTCGGCCTGCAACTCCGCTCCTCACACAGCCAGCAGATCAGGCCTGCCAGCCTCCTGGGGGCTAACCCTAACCCTAGGTTGGCCCCCGAGGGGAACCTCCCAAGGGGCCTGGTGCAGCAACGCCAGGGATTGGGGACCCACGAGCCCCATTGCCTTACTCACCATGCTGCCCCGCCACCCACCGGACCACTAGGGGCGCCACTGGCCATTCAGGGAGTGAGAACCGGCAGGGCCCTCCAAACCCCAGCGACCTTCCAAGGCCCCCCGCGCCAAAATGCTTGGGCCCACGCTCCAGCTCGGTGGCGCCCTCACCTTGGCCTGGCCCTCCTCTACCGCACAGCTGGCGGATCATGCCTGCCAGACTCCTGGGTGCTAACACTAACCCTAGGACGGCCCCAGAGGGGCCTCTCCCAAGGGGCCTTGCACTGCAATGCATGGCATTGGGGACCCCCAAATCGCAGTGCCAGATTCACACTGCCACCCCGCTACCACGCGGGCCACTAGGGGCGCCGCCGGTCATTCAGGGCAGGAGAACGGGCAGGGTTCTCTGAGTCTCTAGCGACATTCAAAGGCCCCATGCGCAAAAACGCTGGATACCATAATCCCACTCGCCAACGCCCTCACCTCGGCCCCCTCCTCATCTCGCCGCACTACCGGCGCATCGGTCCTGCTGGACTACTGGGGTCTAACCCTAACCCTAACCCTAACCCCAACCTTAAACCGTAAACCTTAACCCCTAAACCTAACCCTAACCCTAACCCTAACCCTACCCTAAACCTAATCCTAAACCCTAATCCTTAAACCCTAAACCCTAACATTAACACTAAACCCTAAACCCTAACCCCTAACCCTAATCCCGAAACCCTAAACACTAAACCCTAACCTTAACCACTAACCCCAAACCCCAAACCCTAACCGTAAACCCTAACCCTACCCCGACCCCTACCATACCCCTAACCCTACCCCTTCAGCTAAACCTACCCCTAACCCGTAACCTATCCCTAAACCTAACCCTAACCCGTACCCTAACCCGTACTCTAACCCTAACTCTAACCCGTACCCTAACCCTAACCCTAATCTGTACCCTAACCCTAACTATAACCCTAACACGTACTCTAACCCGTACCCTAACCCATACCGTAACCCTAACCTTAAACTGTACCTTAACTTGTAACTTAAACCATACCCTAAACCTAACCGTAACCCTAACAAGTACCCTAACCCGTACTATAACCTTAACCCTAAACCCTAAACCCTGACCCTAACCCATACCATAACTCATACCATAACCCGTACCCTAACCCTACCCGTATCCTAACCCTAACCCATACCCTAACTGTAACCCTAAACCCTAAACTATAACCCATACCCTACCCCTAACCAGTACCCTAACCTTAACCTTAACCCATACCCTAACCCGTACACTAACCCATACCCTAACCCGTACCCTATCCCTAACCCAGACCTTAATCCATACCCTAACCCGTACCTAACCCTAACCTGTACCCTAACCCTTACCCTAACCCATACCCTAACCCTAAACCATACCCTATACCTATCCCTAACCCGATCCCTAACCCGTACCCTCACCCTAACCCTAAACCGTAACCTAACCTGTACCATAACCCTAAACTGTACCCTAACCCTAACCCGTACACTAACCCTAACCTGTACCCTAAACCGTACCCATTTCCGTACGCCAACACTTACCCTAAACTGTACCCTAACCCGTACCCTAAACCGTACCCTAATGCGTACCCTAACCCGTACCCTAACCCTAACCCGTACCCTAAACCTAACCCGTACTCCAACCCTAACCCTAACCCTAAACCCAAACCCTAAACCCTAACCCGTACCCTAAACCCTAATCTGTACCCTAACCCATAACCTCTAACCTGTAACCCCTTAACCCAACCCTACCCTGTACCCTCTCCTTACCCTAACCCTAACCTCTACACTCACCCATACCCCAACCGTAACCCATACCCTAACCTTAACCCGTACCCTAATCCGTAACCTAACCACGGGGATTGGGTACACATGAGCCCCACCACGGGACTCAGTCTGCCACCCCTCAGGAAACCATGCCCCTTGGGGTGCCACAGAGCATACCATGCAGTCGAACTGGTAGGGCACCCCTGAGAACCCAGTGATCCTCGGCGGCCCCCTACACCCCAACCCTGACGCCCACGCTCATCCCGCCGCACGCCTTCCCTTCAGCTTGCCACCGAGCTCATCGCAGAGCCGGCAGATCAGGCCTGCCGGGTTCCTGGGGCCTAGACTTGCCCGTAGATCGGCTGGGTAGGGCGTCTCCCCTGGGGCCCGGTGCCGCAGCCCCAGGGTCTGGGGACACCTGAGCCCCACTGCAGGACAAAGCCTGCCAGCCTGCAGGAAACCGTGACCCTTGGGAGGCTGTAGAGCATGCAGTGCGGGAGAACCTGGAGGCCCCCCAGAGCCCCCGGCGAACTTCGGCGATCCCTAAACCCAAGCTTGAAGCCCATGCTCACCCCACCCCGCACCCTCACCTCAGCCCGCGGCGGAGCTCGCCACATAGTGGGCAGATCCAGCCTGCGGGGTTCCTGGGCCCCAACCCTAACCCTAGTTCATCTGTGGAGGGGCCCCTCCCCAGGAGCCTGGAGCCACAGCTGCGGGGATTCGGGACACCTGAGCCCCACAGCAGGACTCAGTCTGCCACCCCGCAGGAAACCGTGCACCTTGGGCGGCCATAGAGCATTCAGGGCGGGAGAACCAGGAGGAGCCTCCTGAGGCACCAGCGAACTTCGGCGGCCTCCTGCACCCCAACCCTGAGGCCCACGCTCACCCTCCCCACACCATCACCTCAGCCCGTGTAGCTCGCCATACAGCCAGCAGATTGGGCCTGTGGGGCTCCTGGAGCCTAACCCTAGCCCTAGGTCGGCCGCGGGTGTAGGGGCCTCCCCAAGAGCCTTACACCGCCGCCCCGGGGAATTGGGATACCTGTGACCCACTGCAGGACTCAGCTTGCCACCCAACAGGAAACCGTGCCCCTTGGGGCTCTACGGAGCCTACAGGGCACGAGAACATGGGGAGGCCCCCGGAGCCCATCCCCACTTTGGCAGCCCCCCGTGCCCCAACCCTGAGGCCCATGCTCACTCTCCACCATGACCTCATTGCAGCCCTCCACAGAGCTCGCCGCACAGCCTGCAGACTGTCCCTGCCAGGCTTCTGGACTCTCACCCTTACCCTCGGTTGGCCACAGAGGGGCCCTTCCCCAGGGTCCTGGCACCCCACTCTGGGGGATTGGGGACACCCAAGCCCCACTGTAGGACTCAGCCTGCAGCCCACAGGAAACTGTACCATTTTGGGGCACAACAGTGCATTCAGGGCAAGAGAATTGGGGCACCCCTGAGAGCCCCTGTTGGTGAACTCCGACATTTGTGGGCCCTTCTGGATGAAACCCCAAGGCTCACATTCACCCGCCCTTGTGCCCTCATCTCATTCGGCCTGGGAGTTCTCTGAGCACTGGGCAGTTCAGACCTGCTGTCTCTTGAGGCCTAACCTAACCCTGGGTCTTCTGCTGAGGGTCCCCTCCCCATTTGCCTGCCTCCAAGGTACCAGGCATTGGGCTCACCTCTACACGACTAGAGGACTCAGCCTGCCCCACAGCAGGAAACTGTCCGTTTGGGGCTACAGCAAGGATTCATACCAGGAAAATCGGAGGGCCACCCTTAGCCCATCCCAGGCAACCCCCATTTTCAGAGATCTCCCCGGATCCAATTAGTAGCTTCACACTGACCTTTAAACTTGCTCTCCACAGAGATCTTTTGAAATTCTCCACACTTCCAACCGATGGCATCATCCAGCTCCAGTTCCTTACCCAGCTTTAGGTCTTGAGATGGATTAAAATGGGAAGTTATTTCACTGATGACGAAGTACTGGTGACCAAAAGATACATGCATAAATACTTCATATCACTTGGCTTCAGGGAAATGCAAATCTAAACCCCTATAGATGCCATATCACACGAGGCCGAATATCTAAAAATAAGAAGACATGAAACTACACATGTTGGAGAGGATGTGGAGAAACGGGAACCCTATTACACCCCTGTATGAATGCAGTCCGGTACACCCACTTTTGAAAATGGTACGGAGTTTCCTCAAGAAGTTATAAATAAAGCTACCCTATGTCCCAGCAATTGCACTATTGGGTATTTACCCCAAACAGACAGAGGTAGTGAACACGGGAGACATGCACCGCAGTGTTCATAGCAGCAATATCCATAACAGACAAACTGTGGAAAGAGTGCAGATGACCATGGACAGATGAATGGATAAAGAAGATGTGGATCATATATATAATGGAATATTACTCAGCCATCAGAAAAGATGAGTACTTACCATCACACCGACCTGGGTGGAGCTGGAGGGTATTATGCTGAGTGGAATAAGCCAATGAAAGAAAGGCAATGATCATATGCTTTCACTCCTATGTGGAATATTAGAAAAAGGGAAGAAGACCATAGGGTAAGTGAGGGAAAATAGAATGGGAAGTCATCAGAGAGGGAGAAAACCCATGATAGACTCTTAACTATCGCAACAAACTGATGATTGCTGGAGGAGAAGTTGAGGGGGGTAACTGGATGAGTGGCATTAAGGAGGCCACACGATACAATGAGCACTGGGTGATACACACAACTGAAAATTTATTGAAGACTACATCTGAAACTAATGATGTACTGTAAGTTGGATAATTGAATTTAAATTAAAGAATATAAGACCTCGAATAAACAATCCTAAACATTTGTATGGAACCACTAAAGATTCAGAACAGCCAGTGCAATGTGGAAAAGAAAAACAAAGCTGGAGGACTCACCATTTCAGATTTCAGGTTATACTACAAAGCTGCAGTCATCCTAACAAGACAGTACGGCACAAAAATAGACACAGCGACCAAAGGAACAGGATACAAGTTCAGACAAAAACCCACAATTATGTGGTCCATGAATCTTCCACAAAGCAAGCAACGATATCAAAAGGGAAAAGGACAGTGTCTACAACAAATGTTGTTGGGAAAACTAGACAGCTACACACAAAAGAATGAAATTAGACTGCTTTCTTACACAATACAGACAAACACAAAACAGTTTCAAGACCTCAATATGAGACCTGAATCCATAAAAATCCTACAGGAGGGAAGACAGTAACTTCTTGACATGGACCATACCAACGTTTTTCTAGACTGTGTCCTGAGGCAAAGGAAATGAAAGCAAAAATAAACTATTGGGAATACAGCAAAATAAAAAGTTTCCACACTGCAGAAGAACAATGAAAACGTAAAAATAATAAGACCACCTACTCAAAGGGAAAAGATATTTGCAATGATCATATGCAATAAAGGGATAGTGTCCAAAATTTATAGAACTGATACTACCTGAACCCCAAAAAACAAATAATCCAGTTAAAAAATAGGCAGAAGACATGGACAGACATTTCTCCAAAGAAGAGATAGAAATGGCCAACAGTCCCATGAAAAGATGTTCACCATCACGCATCATCAGGAAAATATAAATCCAAAGGACAATGACGTAATACCTCAAACCTGTCAGAATGGCTAATATCAAAAGCACAACAAAGAGCAGGTGTTGGGAGGATGTGGATAAAGGGGAATCCTCGCGAACTGTGGGTGGGAATGCAAACTGTGGTGGGCGCCGTGGAAAACAATATGAAGGTTCCTCAAAAAATTAAATATAGAACTACTCTACGATCCAACAATCACTCTACTGGTATTTCCCCAAAGGCTAGGAAAACAGTAACTTAAAAGGATACGTGCACCCCTATGTTTCTTGCACCATTATTTACAATATCACAATATGGAAGCAGCCCAAGAGACTGTAGAAAAATTGACAAAAGAGATTACAGATGTGTGTATTTACACACACACGCACACACACACACACACACACACACACACACTCACACTCACACAATGGAGTATTACTAGGCTTGAAAAAGAATGAAACCTTGCCCTTTGCAGCCACATAGATGGAGCTAGAGAGTATTATCCTAACTGAAATCAGTCAGTCAGAGAAAGAAAAATCCCATACAATGTCACTCTTATGGGGAATTTAGGAAACAAACAAAAATAAATAAATAAAAGAGAAAAATGAGACACACCAAAATACAAACTCTTAACAAAAGAGAACAAACGGATGGTTACCAGAGAGGAGGTGAATAGAGGGATGAGTGAAATAGATGAAGCAGATTAAGAGGACACTTTTCTAGATGACCACTGAGTAATATATAGAATTACTGAATCACTCTATTGTACACCTGAAACGAATGTAACACTGTATGTTAGCTCTACTGGAATTAAAATAAATTTTTTAAAAAGAATTTTCTTTCAGGAATCTCTTTGAAAAATCTTTTCCTGTGCAATGTGCTTAAGCCCTACTTGGGAGGATTCACTCTACAATAATTATTCACTCTATGCCTCGAATTCAGATTTCACTGAGTTCTTACCGTGGATCCCAGCCCACGGGAGCCATGGTCCTTTTCTGTTCATCAAGATAAAAAGCTTCTGCACGGCAAAGCAAACGATCAACAAAACAAAAAGGCAACCTATGGAATCGAAGAAGATACCTGCAAATGATATTACAGATAAAGGGCTGGTATCCAAGATCTATAAAGAACTCCTCAAACTCGACACCCAAAAATGAGCGGAAGACACAAAGAGATACTTCTCCAGAGAAGACATACAAATGGCCAACAGACACATGAAAAAATGCTCCACATCACTTGCCATCAGGCAAATACAAATCAAAACGACAATGAGATACCACCTTACACCAGTTAGAATGGTTAAAATTAACAAGGCAGGGGGCACCTGGGTGGCACAGTGGTTAAGCGTCTGCCTTCGGCTAAGGGGGTGATCCTGGCATTATGGGATCGAGCCCCACATCAGGCTCCTCCGCTATGAGCCTGCTTCTTCCTCTCCCACTCCCCCTGCTTGTGTTCCCTCTCTCGCTGGCTGTTTCTATCTCTGTGTAATAAATATATAAAATCTTGAAAAAAAATTAACAACACAGGAAATTAAAAAAAGTCAGAGAGGATGTGGAGAAATGGAACTAGCATCAAAGTAAAGTGATGGAATTCCTGACTCTCAGAGGATGGACAATTGACCTCAAACTACAGTACAATTTCTAGGCATCATTGAGTCCTCTGAAGGCAGACAACTACCATACCCCTTCCTACAACACACAGGTTGCTTCCCAACCCCTACCATAAAAGAAGAAGATGAGAAACAGATAGTACTAATAGGAAATAGCAAAAATCACATGTGGGGATTATCCTGAAACACACTGATCACATAACTAGTGTAAGGAAGTGTAGGGAACTGACAAGGACAGAGACTCAAGGGGTACTTCTTTGGGAAATGCTGTCTGAAATCGTCACACGTTGGTACCAGCTAATGAGGCCTCTGAGCATACCCTAGGGTTTGCTCACAAGGGTCTGCAACACCATCGCTGAGGACTGAAACTCTTCAAGACCTCAAAGCTTGCCTGATTGACTATTGGACTAAGAGATTCCCATGTTCTGAAAACAGATACCAACTAATTGAAAGGTTCACCTGGGCTCTCTTGGAGGTCCTACAAGAAGCTGAACCATTCACTGAAAATCAATTACACACACACACACACACACACACACACACACACACACCCCTGTCATTTCAGCAAATACTTAAACATTCAAGGTTCTTCCTACCTTTTCTTTTTCACGTTGATATTTATACTCCCATGAAATGTCATCATTTCTAATGAACACTGATGTCAAAATAGAGATCCATTGACGCAATATTCACAAAATGGAACTTCCCTGCTGTAATTTTCAATATAGCGTTTTTTAAAGTTCATACATATTTTAGGTTTTTGGTAACTTATACAGGAGAAGATCAGCATTGAAAAACTCTAAATACTGACAATGAGTTTTAAACCTAGAGAACAAAAATTGTCCAAATTCATAGATAATAAGGAACCAAAGGGAAAGCATGGAAGCTGTAGTCGAATAATTTTACACATATGCATCCTCTATTATTATACTACTGACGGGCGTGTTTTATTACCACTATACATGCATCAATTGTCTTCCACGTGCACCTGCACAGATATAATGAATTACTACAGTAGAATGAAATGTCTGGGAACTACTTGGTGGCATCTATAATGAAGAATGAAATTATGATCTTATATTTGGTGAACTTCCACTGTCTGTCCCTTTAGACAATGGACCCTAAACAGAAGGGGGAATATACCACGAGAGACTATGGACTCTGGGAAACAAATTGAGGGCTTCAGAGGGGAGAGAGGTGGGGATTGGGATGGGCCAGTGATGGGTATTAAGGAAGGTACATATTGCATGGAGCACTGGGTGTTATATGCAAATAATGAATCACGGAACACTACATCAAAAACTAAGGAAATTCTGTATAGTGACTAACATATCATAATAAAAAAATATTAGAAAAAAATTAATGGTAAAAAAAAAACAATACAGCTTTTCTGTTTCAAGAACAATCACAATTGAGAAAAAAACTAACTTCCAATCCCTAAAGCAAAACACAGACCAAGTTCCATTTCACTCCCCTTTATTCACATTCTCTGTGGGTTCTAAGCTATTTCCCTACCTCCTTTCCTGCTGAGCAGGGAGCCCGGGCTCGATCCCAGAACCCTGCGATCATCACCTGAGCCAAAGGCACATGCTTAACTGGCTGAGCCAGCCAGGAGCCCCAGCCATGTTTTTCTTAAGCAAAAGGACACTTTCTCACGATGCCTTCACATGACTTCACATGGAAACAGAGATCTGCATTTGCCTCTAGGAGGTTGCAGATGAAGGCAATTGCAAACTCTCACAGTGGTTTATCAAATACAATGACCTGCCTGGTGACAGTGAAACTCTTATGAGCCCACGAGAGGGTGCTGTGACACTCAGCTGTGGCTGGGCTGGCACAGAGAACCAAATCCATTTCCCTGCCTGATGTCTGTAAGGAACAGATGCCCCCACTGTGAATGAGACCCTGCCACTGAGCTGTCCAGAGATGGCCATCCTCACGGAGGATGAGGATAAAGGACAATGCCTGAGGAGACCTCATCTGTCTCTTTTATCTTTTCATATTTTTGACAGTGGACAAAGCACTGCCTAGGAGTCCCCAACTACCTTAGCCTCATCTGTGAATGGCCAAGAGGTTTTACAAAACACTTAAGATTTTGACCTCACAAATGCCCACAACCACTTACCATAGGGATTCAACATTAAGCAAAGATACTGTTCGTTGGAAGAGAGGTCCTGCCCACTGTTGTTTCTCACTTATATGCTCATCTTCCTTACCTCATGGTAACATAACCACCTTGATTCCTGCTTCCGTCTTCAGGAAGGCTGATGTGACTTGAAGGGCATTACCCTGACATCGTTCTTTCTTAGCAATAAGATGTGGACATTTCCCTAGTCCTACACACCCAAAGTTGAATCGGAATCAGGATTGAGGAGGCTGATGAGGGTTGAAGGTGTTTTCCTGTACACGGTGGTTTATTACCAATAAGGATTGGTCAGAGTCCTCGAAATACCAGAACCTTTTCATTAATGCTTCCTACTCGTGAAAGATGATGTACATTGGTCTTTCCCTGTATAGTGTGGTGACTCAGAGAAAAGTGCTTAGGCCTTTCGTCAGACTTCCAGGACCACTTTGGGGCTGGCTTCCATATTCACAAAGGATGATATTAGGGCTAAGAGGGTTCCTGTACACTGTTATTTCTTAGAGATAAGTGTATGGCATTTTTGTTACATTGCCAGAACCACTTAGCGCCGGGCTTGCAGGCCTCCTGGGGACGAACCCTAACCCTCGGTCGGACCCTGAGGGGCCCCTCCCAAGGGGCCTGGTGCCACAACGCGGGGGATCGGGGACCCCCAAGCCCAGTGCCGGAGTCAGCCTGCCGCCCCGCAGCAACCCGGGCTGCTAGGGGCGCCGCCAGTCTTTCAGGGCGAGAGAATGGGCAAGGCCTCCCAAGCCCCCGGAGACCTTCGAAGGCCCCCTGCGCCAAAACGCATGGGTCCATGCTACCCTTCGCCAGCGCACTCACCTCAGCCCGCCCCTCCACTGGCCGCACAGCCGGTGGATCCGGCCTGCTGGCCTCCCGGGGGCTAACACTAACCGTAGGTGGTCTCATGATGGGCCCCTCTCAAGGGGCCTGGCGCCACCACGCCGGGATTGGGGACCCGCGAGCAACAGTGCCTGACTCACCCTGCCGCCCAGCCGCGACCTGGCGGGCTAGGGGCGTCGCAGGTCATTTAGGGCGGGAGATTGGGCAGGGCCCTCAGAGCCCCAGGCGACCTTCGAAGGCCCCCTCGCCAAAAAGCTTGGGCCATTCTCCCGCTCGCCAGCGCCTTCACCTTGGCCAGCCCCTCCACACGCCACACAGCCCTGTAGGCCTCCTGGGAGCTAATTCCAAACCCTATGTCGGCACCCGAGGGTCCCCTCCCAAGGGGCCTGGCGTCGCCACGCCAGGGATAGGGGATGCTGGATCCCTAGCGCCGGACTCACCCTGCAGCCCCGCCGCCACCCTGGCCTCTATGGGCGCCGCTGGTCATTCAGGGAAGGAGAACAGGCAGTGCCCTCCGAGCCCCCAGCGAACTTTGAAAGCCCCGCGCGAAAACTCTTGGGCTCCCGCTCCCGCTCACCAGCACCCTCACCTCCGCTAGCCCCTCCGTATGTGGCAGAGCCCGCGGATCGGGCCTGCCGGCCTCCTGGGGGCTAACCCTAACCCTAGGTCGGCCCCAAGTGGACCCTCCCAGGTGGCCTGGCCCCGCAACGCCAGGGATTTCAAACCCCCGAGCCCCAGTCCCGCACTCACCCTGCCGCCCCGCCACACCCAGGCCGCGATGGCGCCGCCGGTCATTCAGGGTGGAAGAACGGGCAGGGCCCTCCGAGTCCCTGGCGATTTCGTAGGCCCCCACGCCGAAACACTTTGGCCCACACTCCCGCTCGCCAACGCACTTACCTTGGACCGCTGCTCCGCGCACCGGCGCCTGACTCACCCTGCAGATCCACCGCCTCCTGGGCCGCTAGGGGCGCCGCCGGTCATTCAGGATGGGAGAATGGTCAGGGCCCTCCAAGCCCTGGTGTACTTTGAAGGCCCCCCGCGCCAAAAACCTTGGGCCCACGCTCCCGCTCGCCAGCACCCTCACCTCGGCCCGCCGATCAGCTCACCGCACAGCCGGCGAATAGGGCCTGCCAGCCTTCTGGGGCTAACCCTAAGCCTAGGTCGGCCCCAGAGTGGCCCCTCCCAAGGGGCCTAGCTCCACAAGCCAGGTTATGTGGACCCCCGAGCCCCAGGGCCGGACTCACCCTGCCGCCTTGCCACACCCGGGCCGCTAAGGGCGCTGCCGGTTATTCATGGCGAAAGAAGGGGCAGGGCTTTCTGAGTCCCCAGAGAAATTCGAAGGCGCCCCGCGCCAAAACGCTTGGGCCTACGCTCCTGCTCGCTAGCGCCCTCTCCTTGGACCGCTGCTCCGCAGACCGCACAGCCAGCCAATCGGGCCTGCTGGCCTCCTGGGGAATAACCCTAAGCATAGGTCTGCCCCTGAGGGGCCCATACCAAGGGGCCTGGCACCGCAATGCCAGGGATTGGGGATCCGGAGCCGCAGTGCGGGACTCCCCCCGTCGCCCAACCAGCAATGGAGCCGCTAGGGGCGCCGCTGGTTATTCAGCCAGGAGAAGGGGCAGGGCCCTCCAAGCCATGGCAACATTCAAAGGCCCAGGGCGCCAAAACGCTGGTGCCCACGCTCCCACTCCCTAGCGCCCTCACCTTGGCCCGCCCCTCCGCTCACCGCACAGTGGGCGGATCGGGCCTGCGGCCTCCTGAGGGCTAACCCTAACACTAGGTCAGCCCCCCAGGGGCCCCTCCCAAGTGGCCTGGCGCCGCAACGCTGGGGATGGGGACCCTGAGCCCAAGTGGAGGACTCACCCTGCTTTCCTTCAGCCACCCGAGCCTTAGGTGCCCCGCCAGTCATTCAGAGCGGGAGAACGGGCAGGTCCCTCCGAGACCCCGCCGAACTTCGAAGGCCCCCCCACGCTAAAACGCTTGTGCTCATGCTCAGTCTCGCCAGCGCCCTCACCTCGGCCAAACACTCCACGTGCCGAACAGGCGCTGATCGGGTCTACCGGCCTCCTGGGGGCTAACCGTAACGCTAGATGGACCCCGATTGGCCTCTCCCAAGGGGCCTGGTGCCGCAACACCAGGGATTGGGGATCCCGAGCCTCAGCACCTGACTCACCCTGCTGCCCAGCCGCCACGCGGGGGCTTGGGGTGGTGCCGTTCATTCAGGGCAGGAGAACTGGCAGGGCCCTCCGAGACATGGCGACCTTCGAAGGCCCCTCGCGCCAAAACGCCCAGGCCCACCCTTCCACTCACCAGGGCCCTCACCTTGGTCCGCCACTCCGCTCTCCACACAGCTGAAGAATAGGGCCCGCCGGCCTCCTACGGGCTAAACCTAACCCTAGGTTGGCCCCCGAGGGGCCCCTTCCAAGGGGCCTGGTGCCATAAGTCCAGGATTGGGGACCCCCAAGCCCCAGCACCGGATGCAACTTGCCGCCCCGCCCCACCCAGGCCGCTAGGGGCGCCGACGTTCATTCAGGGTGGGAGAAAGGGCAGGGCCCTCTGAACCCTCGCAGACCTACGAAGCCGCCCCAAACCAAAATGCTTGGGCCCAGGCTCATGTTCACCAGCACCCTCACCTCGGCCCAACTCTCCACTCGACGCACAGGCGGTGTTTCCAGCCTGCCAGAATCCTGGGGGCTAACCCTAACTGTAGGTCGGCCCCCGAGAGGCACTTCCCAAGTGCCTTGCGCCGCAACGCCGGGGATGGGAACTCCGAGCCCAAGTGCCGGACTCACCCTGCTGCCCTTCAGCCACCGGAGCCACAAGGGGCCTCGCCAGTCATTCAGAGCAGGAGAACGGGCAGGTCCCTCCGAGCCGCCGCTGACCTTCGAAGGCCCCCTGTGCTAAAAAGCTTGGGCTCATGCTCAGTCTCGCCAGCGCCCTCACCTCGGCTGAACCCTCCGCATGCCCCACATCCACTGATCGGGTCCACCGGCTTCCTGGGGGATAGCCATAACCCTAGATCGACCCCTGAGGGCCCATCCCAAGGGGCCTGGTGCTGCAACGCTGGGGATTGGGGACCCCGAGCCTCAGCACCTGACTCAACCTGCCGCCCAGCCGCCACCCCGGGGGCTTGGCTGCTGCCGTTCATTCAGGGCGGTAGAATGGGCAGTGCCCTCCGAGACATGGTGACCTTCGAAGGCCCCCCACACCAAAACGCCCAGGCCCACGCTCCCAATCACCAGCGCCCTCACTGCGGTCCGCCACTTCACTCTCCACACAGGTTGCGAATAGGGCCTGCCGGCCTCCTGGGGCTAAACCTAACCCTAGGTTGGCCCCCGAGGGGCCCCTCCCAAGGGGCCTGGCATCGCAACGCTGGGGATGGGGACCCCAAGCCGCAGCACTGGACTCACCCTGCCGCCCAACCGCCAACAGAGCCGCTAGGGGCGCCGCTCTTTATTCAGGGCAGGAAAATGGGCAGGGCCCTCGGAGCCATGGCAACATTCCAAGGCCCAGCGCGCCAAAACGCTGGGGCCCATGCTCCCACTCGCCATCGCCCTAAACTCGGTCCACAACTCCGCTCCTCGCACAGCTGGCAGATCGGGCCTGCCGGCCTCCTGGGTGCTAACCCTAAACTTAGGATGGCCCCTGAGGGTCCCTTCCTAAGGGGCCTGGCGCTGCAACGCCAGGGATTGGGACCCCCAAGCCCCAGCGCTGGATGCACCCTGCCGCCCCGCCCCCTACGGGCCGCTAGGGGCTCCGCCATTCATTCAGGGTGGGAGAACCAGCAGGGCCCTCCGAGCCCCCGCCGACCTTCGAAGGCCCCCCCGCGCTAAAATGCTTGGGGTCATGCTCAGGCTCGCCAGCGCCCTCACCTCGGGGCAACCCTCCACGTGTTGCACAGCTGCTGATCGGGTCCACCGGCCTTCTGGGGGCTAAACGTAACCCTAGATTGACCCCCGAGCGGCCTCTCCCAATAGGCCTGGCGCCGCAACACCAGGGATTGGGGACTCCCGAGCCCCAGCACCGGACTCACCCTGCCGCCCAGCTGCCACCCGGGGTCTTGGGGTGCTGCCATTATTCAGGGAGGGAGAAAGGGCAGGGCCCTCCGAGACACGGTGACCTTCAAGGGCCCCTGCACCAAAACGCCCTGGCCCACGCTTCCGCTCCACAGAGACCTCACCTCGACCCACCACTCCTTTCGCCGCAAAGCTGGCGGATTGAGCCTGCTGGTGTCCTGGGGTCTGACCCTAACCCTGGGTCAGCCCCCAAGGGGCCCCTCCCAAGGGGCCTGGTGCCACAACGCGGTGGATTGGGGAACCCCAAGCCCCAGCGCCGGACGCACCTGCCGCCCTGCCACCACCTGGGTTGCTAGGGGCGCCGCGGGTCATTCAGGGCGGGAGAACAGGCAGGGCCCTCCTAGCCCCCTGCGACATTCGAAGGCCCCCCGCCCCAAAACGCTTAGGCCCATGCTCCTTCTCACCAGCGCCCTCACCTTGGCCCGCGCCTCCCCTCTCAGCACAGCTGGTGGATCGGGCCTGCTGGCCTCCTGGGGGTTAACCCTAACCATAGGTCGGCCCATGAGGGCCCCTCCCAAGGGGCTCGGCACCGCAACGTGGAGATTGGGGACCCCCAAGCCCCTGAGAGGGACTCAATGTGCCGCCTTGCCTCCACCCTGGCCGATAGGGGCGCCGCCGGTCATTCAGGGTGGGAGAACAGACAGGGCCCTCAGAGGACCCGGAGAACTTCGAAGGCTCCCCGCGCCAAAACGCTTGGGCCCACGCTCCCGCTCGCCAGCAGCCTCACCTCGGCCCGCCCCTCCGCTCACCGCACAGCTAGCTGATGGGGCCTGATGGCCTCCTGGGAGCTAACCCAAATCATACGTCGGCCCCCGAGGGGCCCCTCCCAAGGGGCCTGGCACCGCCACGCCGGGGCTTGGGGACCCCCGAGCACCAGTGCAAGACTCACCCTGCCGCCTCGCCGCGACCCGGCCCGCTAGGAGCGCCGTCCTCATTCAGGGCGGGAGAACGGGCGGGGACCTCCAAGACACCAGCAACCTTCGAAGTCCCCCCGTGCCAAAACGCTTGGGCCTGTGCTCCCGATCGCCAGCGCCCTCACCTCGGCCCACCACTCCGCTCGCCGCACAGCTGGCAGATCGGGCCTGCTGGCCTCCTTTGGGCTAACCCTACCCTAGGTCGGCCCCTGAGGGACCACTCCCAAGTGCCCAGCGCCGCCACGCTGGGGATTGGGGAACCCCCCAGTGCTGGACTCACCTTGCCGCCCCGTCGCCAACCGGGCCGCTATGGGCGCCGCCGGTCATTCAGGGCAGGAGAACCAGCAGCGCCCTCCGAGCCTTTGGCGACTACAAAGGCCATCCGCGCCAAAACGCTTGGGCCGACGCTCCGGGTCGCCAGCGCCCTCACCTCAGCACGCAACTTCAATCACCGCAGAGCTGGCAGATCGGGCCTGCCGCCCTCCTGGGGGCTAACCCTAACCCAAGCTGGGCCCCAGAGGGATCCCTCCCAAGGGGACTGGTGCCGCACCGCCGGGGATTAGGGAACCCAAGCCCCGACTGCGGTCTCACCCTGCCCCCGCGCCACCACCCGTGCTGCTGGGGCGCCCCCGGTCATTCAGGGCAGGAGAATGGGCAGGGCCCTTCGAGCCATGGCAACATTCGAAGGACCAGGGCGCCAAAACGCTGGGGACCACGCTCCCGCTCTGCATCGCCCTCACCTCGGCCCAACCCACTATGTGCTGCACAGCCGCTGATCGGGTCCACTGGCCTCCTGGGGGCTAACCATAAACCTAGATCGACCCCCGAGGGACCCCTCCCAAGGGGTCTGGCGCCGCAACGCTGGGGATTGGGGACCCCCGAGCCTCAGCACTGGATTCACCCTACCTCCCAGCCGCCACGTGGGGGCTTGGGGTGCTGCCGTTCATTCAGGGTTGGGAGAACGGGCAGGGCCCTCGAGACACGGTGACCTTCAAAGGCCCCCCGCGCCAAAACACCCGGGCCCACGCTCCCGCTCACCAGTGCCCTCACCTCGGTCCGCCACTCCAGTCTCCACACAGCTGGCGAATAGGGCCTGCCGGCATCCTAGGGGCTAAACCTAACCCTAGGTCAGCCTCCGAGGGGCCCCTCTCAAGGGGCCTGGCGCCGCAACGCGGTGGACTGGGGACCCCCGAGCCCTATGCCTGGACTTACATGCCGCCCCGCCGCCACCTGGGCTGCTAGGGGCGCCGCCGGTCATTCCGGGAGGAGAATGGGCAGGGCCCGCCTAGTCCCCAGAGACATTCGAAGGCCCCTGGTGCCAAAACGCTTGGGCCCACGCTCCCGCTCACCAGCACCCTCACCTTGGTCCGCCACTCCGCTATCCACACAGTTGGCGAACAGGGCCTGCCGGCCTCCTAGGGGCTAAACCTAGCCCTAGGTTGGCACCCGAGGGGACGCTCCCAAGGGGCCTGGCGCCGCAACGCTGGGGATTGGAGATACCAGAGCCAAAGCGCCTGACTCACCCTGCCGCCCTGCCGCCAACAGGGCAGCTAGGTGCGCCGCCAGTCATTCAGGGAGAATAGGTAGGGCCCGCCGAGTCCCCGAAGTCATTTGAAGGCCCCCCGCGACAAAACTCTTGCGCCCACGCTCCCACTCCATAGAGAAATCACCTCGACCCACCACTCCTTTCACCACACAGCTGGCAGATTGAGCCTGCTGGCATGCTGGGGTCTGACCCTAACCCTAAGTCAGCCCCCGAGGGGCCCCTCCCAAGGGGCCTGGCGCCACAACGCGGTGGATTGTGGACCCCCGAGCCCCAGTGCCGGACTCACCTGCCGCCCTGCCACCACCCGGGCCGCTAGGGGAGCCACGGGTCATTCAGGTGGGAGAACTGGCAGGCCCTTCCATTTCCCCTACGACGTTCGAAGGCCCCCCACTCAAAAAAGTTGGCTCCCATGCTCCTGCTCGCCAGCGCCCTCACCTCGGCCCGCCCCTCTGCTTGCTGCAGAGCCAGTGGATAGTGCCTGCCGGGCTCCTGGGGGCTAACCGAAAACCTAGGTTGGCACCATGGGGCACATCCCAAGGGGCCTGGCTCTGCAACGCTGGGGATTGGTGACTCAGAGCCCCAGAGCCAGATTTACCCTGCTGCACTGTTGCCACCCGGGCCACTAGGGACGCCGCTGGTCATTCAGGTGGGAGAAGGGGCAGGGCGCTCCGAACCAGCACCTACCTCCAAAGGTGCCCGGATCCAAAACGCTTGGGCCCAGGCTCATGTTCACCAGCACCCTCACCTCGGCCCAACTCTCCGCTCAACACAGAGGTGGTGTATCGGGCCTGCTGGCCTCCTGGGGGCTAATCTAACCATAGGTCGGCCCCCGAGGGGCCCTTCCCAAGGGCCCTGAAGCCGCAACGCGGTAGATTGGGGACCCCTGAGCCCCAGCGCCGGACTCACAAGCCGCCCCGCCACCACCCGGGCCGCTAGGGGTGTCGCGGGTCATTCAGGGTGGGAGAACTGGCAGGGCCCTCTGAGACATGGTGACCTTCGAAGGCCCCCCGCGCCAAAACGCCCAGGCCCACGCTCCCAATCACCAGCGCCCTCATCTCAGTCCACCACTTCACACTCTCCACAGTTTGCGAATAGCGCCTGCCAGCCTCCTGGGGGCTAAACCTAACCCTAGGTTGGCCCCCGAGGAGCCCCTCCCAAGGGGCCTGTCGTTGCAACGCTGGGGATGGGGACCCCGAGCCCAAGTGCCAGACTCACCCTGCTGCCATTCAGCCACCCCAGCCGCTAGGGGCCCACCGGTCTATAAGGGAAGGAGAATGGTCAGGGCCCTCTCAGCCCCCGCCGACCTTCGAAGGCCCACTGAGCTAAACACTTGGGCTCATGCTCAGGCTCACCAGCGCCCTCACCTTGACCCAACCCTCCGCGTGTTGCACAGCCGCTGATCGGGTCCACCGGCCTTCTGGGGGTAACCATAACCCTAGATCGACCCCCGAGGGGCCCCTCCCAAGGGGCCTGGCAATGCAACGCCGGGGATTGGGGACCCCAACCTCAGCGTTGGCCTCACACTGCCGCCCAGCTGCTACCCGGGTCTTGGGGTCCTGCCCTTCATTCAGGGCGGGAGAACGGGCGGGACCCTCCAAAACACGGCGACCTTCAAAGGACCCCTGCGCCAAAACGCCCGGGCCCACGCTCCCGCCCACCAGCGCTCTCAACTCGGTCCGCCACTCCGCTATCCACACAGCTGGCGAATAGGGCCTGCTGGCCTCCTAGGGGCTACACTAACCCTATGTTGGCCCCCAAAGGGCCCCTCCCAAGGGGCCTGGCGCCGGAACGTGGGGGATTGGGGATACCCGAGCCGCAGCGCCTGACTCACCCTGCCGCCCCACCGCCACTTGGGCTGCTAGGGGCACCGCCAGTCATTCAGGGAGGAGAATGGGCATGGCCCGCCGAGTCCCCAGAGACATTCGAAGGACCCCAGCGCCAAAACGCTTGGGCCCACGCACCCGCTCCACAGAGACCTCACCTCGACCCACCCCTCCTTTCACCGCACAGCTGGCGGATTGAGCCTGCTGGCGTCCCGGGGGCTAAACCTAACCCTAGGTCATCCCCTGAGGGGCTCCTCCCAAGCGACCCGGTGCCCCAGTGCGGTGGATTGGGGACCCTGGAGCCACAGCGCCGGACTCACCTGCCTCCCCGCCACCACCCGGGCCACTAGGGTCCCTGCGGGTCATTCAGACTGGGAGAATTGGCAGGGCCCTCCATTTCCCCTGCAAAATTCGAAGGCCCCCCACTCAAAAAAGTTGGCTCCCACGCTCCTGCTCGCCAGAGCCCTCACCTCGGCCCGCCCCTCCGTTTGCTGCAGGGCCAATGGATAGTTCCTGCCAGGCTCCTGGGGGTAACCAAAACCCTAGGTCGACCCCGTGGGGCACATCCCAAGGGGCCTGGCTCTGCAACGCTTGGGATTGGTGACTCAGAGCCCCAGAGCCGGACTCACCCTGCCACACTGTCACCACCCGGTACGCTAGGGGCGCTGCTGGTCATTCAGGGTGGTTGAATAGTCAGGGCCCTGGAGAAACCGGAGACATTTGAAGCCTCCCGCGCCAAAATGCAGGGGCCCACACTCCCGCTTGCCAGGGCCTTTACCTCGGCCTGCCCACCTCTCGCCGCCCAGCCAGAGGATTGGGCCTGCTGGCCTCCTGGGGGCTAACTCTAACCCTAGGTCGGCCCAGGAGGAGCCTCTTCCAAGGGGCCTGGCGCCGCAACGCTGGGGATTGGGGATCCCCGAGCCACAGTGCAGGACTAACCCAGCCGCGCCACCACTAAAGGTCCCCTAGGGGCGCCGCTGCTTATTCAGGGCAGGAGAATGGGCAGGGCACTATGAGCCATGGCAACATTCGAAGGCCCAGGGTGCCAAAATGCTGGGGCCCACGCTCCCACTCTCCATCGCCCTCAGGTCGGCCCGCAACTCCACTCCTCACACAGCCAGCAGATCGGGCCTGTCGGCCTCCTGGGCGCTAACCCTAACCCTAGGATGGCCCCTGAGGGTCCCTTCCTAATGGGCCTGGCGCCGCAACACCGGGGATTGGGGACCCCCAAGCCCCAGCACCGGATGCACCCTGCTGCCCCGCCCCACACATGCCGCTGGTGCGCTGACGTTCCTTCAGGGTGGGAGAACGGGCAGTATCCTCCAATCCCCCGGCGACCTTCCAAGGCCCCCCGCGCCAAAATTATTGGCCCACGCTCCAGCTCTCCGGCGCCCTCACCTCGGCCTGGCCCTCTGCTACCGCACAGCTGGTGGATCATGCCTGCCAGACTCCTAGGTGCTAACACGAACCCTAGGACGGACACAGAGGGGCCCCCCCAAAGCGCCTTGCGCTGCAATGCATGGCATTGGGGACCCCCAAACCTCACTGCCAGACTCATACTTCCACCCCGCCACCACCCGGGCCGCTAGGGGAGCCGCTGGTCATTCAGGGCGAGAGAACGGGCAGGGCCCTCTGAGCCTCTAGCGACGTTCAAGGCCCCCTGCGCCAAAACACTGGATACCATACTCCCGCTCGCCAGCGCCCTCACCTCAGACCACTCCTCCACTCGCTTCACAGCCAGCGCATCAGTCCTGCTTGCCTACTGGGGTTTAACCCTAACCCTAAACCCTAACCCCTAACCTAAAACCCTAAACCTTAACCCCTAATCCTAATCCTAACCCTAACCCCTAACACTTACCCTAACCCTAACCCTACCTTAAACCTAACAATAAACCCTAATCCTTAAACCCTAAACCCTAACATTAACACTAAACCCTAAACCCTAACCACTAACCCTAATCCCGAAACCCTAAACACTAAACCCTAACCTTAACCACTAACCCCAAACCCCAAACCCTAACCCTAAACCCTAACCCTACCCCGACCCCTACCATACCCCTAACACTACCCTTACCCTACCCCTTCAGCTAACCCTACCCCTAACCCGTAACATAACCCTAAACCTAACCCTAACCCGTACCCTAACCCGTTCTCTAACCCTAACTCTAACCTGTACCCTAACCCTACCCCTAACCTGTACCCTAACCCTAACCGTAACCCTAACACGTAATCTAACCCATACCCTAACCCGTACCCAAACCCTAACCCTAAACTGTACCCTAAACCGTAACATAAACTGTACCCCAAACCTACCGTAACTCTAACAAGTACCCTAACCCATATCCTAACCTTAACCCTAAAACCTAAACACTGACCCTAACCCATACCCTAACTCATACCATAACACGTACCCTAACCCTACCCGTACCCTAACCCTAACCCGTACCCTAACCGTAACCCTAAACCCTAAACCGTAACCTGTACCCTAACCCTAACCTTTACCCTTACCTTAACCTTAACCCATACCCTAACCCGTACCCTATCCCTAACCCAGACCTTAATCCATACCCTACCCATACCTAACCCTAACCTGTACCCTAAACCATAACCTAACCCATACCCTAACCCTTAACCGCACCCAATCCCTATCCCAAACCCATTCCCTAACCCGTACCCTAACCCTAAACCTAAACCGTAACCTAACCTGTATCATAACCCTAAATTGTACCCTAACCCTAACCCGTACCCTAACCCTAAACCGAAGCCTAAGCTGTACCCAAATCCGTACGCCAACACTAACCCTAAACCATACCCTAACCCGTACCCTAAACCGTACCCTAATGCGTACCCTAACACGTAACCTAACCCTAACCCCTACCCTAAACCTAACCCATACTAAAACCCTAACCCTAAGCCTAAACCCAAACCCTAAACCCTAACCCGTACCCTAAACCCTAATCTGTACACTAACCCATAACCTCTAACCTGTAACCCCTAAACCCAACCCTAACCCATACCCTCTCCTTCCACTAACCCTAAAACCTACTCTCAACCATAACCTAACCATAAGCCATACCCTAACCTTAACCCGTACCCTAATCCATACCCTAACCCCAGGGATTGGGTACACCTGAGCCCCACCACGGGACTCAGCCTGCCACCCCTAAGGAAACCATGCCCCTTGGGGCGCCACAGAGTATCCCGTGCAGGAGAACTGGTAGGGCCCCCCTGAGCCCCCAGCGATCCTTGGCGGCCCCATACACCCCAACCCAGGGGCCCACGCTCATCCCGCCCCACGCCTTCCCTTAAGCTTGCCACCGAGCTCGTTGCAGAGCCGGCAGATCAGGGCTGCCGGGTTCCTGGGGCCTAGACCTGACTCTAGGGGGGCTGGGTAGGGCCCCTCCCCTGGGGCCCGGTGCCGCAGCCCCAGGGACTGGGGATACCTGAGCCCCACTGCAGGACAAAGCCTGCCAGCCCACAGGAAACCGTGCCCCTTGGGAGGCTGTAGAGCATTCAGGGCGGGAGAACCAGGAGGGCCCCCAGAGCCCCCAGCGAACTGGTGATCCCTAAACCCAATCCTTGAAGCCCATGCTCACCCCACCCTGCACCCTCACCTCAGCCCGCGGTGGAGCTCGCCACATAGTGGGCAGATCTGGCCTGCGGGGTTCCTGGGCCCCAACCCTAACCCTAGTTCATCTGTGGAGGGGCCCCTCCCCAGGAGCCTGGAGTTGCAGCCACGGGAATTCGGGACACCTGACCCCACAGCAGGACTCAGTCTGCCACCCCGCAGGAAACCGTGTGCCTTGGGAGGCCATAGAGCATTCAGGGCTAGACAACCAGGAGGGCCCTCCTGAGTCACCAGCGAACTTCAGCGGCCTCTCGCACCCCAACCCTGAGGCCCACGATCACCTTCCCCACACCCTCACCTCAGCCCGTGTAGCTAGCCATACAGCCAGCAGATCGGACCTGTGGGGCTCCTGGGGCCTACCCCTAGCCCTAGGTCGGCCGCAGGTGTGGGGGCCTCCCCAGGAACCTTACACCGCAGCCCCGGGGAATTGGGATACCTGTGACCCACCGCAGGACTCAGCTTGCCACCCGACAGGAAACCGTGCCCCTTGGGGCTCTACGGAGCCTACAGCGCACGAGAATTTGGGGAGGCCACCGGAGCCCGTCCCCATCCTTTGGCAGCCCCCGTGCCCCAACCCTGAGGCCCATGCTCACCCTCCCCATGGCCTCCTCTCAGCCCTCCACAGAGCTCGCCGCACAGCCTGCAGATTGTCCCTGCCGGCTCCTGGACCCTAACCCTTACCCTACGTTGGCCACAGAGGGGCCCCTCCCCAGGGTTCTGGCACCCCACTCCGGGGGGTTTGGGACACCCAAGCCACACCGTAGGACTCAGCCTTCAGCCCACAGTAAACTGTACCATTTTGGGGCACAACACAGCATTCAGGGCAAGAGAATTGGGGCACCCCTGAGAGCCCATTCTGGTGAACCCCGACATTTGTGGGCCCTTCCGGATGAAACCCCAAGGCTCACACTCACCTGCCCTTGTGCCCTCATCTCACTCGGCCTGGGAGTTCTCTGAGCACTGGGCAGTTCGGACCTGCTGTCTCTTGAGGCCTAACCTAACCCTGGGTCTTCTGTTGAGGGTCTCTCCCCGTTGGCCTGCCTCCAAGGCAGCAGGCATTGGGCTCACCTCTGCACGACTAGAGGACTCAGCCTGCCCCACAGAAGGAAACTTTCCATTTGGGGCTGCAGCAAGGATTCATAGGAAAATCGGAGGGCTCCCCTCAGCCCATCCCAGGCAACCCCCACTTTGAGAGATCTCCCCAGATCCAATTACTAGCTTCACACTGACCTTTAAACTTGCTCTCCACGGAGATCTTTTGAAATTCTCCACACTTCCAAACGATGGCATCATCCAGCTTCAGTGCCTTACCCAGCTTTAGGTCTTGAGATGGATTAAAATGGGAAGTCATTTCACTGATGATGACGTACTGGTGACCAAAAGATACATGCATAAATGCTTCATATCACTTGGCTTCAGGGAAATGCAAATCTAAACCCCTATAGATGCCATATCACACGAGGCCGAATATCTAAAAATAAGAAGACATGAAACTATACATGTTGGAGAGGATGTGGAGAAACGGGAACCCTCTTACACCCCTGTACGAATGCAGTCCGGTACAGCCACTCTTGAAAATGGTACGGAGTTTCCTCAAGAAGTTATAAATAAAGCTACCCAATGTCCCAGCAATTGCACTACTGGGTATTTACCCCAAAGAGACAGAGGTAGTGAAGACGGGACACATGCACCCCAGTGTTCATAGCAGCAATATCCATAATAGACAAACTGTGGAAGGAGGGCAGATGACCATGGATAGATGAATGGAAAAAAAGATGTGGATCATATATACAATGGAATATTACTCAGCCATCAGAAAGGATGAATACTTACCATCACACCGACCTGGGTGGAGATGGAGGGTATTATGCTGAGTGGAATAAGACAATGAAAGAAAGACAATGATCATATGCTTTCACTCCTATGTGGAATATCAGAAACAAGGAAGACGACCATAGGGGAAGGAAGGGAAAATAGAATGGGAAGTCATCAGAGAGGGAGAAAACCCATGATGGACTCTTAACTATCGCAAGAAACTGATGATTGTTGGAGGAGAAGTTGGGGGGGCGTAACTGGGTGAGTAGCATTAAGGAGGTCACACGATACAATGAGCACTGGGTGTTACACATGACTGAAAATTTATTGAAGACTACATCCGAAAATAATGATGTACTGTAAGTTGGCTAATTGAATTTAAATTAAAGAACAAAGGACCTCGAATAAACAATCCTAAACATTTGCATGGAACCACTAAAGATTCTGAACAGACAGTGCAATGTGGAAAAGAAAAACAAAGCTGGAGGACTCACAATTTCAGATTTCAGGTTATACTACAAAGCTGCAGTCATCCTAACAAGACAGTACGGCACAAAAATAGACACAGCGACCAAAGGAACAGGATACAAGTTCAGACAAAAACCCACAATTATGTGGTCCATGAATCTTCCACAAAGCAAGCAACGATATCAAAAGGGAAACGGACAGTCTCTACAAAAAATGGTGTTGGGAAAACTAGACAGCTAAGCACAAAAGAATGAAATTAGACTGCTTTCGTACACAATACAGACAAACACAAAACAGTTTCAAGACCTCAATATGAGACCTGAATCCATAAAAATCCTACAGGAGGGAAGACAGTAACTTCTTGACATGGACCATACCAACGTTTTTCTAGACTGTGTCCTGAGTCAAAGGAAATGAAAGCAAAAATAAACTATTGGGAATACAGCAAAATAAAAGTTTCCACATGGCAGAAGAACAATGAAAATGTAAATATAATAAGACAACCTACTCAAAGGGAGAAGATATTTGCAATGATCATATGCAATAAAGGGATAGTGTCCAAAACATATACAACTGATACTACTCGACCCCCAAAAAAACAAATAATCCAGTTAAAAAATAGGCAGAAGACATGGACAGACATTTCTCCAAAGAAGAAATACAAATGGCCAACAGTCCCGTGAAAAGATGTTCACCATCACCCATCATCAGGAAAATGTAAATCCAAAGGACAATGAGGTAATACCTCAAACCTGTCGGAATGGCTAACATCAAAAGCACAACAAATAGCAGGTGTTGGGAGGATGTGGATAAAGGGGAATCTTCCCGAACTGTGGGTGGGAATGCAAACTGTGGTGGCCACCGTGGAAAACAGTATGAAGGTTCCTCAAAAAATTAAATATAGAACTACCCTACGATCCAACAATCACACTACTCGTATTTACCCAAAGAATAGGAAAACAGTAACGTAAAAGGATATGTGCACCCCCATGTTTCTTGCACCATTATTTACAATATCACAATATGGAAGCAACCCAAGTGTCTGTAGAAAAATTGACAAATGAGATGATAGATGTGTGTATTCACACACACACACACACACACACACACAGACACACACACACAGTGGAGTATTACTCGGCTTGAAAAAGAATGAAACCTTGCCATTTGCAGCCACATGGATGGAGCTAAAGAGTATTATCCTAACTAAAATCAGTCAGTCAGAGAAAGACAAATCCCATACGATGTAACTGTAATAGGGAATTTAAGAAACAAACAAAAATAAATAACTAAAAGAGAAAAAGGAGACACACCAAAATACAAATTCTTAACAATAGAGAACAAACGGATGGTTACCAGAGAGGAGGTGGATAGAGGGATGAGTGAAGTAGATGAAGAGGATTAAGAGGACGCTTTTCTTGATGACCATTGAGTAATATAGAGAATTACTGAATCACTCTATTGTACATCTGAAAGGAATGTAACACTGTATGTTAGCTCTAGTGGAATTAAAATAAAATTTAAAAAAGATTTTTCTTTCAGGAACCTCTTTGAAAAAGCTTTTCATGTGCAATGTGCATAAGCCCTACTTGGGAGGATTCACTCTACAATAATTATTCACTCCATGCCTCAAATTCAGATTTCACTGGGTTCTTACCGTGGATTCCAGCCCACGGAAGCCATGGTCCTTTTCTGTCCAGGCTCAGCACCTATGCATTCAAGATTGGAAGTAGAGACACATGTCACTTCACAGTCCAGAAAGCTATTATTGTTTCTGTTTCAGTGTGAGAGAGTCACAGACTTTGGGACAGGTTTCAGAGCAGGTTTATTATGGATCCTGGATCTCTACTTCAATGTTCATTGCCTGGATCCATTTGGCTAATAGGTTCCCTGTGGATGGGCTTGCTTCCAAGCACATACATGGAAGATGCAATGGTGGGTGGGCTTGGTGCGGGACAGGAAGAAGACCAAAAACAGACAAGGGTCCGACCCTCCCCTGATCTAGGAACTGCTATGGGAGAGGGTACGGGAGGTAGAATCCATGCGAAACTCCAAAGTCACCAGCTGAACACAGGAGGCACAGGTCAAGGGATCTGGAGATGCAGGGGTTGAAGGCTGCTCTGAGCTACCTCTGGGAGGAAGGGAGGGAAGGAATGAGAGGGAGACACTGCCTGCCCCTGGCCCATGCCAGCTGCCCACCGCACCGACTCACATCAGTCTATGAGCTGACACAGCCTGGGCTCAGGATGGGCTGGCTCAGGTCCCTCAATCCTCACTGGGACAGCTGGCCCCAGGGCTCAGAGACATGCTGAGGGAGATGAGAGGGAAAGCTGCCCCACACAGGTCATCCCCTCCTTGAGCAGACAGCCCTTCAGAACTGCTAAAAAATACCCACTAACTGGGTTGAAAGACATGCCATGGATGAACTAAGGCATAGAGATATGTAAAATAACATTCATTTTTAAGTTCAGAGCTGCCATCTCAGGAAGTGGGGAGAGCTTCCCTGAAGAAGACTGAGGGGAGGGCAGGCCATGCTGAAAAGGGAGACATGGCTCTCCTGATTGGGGACCTGCAGTCCCACTCCAAGGCAGGGCATCATCTTTGCATCACACGGGATCCATGAAAGTGTTCCATCAGGGCCAGATGTTTGTCTCGAGAAGGCTACCCTGGCATCGGACTGCACAGGGCACCAGGGATGAGGGCCAGATGGAGGACAGACAATACCCCGGAGGCCATGGGGCAAGAGCAGAGGCACATGACCTTGAAGATGATGATGAAAAGCAGGAGGTGGCAGCATGGAGCCGGCCCAAAAGTACCATGGCAGCAGTGCCCACAGCTACACTGACTGGGTGCCTTCTGTGCCAGGTGTGGCTGACTTCAGTGGGCTCCAGACTAGTCCTGACCACAAGTCTAGGAAGTGTGCACCACCCCCGGCCTCCTCTCCCCTTGCAGATGCTAGGAATCAGGGTCACAGACCCTGGTCAGGAAGTGTGCACCACCCCCGGCCTCCTCTCCCCTTGCAGCTGCTAGGAATCATGGTCACAGACCCAGGTCAGGAAAATAAGATAACGGATTCCTGTCTCATATCAAAATCAAAAGAACTCTTCAACTTTGGCCACAACAACTTCTTGCAAGCCAGATCTCTAAAGGCAAAGCAAATAAAAGCAAAAATGAATTATTGGCACTTCATCATGATAAAAAGCCTCCGGTCAGCAAAGCAAACGATCAACAAAACAAAAAGGCAACCTATGGAATCGAAGAAGATATCTGCAAATGATATTACAGATAAAGGGCTGGTATCCAAGATCTATAAAGAACTCCTCAAACTCGACACCCAAAAAATGGGCAGAAGACACAAGGAGATAATTCTCCAGAGAAGACATACAAATGGACAACAGACACATGAAAAAAGGCTCCACATAACTTGCCATCAGGCAAATACAAATCAAAACGACAATAAGATACCACCTTACACCAGTTAGAATGGTTAAAATTAACAAGGCAGGGGGCACCTGGGTGGCACAGTGGTTAAGCGCCTGCCTTCGGCTCAGGGTGTGATCCTGGCATTATGGGATTGAGCCCCTCATCAGGCTCCTCCGCTATGAGCCTGCTTCTTCCTCTTCCACTCCCCCTGCTTGTGTTCCCTCTCTCACTGGCTGTCTCTAGCTCTGTGGAATAAATAAATAAAATCTAGAAAAAAAATTAACAAGACAGGAAATTACAAAAAGTCAGAGAGGATGTGGAGAAAGGGGAGCCCTCTTACACTACTCGTGAGAATTCAAGCTGGTACAGCCACTTTTGAAAACAATATGGAGGTTCCTCAAGACGTTAAACACAGAGCTATCGTACAACCCACCAATTGAACTACTGGGTATTGACCCCATAGACACAGAATAATGAAAAGAAGGGGCACCTGTATCCCAATGTTCATAGCAGCAATGTCCATAATAGCCAAACTGTGGAAGGAACCAAGATGTCCTTCAGCAGATGAATGGACAAAGAAGATGTGGTTCATCTATACAATGGAATATTACTCAGTCATCAGAAAGGATGAATACCCACCATTTGCACCAACGTGGATAGACCAGGAGGGGATTATGCTAAGTGAAATTAAGTCAAGCAGAGAAAGACAATTATCATATGGTTTCACTCCTATGTGGAATGGAAGGAATAGCATGGAGGAAATTAAAAGAAGGAAGGGAAAAGTGAAGGGGGGGAATGAGAGGGGGAGATGAACCATGAGAGACTACTGACACTGGGAAACAAACTGAAGGTTGCAGAAAGGGAGGGGAAGGGGAATGGGTTATCCTGGTGATGGGTATAAAGGAGTGCACGTGTTGGGGCGCCTGGGTGGCACAGCGGTTAAGCTTCTAACTTTGGCTCAGGGCGTGATACGGGCATTATGGGATCGAGCCCCACTACAGGCTCCCCCGCTGTGAGCCTGCTTCTTCCTCTCCCACTCCCCCTGCTTGTGTTCCTTCTCTCGCTGGCTGTCTCTATATCTGTCGAATAAATAAATAAATTCTTTTAAAGAAAAGGAGGGCACGTGTCATAATGAGCACTAGGTATTATATGCAAACTATGAATCATGGAACACTACATCTAAAACAAATGAAGTACTGCAGGATGACTAACATCATTTTAAAAAAAGAAAAGGTATGAAATCCATACAGGAAAACTGTCACTATTTGCAAATGACATGAAATCCCGAAAGATTCCACACACACACAAAAAAATACTGTTAGAATAAACAAATTCAAGAAAGCTGCAGCATATAAAGTCAATATAAAGTCCTGTTGTCTTTATTTTTTTCAGATTTTATTTATTTATTTGACAGGAAGAGAAAAGCATGAGCAAGGGGAGTGTCAGAAAGAGGGAAAAGCAGACCCTCGCTAAGCGGAGAGACCAACACAGGGCTCGATCCCAGAACTCTGGGATCATGACCTGAGCTGAAGGTAGACGCTTCACCTATGTGGCCACGTAGATGACCCAACATCTTGCATTTCTGTAAACTGATGACCCACTTTCGTACTGAGAAATTGAAAACGCAACGCCATTTACAATTACACAAAAAATCTAGAAATAAAAGTAACCAAGAATGAGAAAGACATAGTACACTCAACACATGGCAGAAAAAAATGAAAAATATGTGTGTCGAGGGGGGGGCAGAATGTATGGGTCAAAGATTTGGAAGGCAACACAAACAAATGGAAACATACGCCATGCTCCTTAACTGGAAGAGATAATTATGTGAACATGTCCATCGTACCCAAAGCAATTGACAGATGTGATGAAATGCCTGTCTGAATTCCAGTGTCATTATTCAAGGAAATAGAAAACAGTCCTCAAACTTGTATGGAATCACAAAAGACCCCAAATACCCAAAGCAACCTGGACAAAGAAAGGTGCAGTCAACACACTCCTGGATTTCAAGCTAGATTACAAAGCTGTTGTCATCAAAACAGGATGGTACTGGCAGAAACACAGACACCAGGTCAGTGGAACAGAACAGAAAGCTCAGAAACTTACGCACACGTAGATGCTCCTAACTTAGGACACAGCAGCAGAAGATATGCCATGAGGGAAGGAGTGTGTCTTCAGTGAGCGGTAACAGGCAAACTGGATACTAAATGCAGAAGAATATAACTGGGTCACTTTCTTACACCACACACAAAATTTTTAATGGATGAATGATTTGAACATAAGACCTGAATCCATAAACCTCCAAGAAGACACAGGTACTAAGTCTCTTGACATTCGTTTTGGCAAAGAGTCTTCAGATCGGACACCAAATGCAAAGGCAACAAAAGCACAAATAAACAAGTGAAACAACATCAAACTGAAATCTTCCACACGGCAAAAGAAACCATCAAAAACTTAAAAGGCCACTGACCCAATAAGAAAAAAATATCTGCAAATCATATATGTGTGAGAAGAGGCTAATATCCAAAATACACACAACACTCATACAAATCAAAACAAAACAAAACAAAACAACAACAACAAAAAATATATATATATATATATATATATATATATATATATATATACATATATATATAAAATGGTGGGAATATGTGATAAGATACTTTCCAAAGATGGCACAGGTGCCAACAGTCAGAAAAAGCTGTTCAACTTCACTAATCATCGTCAGGGAAACATCAGGCAAACCTACAATCGGCTATCCTCTCACAACTGTTGGAACAGCAATTGTCCCAGAGACAGACACCAGGTGTGGTCAAGGGTGTGCAGACGAGGAGACACTGTGCACTGTTGGTGGGAATGGAAATTGGTGCAGCCACTGTGACAAACGGTATGGAGGTTCCTGAAAAAATAAATACAACTACCCCATGACCCAGTAATGGCTCTACTGAGTATTGATTTGGAGAACACAAAAATGCTGCCTCAAAAAGACAGATGCACTCCCACGTTCACTGCAGCATTATTCTCAAGAACCAGACATGGAAACACAGACCTTGGGGGCCTTATGCCAAGTAACTCAGACACAGAAAGACCAATACCAGATGCTCTCATGTATATTCCACGTGGAATAAACAAATACTGAATGCATAGATACTGAGAGCAGATTGGTAGGTGCCAGATTATGGGATGGGGTGGTAGAAACGGGTGAAGGTGGTCAAAGTCTAAATGTTTGAGTGAGAAAATCCGACAGTCATGAAATGTTCTGTCCAGCATGGAGACTAAAACTAACCCTGCAGAATGGAGACTAAAACTTACCCTGCAGCATGGGGTATAAGTTTCCCTGCTCTTTGAAAGTACAGGGCTTCTGAGAAACCTTGCACAGCAGAAATGGTGTCAAGAAGGAATGACCATTAATTTACACGAACAATTAGACAGTGTGCTCAGACTCCAAAATTCCTTCTCTTTGGCTTTTCTTAGGCCTCAGCACACAAGTTTCTAACTGAGGCCCAGCATAAATGAAGATAAAGCACAGCAGAGGCTCACAGAAACAATTCAAAGTGCTGGTGGCTGGATGCGGAGAGCGGTTCCCAGCGAAGGAGCTGGTTGGGGTGCACACCGACTCTGTCGTGCTTCTCCCCAAAACAGATGCTGAACGCGATTCTCACTGTTCACCTTTTTTTCATAAGAGGGAAATCCTCTTCAGGTCTCTTCCTCTTACTGAAGCTGGGTAATAACGTAGTTCTTTCAAGAAAGCCCAGGGTCTTACTGTGAACGTTAAAAAGTGGGGGATACTTGTACCTGAGCATTGCTGAGGGAGGAGATGTGAAAGGTCCTCCCAGACACAAACCTCAGCAGATCCACCGGGAAAGGCACCCTCCTCAGCATGCAGAACACGGACTACCTCCTACCCCCCGAGAAACCCTCTCCTTCCCCTCGATCAGGACAACCCACAAAAGCTGGGAGTTACCCCAATTCCTCTTTTCTCCTGCTCCTAATAGCTAACCCATCAGCAAATCCTGTGAGCTCCATCTTCAAAATGGACCCAGAATAGGTCTAACCATTCCATCCAAGGCCACCTCTCTGGTCACAGTGCCTGAGTTCCTGGAAAAGCTTCGTCATAGACCTGCCTTGCCATCTTCAACCCTCTGTCATCTGTTCTCAACATTGTAGCCAAGATGGCCCAGTGAAACAGGGTCTCATGGGGTTATAGCTCTGGAATGGCTTTCTGTCACCCTCTGTCACCTCTCTGAGCTCATGTCCTAAGCTGTCTCCTGTGGCCACAGGGCCTTCTTGCTGCTCCTGGACATACCTGGAATTCTCCTGCCCCAGAACCTTTGCACATGCATTCCCTTCTGTTCAGAATGCTCTTGATGTGTTCTCACTCACCTTCGGAGAAGTCTGAATTGGAGTGACAGGGACAGAAGATGAGGCTGTGTGTGTTGGGTGAGGCTGGTGGCCCAGAAGAAGGTTCTCTGCCAGCTCTCCGCCTGTGCCTCACTTGTCCTCACCCAGGAACTTGCACACAGCCCTCACCTGTCACAACTCTCACCCAGGAGACCAAAGCCACCCATGGAGACAACCCTGCCCACACCTTGCTGCATAATGCATTCAGCTCTCCTCTGCCACCCCTGTCAGCTTTACCCAGACCTCGAACTCCCCCGTCTCCTGCAAAGCTCCCGGATTCCTCCTCTGCTTCCAAAATCACACTGGCGCAAGGATTTCATGAGAAAGCTATAACGCTAACTAATGAAAGGTTCACACCTACTTTCCCCTTCTGTTGCCTTTTTCTCCACTTTCTTTCCTACCTGTGCAAACTGTAACATATCAGTGGAACATGAACATGCTCTGAGACCTGAATCTTTCATTGCAGCTTTCTGAGGACTCCTTATGTGATAAGAAACTAGTGTATCCTACAACAGGGTGTTTTACAACTCTCATCAATAGGATAGTACAGCCCAATTCACTACAATTTTACCTCACTCTTCATGAAGAAGAACACTTTTTCCTTTCTTCTTTTACTTAAATTCCAGTTAGTTCACATGCCATGGAATATTCGCTTCAGGGGTAGGATTTAGTGATTCCTCACCTGCGTACAGTACCCGGTGCTCATCACAAGTGCCCTCCTTAATACCCCTCACCCATTTAATTCTTCCCCCACACCCTTGTCCTGCAGCAACACTCAGTTTGTTCTCCAAGGTTGAGTCTATTTCCTTGTTTGCCTCTCTCATCACCCCTCAACTCTGTTCATCTGTTTTCTCTCTGAAATTCCACAAGCGTGAGAGCATAGGATATTTGTCTTTCCTCACTGATTTTGCTTAGCTTAAGACACTCTAGATCCATGCACATCCTTGCAAATGGTAAGATTTCATTGGTTTTGAAGCTGTGTCATATTCCATTATATATATATATATATATATATATATATATATATATATATATATATATATATATATATATATATCCCACATCTGCTTTATCCGTTCATCACTGCATGGACTTTGGGGTTCTCTCCATAGTTTGGCTGCTGTGGACATTACCGCCATAAACATCATGGTGCATGGACCCCTTTCGAATCTGCATTTCTGTATCCTTTGGGTAAATACCTAGGAGAGCAATTGCTGGATCATGTGGTTGTTCAATATTTAACTTTTTGAGGAACCCCCACACTGTTTCCCAGACTGGCTGCACTACTTTGCATTGCCACCAACAGGATGGGAGTGTTCCCCTTTATGCAGAACATTATCTGCCGGCAATTTCATAAGAGGAAACAAAACCTCTGTGAGATGCACCCAGGGTCAGGGAAGCAGTTGCAGACTTCACCCCAAGGCTCCTGACGCCAAGCCCCTTGAAGCCACCAGCATGCCACTATCCAAAAGAGTTCTCAGACTCTCCTTCTGACTCCACCACCAATAAACTACAGAGTGAATATGGCACCTTAAAATATCGAGATAATACATTTAGTAAAACTAGAAAGTCAAGCTCAACTTTTAAACAGGAACAGGCCGCTATGGATAATTTTGAATTTAACCTCCACCCTAATTTTAACTCTTCTGATGAATAAACTAATCAATGATGAAACATCACCTTTGTCAAATGACATCATCCAAGTCTGTATCAGATGAAAAAAAGCCACCTAACTCTAGATGCTGGCCACTCAACCATATCTTAGGCCCAATTGAATAAACACTGTTAGATGAAGGAACAAATTAGATGTTACAAACAGGCACAGAGTGAATCTCACCTTCCCTTTCTAATAAAAGAGGGTTCCTAGGAAACAGATGGTCAAAATACATTTGTAAGCAATAAATGGACAGAGAAATTGTGATCTCCTGCAAAGTTCTACCTGCAGGGAAACTAAGTAATTCTTGCACCAAACCCAGAATGCTGACAGCTACTTCAATTTTACTTTGTGGCTCAACTAGAGGAAAGAGAAAAGCCCAGGAGGTTTGGGATAATGAGAGGTTTTACCTCCAGCCCTGACATAGATAGGACAATTTGCCAAACATACCTGTGCTTTCTCTGAACACTGGCGTCCTGTGACAAGCTGCCTCGCTGACTCCAATGCTGACGTTCAAAACCTCGGGGGTCTTGGAGCCAGAGCAGAGAAGTGCTGTCAGTTGTGGAGAAGAAGGCACCGCTGACCTAAAGCTTGCACACCTGCTTTGGTTTCTGGGCGAAGGGGCAACACATACTTGTTGTTTAGCAGTAATTATCTTCATTCTCAATAGACCAATGAACTTGCCTTTTCTGGAAGGCATATTTACTCTTCTAAAGAAACCCTCAATACGTCTATTCCCAATGCAACTAGAGTGGAACATTTATTTCTCACTTAAATAGAAAACACTGTTATTGTGAACACTGCATGAATGAACTTTTAAAAACATTTTAGAGAGAAAGGAAGAGACCTTTATTCAAACCCAAGTCAGGAGAGCTGCCTGGGAGACACAATCATCACCAAGAAGGGAGTGCTCCGGGGAAGGAACATTTGGGGCAGGCTTATATATTGTTTTCTGTATTGTTTTACGTACAGAGTTACACACCACAATGAGGATCTTCTTAGATTCCAGAAAGTGACAGACTCTTTCTTATGTTTTCAGTATGTACATGTCAGTATGATTTTAATCTTATGGGAGCCAAAGAGGTTCTTTATTTTTTCTTATATTTTGGCAATTTTTGGTTATTGTTTTCTTCTCGAAGCAGATGTACAACATGTGCTTGGGGCAGAAATAGGACCCATGCTTTGAGGTTTTGCCCAGTCATTTTGAGGTGGGTAAAATGATAAAGGATAGCTTCCCTGGGAGCCCAGGATCAGGGCCCACAGATGATATAAGTTAAAAATTCCTTTTATCATTATAATTACTCCTAAATGGAGGAATTTGAGACAAAAGCACCTTTCACAAGAGTACCAAGAAATCAAAACGATGCCCACGGAAGGCTGCCTGCTCCATGGTCAGCACAGGTAACAGAAGTGTTCACACTCTCTGGACTCCTGCCCTTCTCCTGCCCAAATAGCTGAAGCACACAGACCACTTAAAATCAGAATTGTAGAACTGCTAGACACATTAGAGATGTCTGGCACCATTCCCTTGGACTGCAGAATAAAACACAGTAGCTCGTTGTCACCAACTAATTTCAACATGAAGTGCCCCCTGGATGCACTAAGTTCTTTCTCTGCAAATGTTGACTAATGTAAGTCTCAGTCATACCATATAAACACTACGATGGCTGGGAAGTCATCGTAGGTAAGGGAATATTTTAGCCATGTTTATAAGCATTGGCTCACGTTGTAGAAGAGGCTGAGCTGAGTGTTTTTAAATACTATTTGAGACCTGTTTTACAGCACACACTGAACATACCAGAGCCTGAATGGACTAAAAGAGGTAGTTGGTTTCAGTGACTTTAATACCAGGAAAATATTATACTGTCTCTATTCCTAAGGATCTTTGAGTATCTTACCCAGAGATCCTCCACTGAGATAAAGATATTAATGATCACCATGGGCAGAGGTGAAAAGGCCCGCTGAATTCGTTCCAGCTTTCCACATGACAAGAAAATCCTGATACTTGATAGGTTTCTAGATCGAGAAGACCAGAGATTAGAGGGAAATAGTACCCTGTATGGAACAACAAGGGATTTGGAGTCAATTTGGGGATCCCACTTAGGTTTCTGACACTAAAATCCTCTGTGACTCATATCATCTGAGTCCCAGTCTAACCACCTGAACATGTGCCTAAAACTATCTACACCCTAGTTGAGAAGTTTAAGAGGCAGAATGCTACAAAGAGCCTGTATGATGTCTCTCAGGAACAGGTGCTCAGGAAGCCATAATTGCTCTTGGGTCTATTTCTTTTCCAGAAGAAAGAACTCATGTTGAATCCATATTCCTAAAACATGACTCACCAGATAATTTTCAAACCTGAAGGAAGGCCAATAAGTCGCTCTTGTGTCATATTTCACTCAGAAATCATGTTGTTGGACTGGTGAGGACGATACGATAGCAACGTCAACACTAAGAATGGGTAGCTTCGAATTTCCATACGGCCATGTTGACCCCCTTAGCTCAGAGCCACCAGAAAGGGCAGCTGGGGAGGGGGCACTGCTGTCACTATGAGTGGGGAGCTTCCCATTTCCATATGGCCATGTTGACCCCCTTAGCTTAGGGCCACCAGAAAGGACAGCTGAGGGGGACCACAGGCCAAGGCTGCCAGGTGTGGCTGGGACAGGCAGAACTCTGACTTAAGACTCAACTCCTGTCTAGCTTATTATAATGCTCTTCACAAAGAAAGTGCCATTGTGTGTGAGCCCTCATGTAGAAAAGGTTCAGAATTTCCATTGAGATTCCCTCTCTGACCTTTAGGATATGTAGCAAAGTTCCATTTAATTTTTAAACATTGAAGGACTTCCTGGTTTTCTTTTCGCTATGACTGTGGCTCAATTCCCCTGTTGTCTAAGAATAGAATCTAGTTAATATCAGGGTTTAACATTTGTAGACTTGATTCGTGGCCCCACCTATCATCTATTTGGGTAAAGAGTCTATGACCACTTGAAAATAATGTATTCTGCACTTATTATGGAATGTTCCCTATATGTCAATTAGGTCACATTTTTACCAATGTTTTGTCTGCTTTTTCTGTCAGATATTGAGAAAGGTATATTAAAATCTTCAAACAATGCTGCTCTATTCAACGTGGCATCGGAGAATCTACCAGTGTTAGAAGGCAAGAGAAACAAAAAGTATAAGAATTTAGGGGATAATTGTGACTATTCACAGATAATACGATTGTGTACATAGAAAATCCAAACCAGTCTATAAATACCTTATTAGAATTAAAAATGCAATTTATAAATTTGAGATGGATTGTAGCTTCCCATTGGACAGTTTCTGAAAGAAAACGTAGAACCTGTCAATCTTGGGGTAGGACATAGGGTGCACTAACCATTTAAAGGAATTCAGTGGGACTTCATAAAACTGTGACATTTCTCCTTATCTTATGACCATAAGAAAATGAAAAAGTGAACCGCAGGCTGGGAAGTAAAGATTTGCAATACACACACTGACAAAGACTTGTCCATAAAGAATTCCTGCTCTTCAACCATAAAAAGTCTATTTATAAACAAATACTTCAGAAAAGATTGACTGATGGCCAATAAGAACAGGAAAGGGTGCTCTACAGTATTTATTTTCAGGAACAGCAAGGCCTTTCCTAAAATGAAAACATACACACAAACCAGTATTCCCTAGATGGATGACGTCCTTATTCCTGAGGACAGCTTGAAGAACAGACTAGCATCAAAGTAAAGTGATGGAATTCCTGACACTCAGAGGATGGACAATTGACCTCAAACTACAGTACAATTTCTAGGCATCATTCGGTCCTCTGAAGGCAGACATCTACCACACTCCTTCCTACACCACACAGGTTGCTTCCCAACCCCTACCATAAAAGAAGAAGATGAGAAACAGATGGGACTAATAGGAAATAGCAAAAATCACATGTGGGGATTATCCTGAAACACACTGATCACATGACTAGTGTAAGGAAGTGTAGGGAACTGACAAGGACAGAGACTCAAGAGGTACTTCTTTGGGAAATGGTGTCTGAAATCGTCACACCTTGGTACCAGCTAATGAGGGCTCTGAGCATACCCTAGGGTTTGCTCACAAGGGTCTGCAACACCATCGCTGAGGACTGAAACTCTTCAAGACCTCAAAGCTTGCCTGATTGACTATTGGACTAAGAGATTCCCATGTTCTGAAAACAGATACCAACTCATTGAAAGGTTCACCTGGGCTCTCTCGGAGGCCCTACAAGAAGCTGAACCATTCACTGAAAATCAATTACACACACACACACACACACACACACACACACACACACCTGTCATTTCAGCAATTACTTAAACATTCAAGGTTCTTCCGACCTTTTCTTTTTCACATTGATATTTATTCTCACATGAAATGTCATCATTTCTAATGAACACTGATGTCAAAATAGAGATCCATTGACACAATATTCACAAAATGGAACTTCCCTGCTTTAATTTTCAATATAGCGTTTTTTAAATTTCATACATATTTTAGGTTTTTGGTAACTTATACAGGAGAAGATCAGCATTGAAAAACTCTAAATACTGACAATGAGTTTTAAGCCTAGAGAACAAAAATTGTCCAAATTCATAGATAATAAGGAACCAAAGGGAAAGCATGGAAGCTGTAGTCAAATAATTTTACACATGTGCATCCTCTATTATTCTACTACTGACGGGCGTGTTTTATTACCACTATACATGCATCAGTTATTTTCCACATGCACCTGCACAGGTATAATGAATTACTACAGTAGAATGAAATGTCTGGGAACTACTTGGCGGCATCTGTAATGAACAATTCAATTTCGATCTTATATTTGTGAACTTCCACTGTCTGTCTCTTTAGACAATGGACCCTAAACAGAAGGGGGAATGAACCACGAGAGACTATGGACTCTGGGAAACAAACTGAGGGCTTCAGAGGGGAGATGGGTGGGGGATTGGGATGGGCCAGTGATGGGTATTAAGGAAGGTACATATTGCATGGAGCACTGGGTGTTATATGCACATAATGAATCACGGAACAGTACATCAAAAACTAAAGAAATACTGTATAGTGACTAACATATCATAATAAAAAGCTGTTAATAGAAAAAAATTAAAGGTAAAAAAAAAAACCAATACAACTTTTCTGTTTCAAGAACAATCACAATTGAGAAAAAACTAACTTCCAATCCCTAAAGCAAAACACAGACCAAGTTCCATTTCACTCCCCTTTATTCACATTCTCTGTGGGTTCTAAGCTATTTCCCTACCTCCTTTCCTGCTGAGCAGGGAGCCCGGGCTCGATCCCAGAACCCTGCGATCATAACCTAAGCCAAAGCCACATGCTTAACTGGCTGAGCCAGCCAGGAGCCCCAGCCATGTTTTTCTTAAGCAAAAGGACACTTTCTCACGATGCCTTCACATGACTTCACATGGTACCAGAGACCTGCACTTGTCTCTAGGAGGTTGCAGATGAAGGCAATTGCAAACTCTCACAGTGGTTTATCAAATACAATGACCTGCCTGGTGACAGTGAAACTCTTATGAGCCCACGAGAGGGTGCTGTGACACTCAGCTGTGGCTGGGCTGGCACAGAGAACCAAATCCATTTCCCTGCCTGATGTCTGTAAGGAACAGATGCCTCCACTGTGAATGAGACCCTGCCACTGAGCTGTCCAGAGATCGCCATCCTCACGGAGGATGAGGATAAAGGACAATGCCTGAGGAGACCTCATCTGTCTCTTTTATCTTTTCATATTTTTGACAGTGGACAAATCACTGCCTAGGAGTCCCCAACTACCTTAGTCTCATCTGTAAATGGCCAAGAGGTTTTACAAAACACTTCAGATTTTGACCTCACAAATGCCCACAACCACTTACCATAGGGATTCAACATTAAGCAAAGATACTGTTCGTTGGAAGAGAGGTCCTGCCCCCTGCTGTTTCTCACTTATATGCTCATCTTCCTTACCTCATGGTAACATAACCACCTTGATTCCTGCTTCCGTCTTCAGGAAGGCTGATGTGACTTGAAGGGCATTACCCTGACATCGTTTTTCTTAGCAATAAGTTGAGGACATTTCCCTAGTCCTACACACCCAAAGTTGAATCGGAGTCAGGATTGAGGAGGCTGATGAGAGTTGAAGGTGTTTTCCTGTACATGGTGGTTTATTACCAATAAGGATGGGTCAGAGTCCTCGAAATTCCAGAACCTTTTCATTAATGCTTCCTACTCGTGAAAGATGATGTACATTGGTCTTTCCCTGTAAAGTGTGGTGACTCAGAGAAAAGTGCTTAGCCCTTTCATCAGACTTCCACGACCACTTTGGGGCTGGCTTCCATATTCACAAAGGATGATGTTAGGGCTAAGAGGGTTCCTGTACACTGTTATTGTTTACAGATAAGTGTATGGCATTTTTGTTACATTGCCAGAGCCACTTAGCGCCAGGCTTGCCGGCCTTCTGGGGACGAACCCTAACCCAAGGTTGGCCCCCGATGGGCCCCTCCCAAGAGGCCTTGCGTCACAACGCCGGGGATTGGGGCCCTCGAGCCCAGCCCCGGAGTCAGCCAGCTGCCCCGCAGCAACCCGGGTTGTTAGGGGCACCGCCAGTCTTTCAGGGCGAGAGAACGTGCAGGGCCCTCCAAGCCACCGGCGAACTTTGAAGGCCCCTGCTCCAAAACGCTTGGGCCCACACTCCCTGTCTCCAGGGCCCTCACCTCGGCCTTCCCCTCCGCCTGCCTCAGAGCTGGCGGAATGGGCCTGCTGGACTCCTGGGGGCTAACACTTACCCTAAGTCGCCCCTGAGGGGCCCCTCCCAATGAGTCCGGCACCGCAATGCCATGGATTTGGGACCCCCGAGCCCTAGTGCTGTACTCACTCTGCCACCCCATAGGCACCGAGGGCACTAGAGGCGTGGGCAGTCATTCAGGGCGGGAGAACGGGCAGGGCCCTCCGAGCCTCTAGTGACGTTAAAAGGCCCCCTGCGCCAAAAGGCTGCATACCATTCCCTCCCTTGCCAACACCCTCACCTTGGCCCACTCCTCCGCTCGCCGCACAGCCGGCGCATCGGTCCTGCTGGCCTACTGGGGTCTAACACTAACCCTAAACCCTAACCCATAACCTTAAACCCTAAACCTTAAACCCTAATCCTAACCATAACCCTAACCCCTAACCCTTACCCTAACCCTAACCCTACCCTAAACCTAAACCTAAACCTTAATGCTTAAACCCTTAACCCTAACATTTACACTAAACCCTAAACCCTAAGCCCTAACCCTAATCCCGAAACCCTAAACATGAAACCCTAACCTTAACCACTAACCCCAAACCCCAAACACTAACCCTAAACTCTAACCCTACCCCGACCCCTACCATACCCCTAACCCTACCCCTAACCTTACCCCTTCAGCTAACCCTACCCCTAACCTGTAAACTAACCCTAAACCTAACCCTATCCCTTACCCTCACCTGTACTCTAACCCTAACTCTAACCCGTAACCTAACCCTACCCTAATCCGTACCCTAACCCTACCCTAACCTGTACCCTAACCCTAAACGTAACCCTAACACGTACTCTAACCCATATCTTAACCCGTACCCTAACCTTAACCCTAAACTGTACCCTAACCCGTATCTTAAACCGTACCTTGACCCTAACCATAACCCTAACAAATACCCTAACCTGTACCCTAACATTACCCCTAAACCATAAATCCGCACTCTAACCCATACCCTAACTCATACCATAACCCATACCCTAACCCTACCCGTACTCTAACCCTAACCCGTACCCTAACAGTAACCCTAAACCCTAAACCGTAACCCGTAGCTTAACCCTAACCAGTACCCTTACCTTAACCTTAACCCATACCCTAACCCTAACCCTAACCCTAAACCGTAATCTAACCTGTACCATAACCCTAAACTGTACCCTAACCCTAACCCGTACCGTAACCCTAACCCGTACCCTAAACCGTACCCAAATCCATACGCCAACACTTAACCTAAATCGTACACTAACCCATACCCTAAACCGTACCCTAATGCGTACCCTAACCCGTACCCTAACCCTAACCCATACCCTAAACCTAACCCGTACTCCAATCCTAACCCTAACCCTAAACCCAAACCCTAAACCCTAACCCATACCCTAAACCATAATCTGTACCCTAACCCATAACCTCTAACCTGTAACCCCTAAACGCAACCCTAACCCGTGCCCTCTCCTTACCCTAACCCTAACCCCTACCCTCACACATAACCTAACCGTAACCCATACCCTAACCTTAACCCATACCCTAATCCGTACCCCAACCCCGGGGATTGGCTACCCCTGGACCCCACCACGGGACTCAGCTTGCCACCCCTCAGGAAACCACGCCCCTTGGGGTGCCACAGAGCATCCCGTGCAAGAGAACTGGTAGGGCCCCCTGAGCCCCCAGCGATCCTCGGCGGCCCCCTACACACCAACCCTGAGGCCCACGCTCATCCCGCCCCACGCCTTCCCTTCAGCTTGCCACCGAGCTCGTTGCAGAGCCAGCAGATCAGGCCTGCCGGGTTCCTGGGGCCTAGACCTGACCCTAGGTCGGCTGGGTAGGGCCCCTCCCCTGGGGCCCGGTGCCGCAGCCCCAGGGATTGGGGACACCTGAGCCCCACTGCAGGACTCAGTCTGCCACCGCGCAGGAAACCGTGCACCTTGGGAGGCCATAGAGCATTCAGGGTGGGAGAACCAGGAGGGCCCTCCTGAGCCACCAGCGAACTTCGGCGGCCTCCCGTACCCCAACCCTGAGGCCCACGCTCACCCTCCCCACACCCTCACCTCAGCCCATGTAGCTCGCCATACAGCCAGCTGATCGGGCCTGCGGGGCTCCTGGGGCCTAACCCTAGCCCTAGGTCAGCAGTGGGTGTGGGGGCCTCCCCAGGAGGCTTACACCGCAGCCCCGGGGAATTGGGATACCTGTGCCCCACCGCAGGACTCAGCTTGCCACCCGACAGGAAACCGTGCCGCTTGGGGCTCTACGGAGCCTACAGGGCACGAAAACTTGGGGAGGCCTGCAGAACCCGTCCCCAACTTTGGCAGTCCCCCGTGCCCCAACCCTGAGGCCCATGCTCATCCTCCCCCATGGCCTCCTCTCAGCCTTCCACAGAGCTCGCCGCACAGCCTGCAGTATGTCCCTGCCAGGTTCCTGGACCCTAACCCTTACCCTAGGTTGGCCAGAGAGGGGTCCCTCCCCAGGGTCCTGGCAACCCACTCTGGGGGATTGGGGACACCCAACCCCACTGTAGGACTCAGCTTGCAGCCCACAGTAAACTGCACCATTTTGGGGAACAACAGAGCATTCAGGGCAAGAGAATTGGGGCAACCCCTGAGAGCCCCTTCTTGTGAACCCCGACATTTGTGGGCACTTCCGGATGAAACCCCAAGGCTCACACTCACCCGCGCTTGTGCCCTCATCTCACTCAGCCTGGGAGTTCTCTGAGCATTGGGCAGTTCGGACCTGCTGTCTCTTGAGGCCAAACCTAACCCTGGGTCCTCTGCTGAGGGTCCATCCCTGTTTGCCTGCCTCCAAGGCACCAGGCATTGGGCTCACCTCTGCACGACTAGAGGACTCAGCCTGCCCCACAGCAGGAAACTGTCCATTTGGGGCTGCAGCAAGGATTCACAGGAAAATCGGAGGCCCCCCCTCAGCCCATCCCAGGCAATCCCCACTTTCAGAGATCTCCCCGGATTCAATTAGTAGCTTCAAACTGACCTTTAAACTTGCTCTCCACGGAGATCTTTTGAAATTCTCCACACTTCCAAACGATGGCATCATCCAGCTTCAGTGCCTTACCCAGCTTTAGGTCTTGAGATGGATTAAAATGGGAAGTCATTTCACTGATGACGACGTAGTGGTGACCAAAAGATACATGCATAAATGCTTCATATCACTTGGTTTCAGGGAAATGCAAATCTAAACCCCTATAGATGCCATATCACACAAGGCCGGATACCTAAAAATAAGAAGACATGAAACTATACATGTTGGAGTGGATGTGGAGAAACGGGAACCCTCTTACACCCCTGTACGAATGCAGTCCGGTACAGCCACTCTTGAAAATGGTACGGAGTTTCCTCAAGAAGTTATAAATAAAGCTACCCTATGTCCCAGCAATTGCACTACTGGGTATTTACCCCAAAGAGACAGAGGTAGTGAAGACGGGACACATGCACCCCAGTGTTCATAGCAGCAATATCCATAATAGACAAATTGTGGAAGGAGTGCAGATGACCATGGATAGATGAATGGAAAAAGAAGATGTGGATCATATATATAATGGAATATTACTCAGACATCAGAAAGGATGAGTACTTACCATCACACCGACCTGGGTGGAGCTGGAGGGTATTATGCTGAGTGGAATAAGTCAATGAAAGAAAGGCAATGATCATATGCTTTCACTCCTATGTAGAATATCAGAAACAAGGAAGAAGACCATAGGGGAAGGAAGGGAAAATAGAATGGGAAGTCATCAGAGAGGGAGAAAACCCATGATGGACTATTAACTATCACAAGAAACTGATGATTGCTGGAAGAGAAGTTGGGGGGGTGTAACTGGGTGAGTAGCATTAAGCAGGTCACACGATACAATGAGCACTGGGTGTTACACACGACTGAAAATTTATTGAAGACTACATCTGAAACTAATGATGTACTGTAAGTTGGCTAATTGAATTTAAATTAAATAATCAAAGACCTCGAATAAACAATCCTAAACATTTGTATGGAACCACTAAAGATTCCGAACAGCCAGTGCAATGTGGAAAAGAAAAACAAAGCTGGAGGACTCACAATTTCAGATTTCAGGTTATACTACAAAGCTGCAGTCATCCTAACAAGACAGTACGGCACAAAAATAGACACAGCGACCAAAGGAACAGGATACAAGTTCAGACAAAAACCCACAATTATGTGGTCCATGAATCTTCCACAAAGCAAGCAACGATATCAAAAGGGAAAAGGACAGTGTCTACAACAAATGTTGCTGGGAAAACTAGACAGCTAAGCAAAAAAGAATGAAATTAGACTGCTTTCTTACACAATACAGACAAACACAAAACAGTTTCAAGACCTTAATATGAGACCTGAATCCATAAAAATCCTACAGGAGGGAAGACAATAACTTCTTGACATGGACCATACCAAAGTTTTTCTAGATTGTCTCCTGAGGCAAAGGAAATGAAAGCAAAAATAAACTATTGGGAATACAGCAAAATAAAAAGTTTCCACACGGCAGAAGAACAATGAAAACGTAAAAATAATAAGACCACCTACCTCAAAGGGAGAAGATGTTTGCAATGATCATATGCAATAAAGGGATAGTGTCCAAAACATATACAACTGATACTACTCAACCCCCAAAAAACAAATAATCCAGTTAAAAAATAGGCAGAAGACATGGACAGACATTTCTCCAAAGAAGAAATACAAATGGCCAACAGTCCTGTGAAAAGATGTTCACCATCACCCATCATCAGGAAAATGTAAATCTAAAGGACAATGAGGTAGTACCTCAAACCTGTCAGAATGGCTAACATCAAAAGCACAACAAAGAGCAGGTGTTGGGAGGATGTGGATAAAGGGGAATCCTCGCAAACTGTGGGTGGGAATGCAAACTGTGGTGGCCACCGTGGAAAACAGTATGAAGGTTCCTCAAAAAATTAAATATAGAACTACCCTACGATCCAACAATCACACTCCTCATATTTACCCAAAGAATAGGAAAACAGTAACTTAAAAGGATACGTGCACCCCTATGTGTCTTGCACCATTATTTACAATATCACAATATGGAAGCAACCCAAGTGTCTGTAGTAAAATTGACAAATGAGATGATAAATGTGTGTATTCACACACACACACACACACACACACACACACACATACACACACACAATGGAGTATTATTCGGCTTGAAAAATAATGAAACCTTGCCATTTGCAGCCACATGGATGGAGCTAGAGAGTATTATCCTAACTAAAATCAGTCAGTCAGAGAAAGACAAATCCCATACGATGTCACTCTAATGGGGAATTTAAGAAACAAACAAAAATAAATAACTAAAAGAGAAAAAGGAGACACACCAAAATACAAACTCTTAAAAATAGGAAACAAATGGATGGTTACCAGAGAGGAAGTGGATAGAGGGATGAGTGAAATAGATGAAGGGGATTTAGAGGACGCTTTTCTTGATGACCACTGAGTAATATAGAGAATTACTGAATCACTCTATTGTACACCTGAAATGAATGTAACACTGTATGTTAGTTCTATTGGAATTAAAATAAATTTTTAAAAAAGATTTTTCTTTCAGGAACCTCTTTGAAAAAGCTTTTCCTGTGCAATGTGCATAAGCCCTACTTGGGAGGATTCACTCTACAATAATTATTCACTCCATGCCTCAAATTCAGATTTCACTGGGTTCTTACCGTGGATTCCAGCCCACGGGAGCCATGGTCCTTTTCTGTCCAGGCTCAGCACCTATGCATTCAAGATTGGAAGTAGAGACACATGTCACTTCACAGTCCAGAAAGCTATTATTGTTTCTGTTTCAGTGTGAGAGAGTCACAGACTTTGGGACAGGTTTCAGAGCAGGTTTATTATGGATCCCGGATCTCTACTTAAATGTTCATTGCCTGGATCCATTTGGCTAATAGGTTCCTTGTGGATGGGCTTGCTTCCAAGCACATACATGGAAAATGCAAAGGTGGGTGGGCTTGGTGCAGGACAGGAAAAAGACCAAAAACAGACAAGGGTCCAAACCATCCCCTGATCCAGGAACTGCTACGGGAGAGGGTACGGGAGGTAGAATCCATGCGAAACTCCACGGTCACCAGCTGAACACAGGAGGCACAGGTCAAGGGATCTGGAGATGCAGGGGTTGAAGGCTGCTCTGAGCTACCTCTGGGAGGAAGGGAGGGAAGGAATGAGAAGGAGACACTGCCTGCCCCTGGCCCATGCCAGCTGCCCACCAACACGCATCAGTCTATGAGCTGACACAGCCTGGGCTCAGGATGGGCTGGCTCGGGTCCCTCAGTCCTCAGTGGGACAGCTGGCCCCAGGGCTCAGAGACATGCTGAGGGAGATGAGAGGGAAAGCTGCCCTGCCCAGGTCATCCCCTCCTTGAGCAGACAGCCCTTCAGAACTGCTAAAAAATACCCACTAACGGGGTTGAAAGGCATGCCATGTATGAACTAAGGCATAGAGATATGTAAAATAACATTCATTTTTAAGTTCAGAGCTGTCATCTCAGGAAGTAGGGAGAGTAGGCCCCTGAGCAGGAGGTGGCAGCATGGAGCCGGCCCGAAAGTGCCATGGGAGCAGTGCCCACAGCTACACTGACTGGGTGCCTTCTGTGCCAGGTGTGGCTGACTTCAGTGTGCTCCAGACTAGTCCTGACCACAAGTCTAGGAAGTGTGCACCACCCCGGCCTCTTCTCCCCTTGCAGCTGCTAGGAATCACGGTCACAGACCCTGGTCAGCTTTCGTGGAAACCAAGCAGTGGCTCCCCCACACGCTGCACCTCTGGTGGTGGTCCAGTGCGACCCTCGTGCCTGGCCAGACACTGATGTCTACCTGTCTCCACACAAATCCACAGACAGGAGGGTGTCCCTGAATTCCACAGCACCTGATGAGACAGATCCACAGAACCCAACACCCAGTGGGTCACTCGGGACCTCACCTATGGTCATGGAGCTCACCATACCCTATTTCTATCACTTCCCACAGAAAGCCTGTTTCTGATCCCCCACAATACCATACATCCTGGTTGCTGACCTGGGGTCACGCCATGAACCCACATGGCACCGTTCTTTAAGTGAAGGCTATGCCTACACCTCCTAGAAAATATTTCTAATGAAGTACAAGTCCATCAGGACTATGGTGTGAACGGTAGCACACAGCCTGCATGGTAGTAGTCAGTAATTCTAACAAGGGTTAACCCCACCCCCCGTCTCACGAAACCTTCCTCAGTCCCACAGAACTCATGGTCTGCCATCAGAAAACCCTCCAGGAAACAAACCTTTCATCCGAATGCTCTCTTCGCCTTCTGCTTCAAATCTTGTCCAACCACAATGATATGAAACTAGAAATCAGCCTCAAGAAAAAAATGGGACAGTCAAAAATAGGTGGAGATTTTTGGGGCCTGGGTGGCTCAGTCGCTAAGGATCTGCTTTCAGCTCAGGTCGTGATCCCAGGATCCTGGGATCTAGCCCCGAATCAGGCTCCTTGCTCAGTGGGAAGCCCGCTTCTCCCTCTCCCACCACCCTGCTTGCGTTCCCTCTCTCGCTGTCTCACTCTCTGTCAGATACTTAAATAATCTTAAATAAATATGTGGAGATTTAACAACATGCTACAGAACAACCAACAGTCAAAGAAGAAATCAAAAAAATTTTAGAAGTACCTTGACACTGATGAAAAAGACAACCTACAAAAACTTATGGGATGCAGCAAAAGTAGCTTTATGGGGGACATTCATAGAAACTCAAGTCTTCATCAATCCATATGATGCACTCCAATAAACAACCTGATTTATTTGGTAAAGAAGTAGAAAAAAAAACAACAAACAAAGCCCCAAATTAGTAGAAATAAGGAAATAACAAAAAGGAATGCATTAATAAATCCAACGGAGACTAAAAAGACAAAAAAAAACAATGAAAATGAGAGCTGCCTTTTTTGGAAAGATAAACAAAACTGACAAACTTAGCTAGACTCACCAAGAAAGACAGAGGACTCGAATACAATCAGGAAAGAAAGATAATGGATTCCTGTCTCATATCAAAATCAAAAGAACTCTTCAACCTTGGACACAACAACTTCTTGCAAGCCACATCTCTAAAGGCAAAGGAAATAAAAGCAAAAATGAACTATTGGCACTTCATCAGGGTAAAAAGATTCTGCTCGGCAAAGCAAACGATCAACAAAACAAAAAAGGCAACCTATGGAATGGAAGAAGATATCTGCAAATGATATTACAGATAAAGGGCTGGTATCCAAGATCCATAAAGAACTCCTCAAACACAACACCCAAAAAATGGGCAGAAGACACAAGGAGATAAAAATGGCCAACAGACACATGAAAAAAGGCTCCACATCACTTGCCATCAGGCAAATACAAATCAAAACGATAATGAGATACCACCTTACACCAGTTAGAATGGTTAAAATTAATAAGGCAGGGGGCACCTGGGTGGCACAGTGGTTAAGCGTCTGCCTTTGGCTCAGGGCATGATCCTGGCATTATGGGATCGAGCCCCACATCAGGCTCCTCCGTTATGAGCCTGCTTCTTCCTCTCCCACTCCCCCTGCTTGTGTTCCCTCTCTTGCTGGCTGTCTCTATCTCTGTGGAATAAATCAATAAAATCTTGGAAAAAAATTAACAAGACAGGAAATTACAAAAAGTCAGAGAGGATGTGGAGAAAGGGGAGCCCTCTTACACTACTTGTGAGAATTCAAGCTGGTACAGCCACTTTTGAAAACAATATGGAGGTTCCTCAAGACGTTAAACACAGAGCTATCCTACGACCCACCAATTGCACTACTGGGTATTTACCCCATAGACACAGAAATGAAAGAAAGGGGCACCTGTATCCCAATGTTCATAGCAGCAATGTCCATAATAGCCAAACTGTGGAAGGAGCCAAGATGTCCTTCAGCAGATGAATGGACAAAGAAGATGTGGTTCATCTATACAATGGAATATTACTCAGTCATCAGAAAGGATGGATACTCCCCATTTGCACCAACGTGGATGGACCAGGAGGGGATTATGCTACGTGAAATTAAGTCAAGCAGAGAAAGACAATTATCATATGGTTTCAATCCTATGTGGAATGGAAGGAATAGCATGGAGGACATTAGAAGAAGGAAGGGAAAGTGAAGGGGCGGAATGAGAGGGGGAGATGAACCATGAGAGACTACTGACACTGGGAAACAATGTGAAGGTTGCAGAAAGGGAGGGGAAGGGGAATGGTTTATCCTGGTGATGGGTATTAAGGAGGGCATGTGTTGGGGCGCCTGAGTGGCACAGCAGTTAAGCGTCTGCCTTCGGCTCAGGGCGTGATCCCCGCGTTATGGGATTGAGACCCACAACAGGCTCCTCCGCTGTGAGCCTGCTTCTTCCTTTCCAACTCCCCTGCTTGTATTCCTTCTCTCGCTGGCTTTCTCTATCTCTGTCGAATAAATAAATAAATTCTTTAAAAAAAAAAGGAGGGCACGTGTTATAATGAGCACTAGGTGTTATATGCAAACAATGAATCATGGAACACTACATCAAAAACAAATGAAGTACTGTAGGGTGAATAACAATTTTAAAGAAAGAGAAAGATATGAAATCCATAAGGAAACTGTCACAATTTGCAAATGACAGGAAATCCGGAAAGATTCCACACACACACACACAAAAAACAGTTAGAATAAACAAATTCAAGAAAGCTGCAGGATATAAAGTCAATATACAGAGATCTGTTGTCTTTATTTTTTTCAGATTTTATTTATTTATTTGACAGGAAGAGAAAAAGCACGAGCAGGGGGAGTGTCAGAAAGAGCGAAAAGCAGACCCTCGCTAAGCGGTTAGCACAACACGGGGCTGGATCCCAGAACTCTGGGATCATGACCTGAGCTGAAGGTAGATGCTTCACTTATGGAGCCACCCAGATGACCCAACTTCTTGCATTTTTGTATACTGATGACACACTTTCGCAAAGAGAAATTAAAAAAGCACCGCCATTTACAATTGCATAAAAAAATCTAGAAATAAAAGTAACCAAGAATGAGAAAGACATAGTACACTCAACATATGGCAGAAAAGAAATGAAAAACATGAGTGTCAAGGGGGGCAGAATGTATGGGTCAAAGATTTGGAAGGCAACACAAACAAATGGTAGCATACGCCATGCTCCGTAACTGGAAGAGTTAATTATGTGAACATGTCCATTGTACCCAAAGCAATCGACAGATGTGATGAAATGCCTGTCTGAATTCCAGTGGCATTATTCGAGGAAATAGAAAACAGTGCTCAAACTTGTATGGAATCACAAAAGACCCCAAATACCCAAAGAAACCTGGACAAAGAAAGGTGCAGTCAACACACACCTGGATTTCAAACTAGATTACAAAGCTGTTGTCATCAAAACAGGATGGTACTGGCATAAACACAGACACCAGGTCAGTGGAACAGTAGAGAAAGCTCAGAAAATTACCCACAGGTAGATGATCCTAACTTACGACACAGCAGCAGAAGATATGCCATGAGGGAAGGACTGTGTCTTCAGTGAGCGGTAACAGGCAAACTGGACACTAAATGCAGAAGAATATAACTGGGTCACTTTCTTACACCACACAAAAAAATTTTAATGGATGAATGATATGAATGTAAGGCCTGAATCCATAAACCTCCAAGAAGACACAGGTACTAAGTCTCTTGACATTGGTTTTGGCCAGGAGTCTTCAGTTCGGACACCAAATGCAAAGGCAACAAAAGCAAAAATAAACAAGTGGAACAACATCAAACTGAAATCTTCCACACGGCAAAAGAAACCAGCAAAAACTTAAAAGGCCACGGACTCAATAAGAAAAAAATATCTGCGAATCATATGTGTGAGAAGAGGCTAATATCCAAAATACACACAACACTCATACAAATCAAAACAAAAAAAACTGTATTAAAATGGGGGGAATATGTGAATAGATACTTTCCAAAGATGGCACACAGGTGCCAACAGACAGAAGGAGTTGTTCGACATCACTAATCATTGTCAGGGAAACATCAGTCAACCCCACAATAGGCTATCCCCTCACAACTGTTGGAACAGCAATTGTCCCAGAGACAGACACCAGGTGGGGTCAAGGGTGTGCAGATGAGGAGACACTCTGCACTGTTAGTGGGAATGGAAATTGGTGCAGCCACTGTGACAAACGGTATGGAGGTTCCTGAAAAAATAAAGACAACTACCACATGACCCAGTAATGGCTCTACTGAGTATTGACACGGAGAACACAAAAATACTGCTTCAAAAAGACAGATGCACTCCCACGTTCACTGCAGCATTATTCACAAGAACCAGACATGGAAACACAGACCTTGGGGGCCTTATGCCAAGTAACTCAGACACAGAAAGACCAATACCAGATGCTCTCATGTACATTCCACATGGAATAAACAAATAGTGAACGCATAGATACTGAGAGCACATTGGTAGGTGCCAGATTCCGGGATGAGGTGGTAGAAACAGGTGAAGATGGTCAAAGTCTCAATGTTTGAGTGAGAAAATCTGACAGTCATGGAATGTTCTGTCCAGCATGGAGACTAAAACTAAACCCGCCACATGGGGTATAGGTTTCCCTGCTCTTTGAAAGTACAGGGCTTCTGAGAAACCTTGCACAGCAGAAATGGTGTCAAGAAGGAATGGCCATTAATTTACACGGAACAATTAGACAGTGTGTTCAGACTCCAAAATTCCTTCTCTTTGGCTTTTCTTAGGCCTCAGAATACAAGTTTCTAATGGAGGCCCAGCATAAATGAAGATAAAGCACAGCAGAGGCTCACAGACACCATTCAAAGTGCTGGTGTCTGGATACGGAGAGCGGTTCCCCGGGGGAAGGAGCTGGTTGGGGTGCACGCCGCCTCTGTCGTGCTTCTCCCCAAAACAGAAGGTGAACACGATTCTCACTGTTCACCTTTTTTCATAAAAGGGAAATCCTCTTAAGGTCTCTTCCTCTTAATGAAGCTGGGTAATAACGTGGTTCTTTCAAGAAAGCCCAGTGTCTTACTGTGAACGTTTACAAAGTGGGGGATACTTCTACTTGAGCATTGCTGAGGGAGGAGATGCGAAAGGTTCTCCAAGACACAAACCTCAGCAGATCCACTGGGAAAGGCACCTTCCTCAGCATGCAGAACATGGACTACATCCTACCCCCCAAGAAACCCTCTCGTTCCCCTTGATCAGGACAACCCACAATAGCTGGGAGTTACCCCAATTCCTCCGTTCTCCTGCTCCTAATAGCTAACCCATCAGCAAATCCTGTGAGCTCCATCTTCAAAATGGACCCAGAATAGTTCTAACCACTCCATCCAAGGCCACCTGTCTGGTCCACAGTGCCTGAGTTCCCAGAAAAGCTTCTTCATTGACCTGCCTTGCCATCTTCAACCCTCTGTCATCTGTTCTCAACACTGTAGCCAGGATGGCCCAGTGAAACAGCCTCTCATGGGGTTATAGCCCTGGAATGGCTTTCTGTCACCCTCTGTCACCTCTCTGAGCTCATGTCCTAAGCTGTCTCCTGTGGCCACAGGGCCTTCTTGCTGCTCCTGGACATACCTGGAATTCTCCTGCCCCAGAGCCTTTGCACATGCTTTCCCTTCTGTTTTGAATGCTCTTGATGTGTTCTCACTCACCTTCGGAGAAGTCTGAATTGGAGTGGCAGGGACAGAAGATGAGGCTGTGTGTTGGGTGAGGCTGATGCCCCAGAAGAAGGTTCTCTGCCAGCTCTCCGCCTGTGCCTCACTTGTCCTCATTCAGGAACTTGCACACAGCCCTCACCTGTCACAACTCTCACCCAGGAGACCCACAGCCACCCCTGGAGCCCACCCCGCCCACACAGTGCTACAGAATGCATTCAGCTCTCCTCTGGGACCCCTGTCAGATTTACTCAGACCTGGAACTCCCCCGTCACCTGAAAAGCTTCCGGATTCCTCCTCTTCTTCCAAAATCACACTGGCGCAATGCTTTCATGAGAAAGCTATAACGCTAACTAATGAAAGGTTCACACCTACTTTCCCCTTCTGTTGCCTTTCTCTCCACCTTCTTTCCTACCTGTGCAAACTATAACATATCAGTGGAACATGAACATGCTCTGAGATCTGAATCTTTCATTGTAGCTTTCTGAGGACTCCTTATGTGATAAGAAACTAGTGTATCCTACAACAGGGTGTTTTACAACTATCATCTATAGAAGACTATAGCCCATTCACTACAATTTTACCTCACTCTTCATGAAGTAGAACACTTTTTCCATTCTTCTCTTACTTAAATTCCAGTTAGTTCACATGCCATGGAATATTCGCTTCAGGGGTAGGATTTAATGATTCCTCACCTGCATACAGAACCAGGTGCTCATCCCATTTCCCTCCTTAATACCCCTCACCCATTTAACTCTTCCCCCCATGCCCCTGTCCTGCAGCAACACTCAGTTTGTTCTCCAAGGTTGAGTCTATTTCCTTCTTTGCCTCTCTCATCACCCCAACACTCTGTTCATCTATTTTCTTTCTGAAATTCCACAAGCGTGAGAGCATAGGATATTTGTCTTTCCTCACTGATTTTGCTTAACTTAATACACTCTAGGTCCATCCACATCCTTGCAAATGGTAAGATTTCATTCTTTTTGAAGCTGGGTCATATTCCATTATATATATGTATCCCACATCTGCTTTATCCATTCATCAGTGCATGGACTTTGGAATTCTCTCCGTAGTTTGGCTACTGTGGACTTTGCTGCTATAAACATCATGGTGCATTTTTGTATCCTTTGGGTAAATACCTAGGACAGCAATTGCTGGATCATGTGGTTGTTCAATGTTTACCTTTTTGAGGAACCCCCACACTGTTTCCCAGACTGGCTGCACCACTTTGCATTCCCTCCAACAGGATGGGTGGGTTCCCCTTTAAGCAGAACATTATCTGCCGGCAATTTCATAAGAGGCAACAAAACCTCTGTGAGATGAACCCAGGGTCAGGCAAGCAGTTGCAGACTTCACCCCAAGGCTCCTGACGCCAAGCCCCTTGAAGCCACCAGCATGCCACTATCCAAAAGAATTCCCAGACTCTCCTTCTGACTCTACCACCAAAGAAACTACAGAGAGAATATGGCACCTCAAAATATCTAGATAATACATTTAGTAAAACTAGAAAGTCAAGCTGAACTTTTAAACAGGAACAGGCCGCTTTGGATGATTTTGAATTTCCCCTCCACCCTAATTTTAGCTCTTCTGATAAATAAACTAATCAAGGATGAAACATCACCTTTCTCAAATAACATCATCCAAGTCTGTATCAGATGAAAAAAAAGCCACCTAACTCTAGATGCTGGCCACTCAACCATATCTTAGGCCCAATTGAATAAACAGTGTTAGATGAAGAAACAAATTAGATGTTACAAACAGGCACAGAGTGAATCTCACCTTCCCTTTCTAATAAAAGAGGGTTCCTAGGAAACAGATGGTCAAAATACATTTGTAAGCAATAAATGGACAGAGAAATTGTGATCCCCTGCAAAGTTCTACCTGCAGGGAAACTAAGTAATTCTTGCACCAAACCCAGAATGCTGGCAGCTACTTCAATTTTACTTTGTGGCTCAACTAGAGAAAAGAGAAAAGCACAAGAGGTTTTGGGATAATGAGAGGTTTTACCTCCAGGCCTGACATAGATAGGACATTTTGCCAAACATACCTGTGCTTTCTCTGAACACTGGCGTCCTGTGACAAGCTGCCTCTCTGACTCCGATGCTGACGTTCAAAACCTCGGGTGTCTTGGAGTCAGAGTAGAGAAGTGCTGTCAGCTGGGGAGAAGAAGGCACCTCTGACTTAAATCCTGCACACCTGCTTCGGTTTCTGGGCGAAGGGGCAACACATACTTGTTGTTTAGCAGTAATTATCTTCATTCTCAATAGACCAATGACCTTGCCTTTTCTGGAAAGCAGACTTACTCTTCTAAAGAAACCCTCAATTCGTCTATTCCCAATGCAACTAGAGTGGAACATTTATTTCTCACTTAAATAGAAAACACTGTTATTGTCGACATTGTGTGAATGAAGTTTTAAAAACATTTTAGAGAGAAAGGAAGAGACCTTTATTCAAACCCAAGTCAGGAGAGCTGCCTGGGAGACACAATCTTCACCAAGAAGGGAGTGCTCTGGGGAAGGAACATTTGGGGCAGGGTTATATATTTTTTTCTGTTTTGTTTCAGGTACAGAGTTACACACCACAATGAGGATCTTCTTAGATTCCAGAATGTGACAGACTCTTTCTTATGTTTTCAGTATGTACATGTCAGTATGACTTTAATCTTATGGGAGCCAAATAGGTTCTTTATTTTTACTTATCTTTATGTTGGCATTTTTGGTTATTATTTTCTTCTCGAAGTGGATGTACAACATGTGCTTGGGGCAGAAACAGGGCCCATGCTCTGAGGTCTTGCCCAGTCATTTTGAGCCGGGTAAAATGTTAAAGGATAGCTTCCCTGGGAGCCCAGGATCAGGGCCCACAGATGATATAAGATAAAAATTCCATTTATCGGGGCGCCTGGGTAGCGCAGTCGTTAAGCGTCTGCCTTCGGCTCAGGGCGTGATCCCGGTGTTGCGGGATCGAGTCCCACGTCGGGCTCCTCCGCTGGGAGCCTGCTTCTTCCTCTCCCACTCCCCTGCTGTGTTCCCTCTCTCGCTGGCTGTCTCTCTGTCAAATAAATAAATAAAATCTTAAAAAAAAAGTCCATTTATCATTATAATTACTCCTAAATGGAGGAATTTGAGACAAAAGCACCTTTCACAAGAGTACCAAGAAATCAAAATGATGCCCACAGAAGGCTACCTGCTCCATGGTCAGCACAGGTAACAGAAGTGTTCACAGTCTCTGGACTCCTGCCCTTCTCCTGCCCAAATCACTTAAGCACACAGACCACTTAAAATCAGAATTGTAGAACTGCTAGACACCTTAGAGATGTCTGGCACCATTCCCTTGGACTGCAGAATAAAACACAGTAGCTCGTTGTCACCAACTAATTTCAACATGAAGTGCCCCCTGGATGCACTAAGTTCTTTCTCTGCAAATGTTGACTAATGTAAGTCACATTCATACCATATAAACACTACGATGGCTGGGAAGTCATCGTAGGTAAGGGAATATTTTAGCCATGTTTATAAGCATTGGCTCACTTTGTAGAAGAGGCTGTGCTGAGTGTTTTTAAATACTATTTGAGACCTGTTTTACAGCACCCTCTGAACATACCAGAGCTTGAATGGACTAAAAAAGATAGTTGGTTTCAGTAACTTAAATACCAGAAAAATATTATACTGTCTGTATTCCTAAGGATCTTTGAGTATCTTACCCAGAGGCCCTCCACTGAGATAATGCTCTTAATGATCACGATGGGCAGAGGTGAAAAGGCCCGCTGAATTCGTTCCACTTGTCCACATGACAAGAAGATCCTGATACTTGATAGGTTTCCAGATCGAGAAGACCAGAGATAAGAGGGAAATAGTACCCTGTATGGAACAACAAGGGATTTGGAGTCAGTTTGGGGATCCCACTTAGGTTTCTGACACTAAAATCCTCTGTGACTCATATCATCTGAGTCCCTGTCTAACCACCTGAACATGTGCCTAAAAATATCTACACCCTGTTTGAGAAGTTTAAGAGGCAGAATGTTACAAAGACCCAGTATGATGTCTCTCAAGAACAGGTGGTCAGGAAGCCATAATTGCTATTGGGTCTATTTCTTTTCCAGAAGAAAGAACACATGTTGAATCCATATTTCTCATAGATGACTCACCAGATGATTTTCAAACCTGAAGGAAGGCCAAAAAGTCGCTCTTGTGTCATATTTCACTCAGAAATCATGTTGTTGGACTGGTGAGGATGATACGATAGCAACATCATCACTAAGAGTGGGGAGCTTCTAATTTCCAAACGGCCATGTTGACCCCCTTAGCTCAGAGCCACCCTTTCTGGGGAGGGGGCACCACCATCACTATGAGAGGGGAGCTTCCCATTTCCATATGGGCATGTTGACCCCCTTAGCTCAGGGCCACCAGAAAGAACAGTTGAGGGGGACCACAGGCCATGGCTGCCAGGTGTGGCTGGGGCAGGCAGAACTCTGACTTAAGGCTCAACTCCTGTCTAGGTTATTAAAATGCTCTTCACAAAAAAAGTGCCATTGTGTGTGAGCCCTCATGTAGAAAAGGTTCAGAATTTCCATTGAGATTCCCTCTCTGACCTTTAGGATATGTAGCAAAGTTCCATTTAATTTTTAAACATTGAAGGACTTCCTGGTTTTCTTTTCGCTATGACTGTGGCTCAATTCCCTTGTGGTCTAAGAATAGAATCTAGTTAATTTCAGGGTTTAACATTTGTAGACTTGACTCGTGGCCCCACCTATCATCTATTTGGGTAAAGAGTCTATGACCACTTGAAAATAATGTATTCTGCACTTATTATGGAATGTTCCCTATATGTCAATTAGGTCACATTTTTACCAATGTTTTGTCTGCTTTTTCTGTCAGATATTGAGAAAGGTATATTAAAATCTTCAAACAATGCTGCTCTATTCAAAGTGGCATCGGAGAATCTACCAGTGTTAGAAGGAAAGAGAAACAAAAAGTATAAAAATTGAGAGGATAATTGTGACTATTCACAGATAATACGATTGTGTACATAGAAAATCCAAACCAGTCTATAAATACCCTATTAAATTCAAAATGCAATTTATAAATTTGAGATGGATTGTAGCTTCCCATTGGACAGTTTCTGAAAGAAAACGTAGAACCTGTCAATCTTGGGGTAGGACATAGGGTGCACTAACCATTTAAAAGAATTCAGTGGGACTTCATAAAAATGTGACATTTCTCCTTATCTTATGACCATATGAAAATGAAAAAGTGAACCGCAGGCTGGGAAGTAAAGATTTGCAATACACACACTGACAAAGACTTGTCCATAAAGAATTCCTGCTCATCAACCACAAAAAGTCTATTTATAAACAAATACTTCAGAAAAGATTGACTGATGGCCAATAAGAACAGGAAAGGGTGCTCTACAGTATTATTTTCAGGAACAGCAAGGCCTTTCCTAAAATGAAAAAATACACAAAAACCAGTATTCCCTAGATGGATGACGTCCTTATTTCTGAGGACAGCTTGAAGAACAGACTAGCATCAAAGTAAAGTGATGGAATTCCTGACACTCAGAGGATGGACAATTGACCTCAAACTACAGTACAATTTCTAGGCATCATTCAGTCCTCTGAAGGCAGACAACTACCACACCCCTTCCTACACCACACAGGTTGCTTCCCAACCCCTACCATAAAAGAAGAAGATGAGAAACAGATAGGACTAGTAGGAAATAGCAAAAATCACATGTGGGGATTATCCTGAAACACACTGATCACATAACTAGTGTAAGGAAGTGTAGGGAACTGACAAGGACAGAGACTCAAGAGGTACTTCTTTGGGAAATGCTGTCTGAAATCGTCACACCTTGGTACCAGCTAATGAGGGCTCTGAGCATACCCTAGGGTTTGCTCACAAGGGTCTGCAACACCATCGCTGAGGGCTGAAACGCTTCAAGACCTCAAAGCTTGCCTGATTGACTATTGGACTGAGGGATTCCCATGTTCTGAAAACAGATAGCAACTCATTGAAAGGTTCACCTGGGCTCTCTCGGAGGCCCTACAAGAAGCTGAACCATTCACTGAAAATCAATTACACACACACACACACACACACACACACACACACACACACACACCTGTCAATTCAGCAATTACTTAAACATTCAAGGTTCTTCCTACCTTTTCTTTTTCACATTGATATTTATACTCACATGAAATGTCATCATTTCTAATGAACACTGATGTCAAAATAGAGCTCCATTGACACAATATTCACAAAATGGAACTTCCCTGCTGTAATTTTCAATATAGCATTTTTGAAAGTTCATACATATTTTAGGTTTTTGGTAACTTATACAGGAGAAGATCAGCATTGAAAAACTCCGAATACTGACAATGAGTTTTAAGCCTAGAGAACAAAAATTGTCCAATTTCATAGATAATAAGGAACCAAAGGGAAAGCATGGAAGCTGTAGTCGAATAATTTTACACATGTGCATCCTCTATTATTCTACTACTGACGGGCGTGTTTTATTACCACTATACATGCATCAATTATCTTCCACGTGCACCTGCACAGGTATAATGAATTACTACAGTAGAATGAAATGTCTGGGAACTACTCGGCAGGATCTATAATGAACAATTAAATTTCGATCTTATATTTGTGAACTTCCACTGTCTGTCCCTTTAGACAATGGACCCTAAACAGAAGGGGGAATATACCACGAGAGACTATGGACTCTGGGAAAGAAACTGAGGGCTTCAGAGGGGAGAGGGGTGGGGGATTGGGATGGGCCTGTGATGGGTATTAAGGAAGGTACATATTGTATGGAGCACTGGGTGTTATATGAAAATAATGAATCACAGAACACTACATCAAAAACTAAGGAAATACTGTATAGTGACTAACATATCATAATAAAAAATTATTATTAGAAAAAAAAATAAAGATTAAAAAAAAAAAAAACCAATACAGCTTTTCTGTTTCAAGAACAATCACAATTGAGAAAAAACTAACTTCCAATCCCTAAAGCAAAACAGAGACAAAGTTCCATTTCACTCCCCTTTATTCACATTCTCTGTGGGTTCTAAGCTATTTCCCTACCTCCTTTCCTGCTGAGCAGGGAGCCCGGGCTCGATCCCAGAACCCTGTGATCATAACCTGAGCCAAAGTCACATGCTTAACTGGCTGAGCCAGCCAGGAGCCCCAGCCATGTTTTTCTTAAGCAAAAGGACACTTTCTCACGATGTCTTCACATGACTTCACATGGTACCAGAGACCTGCATTTGCCTCTAGGAGGTTGCAGATGAAGGCAATTGCAAACACTGACAGTGGTTTATCAAATACAATGACCTGCCTGGTGACAGTGAAACTCTTATGAGCCCATGAGAGGGTGCTGTGACACTCAGCTGTGGTGAGCTGGCACAGAGAACCAAATCCATTTCCGTGCCTGATGTCTGTGAGGAACAGATGCCCCCACTGTGAATGAGACCCTGCCACTGAGCTGTCCAGAGATGGCCATCCTCACGGAGGATGAGGATAAAGGACAATGCCCGAGGAGACCTCATCTGTCTCTTTTATCTTTTCATATTTTTGACAGTGGACAAATCACTGCCTAGGAGTCCCCAACTACCTTAGCCTCATCTGTGAATGACCAAGACGTTTTACAAAACACTTAAGATTTTGACCTCACAGATGCCCACAACCACTTACCATAGGGATTCAACATTAAGGAAAGATACTGTTCCTTGGAAGAGAGGTCCTGCCCACTGTTGTTTCTCACTTATATGCTCATCTTCCTTACCTCATGGTAACATAACCACCTTGATTCCTGCTTCAGTCTTCAGGAAGACTGAGGTGACTTGAAGGGCATTACCCTGACATCGTTCTTTCTTAGCAATAAGACGTGGACATTTCCCTAGTCCTACACACCCAAAGTTGAATCGGAATCAGGATTGAGGAGGCTGATGAGAGTTGAAGGTGTTTTCCTGTACACGGTGGTTTATTACCAATAAGGATGTGTCAGAGTCCTCGAAATTCCAGAACCTTTTCATTAATGCTTCCTACTCGTCAAAGATGATGTACATTGGTCTTTCCCTGTATAGTGTGGTGACTCAGAGAAAAGTGCTTAGCGCTTTTGTCAGACATCCACAACCACCTTGGGGCTGGCTTCCATATTCACAAAGGATGATGTTAGGGCTAAGGGGGTTCCTGTACACTGTTATTTCTTAGAGATAAGTGTATGGCATTTTTGTTACATTGCCAGAGCCACTTAGCGCCGGGCTTGCAGGCCTCCTGGGGACGAACCCTAACCCTAGGTCGGCCCCCGAGAGGCCCCTCCCAAGGGGCCTGGCGCCACAACGCCGGGGATTGGGGACCCCCGAGCCCAGCGCCGGAGTCACCCTGCCACCCCGCAACAACCCGGGCTGCTAGGGGCGCCGCCAGTCTTTCAGGGATGAGAGAACGGGCAGGGCCCTCCAAGCCCCCGGCGACCTTCAAAGGCCCCCCGGGCCAAAATGCTTGGACCCACATTCCCTCTCGCCAGTGCCCTCACCTCGGCCTGCCCCTCCGCCTGCCGCAGAGCTGGCGGAATGGGCCTGCTGGACTCCTGGGGGCTAACACTTACCCTAGGTCGGCCCCCGAGGAGCCCCTCCCAAGGAGCATGGCACTGTAATGCCGGGGATTTGGGGCCCGAGCCCCACTGTTGGACTCACTCTGCCACCCCGCAAGCACCCAGGGCACTAGGGGCGTTGCCAGTCATTCAGGAAGGGAGAATGGGCTGGGCCCTCCGATCCCCCTGCGACCTTCGAAGGTCCCTGGCACAAAAACACTGGCTCCCATGCTCCTGCTCGCCAGCGTCCTAACCTCGGCCCACGCCTAAGCTCGCTGCAGAGCTGGCGGATCGGGCCTGCTGGCTTCCTGGGGGCTAACCCTATCCCTATTTCGCTCCCTTGGGGCCCCTCTGAAGTGGCCTTGCGCCACATGCCAAGGATTGGGGACCCCCAAGTCCTAGCGCTGGACACAACCTGCCACCTCGCCGCCACATGGGGCACTAGGGGCGTCGCCAGTCCTTCAGGGTGACAGAACGGGCAGGACCCTCCGAGCCACCTGCGACCTTCGAAGGCACCCCAAGCCAAAGCCAAAATGCTCTGGCCCACGCTCCCGCTCGCCAGCTACCTCACCTTGGCCCACACCTCCATTCACCGCACATGGGTGGATCGAGCCTGCCAGTCTCCTGGGGGCTAACCCTAACCCTAGGTCGCCCACCAAGGGGTCCATCCTAGGGGCCTGGCGCCGCAACGCCGGGTATTAAGGACCCCCGAGCCCCAGCTCTGGACTCACCCTGCCGCCCCACCGCCACCCGGGCCACTAGGGGTGCCTCTGCTCATTCAGTGCTTGAGAACGGGCAGGGCCCTCCGAGCCCACGCCGACCTTCGAAGGCCCCCCATCCAAAACGCTTGAGCCCATGCTCCTGCTCCTCAGGGCCCTCACCTCGGCCCGCCCCTACACTCGCTGCAGAGCCGGTGGATGTGGCCTGCCCTCCTCTTGGGGCTACCCGTAACCCTAGTTTGGCCCCTGAGGGGCCCCTCCGAAGGGGACTGGCACCGCAGTACCTGGGATTGGGGACCCCCGAGCCCCAGCGCCGGACTCACGGTGTTGCCCCGCCACCACCAGGGCCGCTAGGATCACCGTCGGTCATTCAGGGAGGGATAACGGGCAGATCCCTCCGAGCCCCTGGCGACCTTCGATGGCCCCCCGTGCCAAATCGCTTGGGCCCATGCTCCCGCTCGCCTGCGCCCTCACCTCGGTCCGCCCCTCTGCTCGCTGCACAGCAGGTGGATCGGGACTGCCAGCCACCTGGGTGTTACCCTAACCTTTGGTGTGCCCCCGAGGGGCCCATTCCAGGTTCCTATTGCCACAACACCGGGGATTGGGGACTCCCAAGCCCCAGCGCCCAACTCACCCTCCTGCCCTATCGCCACCTGGGCCGCTAGGTGCGCTGCCGTTCATTCAGGGAGGGAGAACGGCCAGGGCCCTCCAAGCCACCAGCGACCTTCGAAGGCCCCCCACACCAAAATGTTTGAGCCCACGCTCCCGCTCGCCAGCGCCCTTACCTCGGCCCTCCCCTCTGCTCGCAGCACAGCGGGCGGATCCGGCCTCCCAGCCTCCTGGGGGCTAACCCTAACCCTAGGTAGGCCCCCTAGGGGCCTATCCCAAGGGGCCTGGCGCCTCAACGCCGGGGATTGGGGACTCCCGAGCCCCAGCGCCGGACTCACCCTGCCGCTCTGGTGCCACGCGGGCCGCTAGGGGAGCGGGAGACCTTTGAAGGCTCCCCGCGACAAAACGCTTCGGTCCACGCTCCCGCTCGCCAGCGCCCTTACCTCGGCCCACCCCTCCACTCACCGCACAGCTGGTGGATTGGGCCTGCCGGCCTCCTGGGGGCTAACCCTAACCCTAGGTCAGCCCCCCGAGGGGCCCGTCTGATGGGGCCTGGCGCCACAACCCCTAGGATTGTTGACACCCGAGCCCCAGAGCCGGACTCACCGTGCCGCCCCACTGCCAACCGGGCCGCTAGCTGCACTGCCGGTCATTCAGGGAGTGAGAACAGGCAGGCCCTCCGAGTCACGGGCGACCTTCTAAGGCACCCCGCATCAAAACGCTTGCGCCCATGCTCCCGCTTGTCAGTGACCTCACCTCGGTGCACCCCTCCACTCACCACAAAGCTGTCCAATCAGGCCTGCCAGCCTCCTGGGGGCTAACCCTAACCGTAGGTCGGCCCACGAGGGGCCCCTCCCAAGGCACCTGGTACTGCAATGCCGGGGATTGTGGACCCCCGAGCCCCAGCACCAGACTCACCCTGCTGCCCCGCCACCAAACGGGCCGGTAGGGGCGCTGCTGGTCATTCAGGGAGGGAGAATGGGCAGGGTCCTCTTAGCCCCCAGCGACTTTTGAAGGCCACTCACGCCAAAATGCTTGGGCCCATGTTCCCGCTCGCCAGCGCCCTCATCTCGGCCCGCCTCTACGCTCACCACACAGCCAGCGCATCGGGCCTGCCGGCCTCTCGGGGCTAAACCTAACCCTAGATCTGTCCCCAAGGGGCCCCTCCCAAAGGCCCTGGCGCCACAAAGCTGGGGATTGGGGACCCCTAATCCCCAGCGCCACACTCTCCCTGCCGCCCCACTGCCATCTGGGCCATGAGGGGCGCCATCGATCGTTCAGGGCAGGAGAACGGGCAGGGCCCTCCGAGCCCCTGGTGACCTTCGAAGGCCCCTGGCGCCAAAATGCTTGGGCCCACATTTCCCGCTCGCCAATGCCCTCATCTCAGCCTGCCCCTCCGCTCGCCGCACAGCTGGCAGATCAGGCCAACCAGCCTCCTGGGGGTAAGCCTAACCCTAGGTCGACCCCCAAGGGGGCCTTCACAAGGGGCCTGGCGCCGCAATGCCGGGGATTGGCAACCCCCGAGCTCCAGTGCTGGACTCACCCTGCTGCCCCAACACCACCAGAGCTGCTAGGGGCGCCGCCGGTCATTCAGTGTGGGAGAACAGGAAGGACCCTTCAAGCCCCTGGCGACCTTCGAAGGCCCCACTTGCAAAAACGCTTGGGCCCACGCTCCCGCTCGCCAGTGCCCACATCTCAGCCCGCTCCTCCGCTTGCCCTACAGCCGGCAGATCAGGCCTGTCGGCATCCTGGGGGCTAACCCTAACACTTGGTAGGCCCACGAGGGGCCCCTCCCAAGGGGCCTTGTGCCGCAACGCCGGGGATTGGGGACACCCAAGCCCCAGCGCCAGACTCTCCCTGCTGCCCCGCCACCAAGTGGGCCGGTAGGGGCGCCGCCGGTCATTCAAGGAGGGAGAAGGGGCAGGGCCCTCTGAGCCCCCGGCAACCTTCCAAGACCTCCCGCACTAAAAAGCTTGGGCCCATCTTCCCGCTCGCCAGCGCCATCACCTCAGCCCACCCCTCCGCTCACCGCACAACCGGCTGATGAGGCCTGCCGGCCTCCTGTGGGCTAACCCTAACCCTAGGTCGGCCCTCGAGGGGCCCGTCCGATGGGGCCTGGCGCCACAACGCCTGGGATTGCTGACCCCTGAGCCCCAGCGCCGGACTCACCGTGCCGCCCGCCGCCACCCGGGCCGCTAGGGGTGCCTCCGGATATTCAAGACTGGAAAACTGGTAGGGGTCCTTCGAGCCCCCAGCGACATTCAAAGGGACCCCGCGCCAAAATGCTTGAGCCCGGGCTCCCGCACGCCAGCGCCCTCACCTTGGCCCGCCCCTCCGCTCACCGGATAGCCGACGGATCGGGTCCGCCAGCCTTCTGGTGGCTAAACCTAACCCTAGGTCGGCCCCCAAGGGGCCCTTCCAATGGGGCCTGGCACCACAACGCCTGGGATTGCTGACCCCAAGCCCCAGCGCGGGACTCACCTTGCCGCCCCGCCGCCACCCGGGTTGCTAGGAGCACTGTCAGTCATTCAGGGCGGGAAAACGGGCAGGGCCCTCCGAGGCCCTGGGGACCTTCAAAGAACCCTCGCGCCAAAACGATTGGGCCCAAGCTCCTGCTCACCAGCGCCCTCACCTTGGATCACCCCTCCGCTCACCACACAGCCGGCGGATCAGGCCTTTGGGCCTCCTGGGGGCTAACCCTAACCCTAGGTCGGCCCCCAAATGGCCCTTCCCAAGGGGCCTGGCGCCGCAACGCCGGGCATTGGGGACCCCCGAGACCCAGCGCCGGACTCACCCTGCCTCCCCGCTGCCACCAGTGCCGCGAGGGGCACCGTCGGTCATTGAGGGCGGGAGAACGGGCAGGACCCTCTGTGCCCCTGGTGACCTTCGAAGTCCCCTCGCTCCGAAACTTTGGGCCCACGTTCCCGCTCGCCAATGCCCTCATCTCAACCCGCCCCTCCGCTCACCGCACAGCTGGCGGATCGGGCGTCCCAGCCTCCTGGGGGCTAACACTAACCCTAGGTAGGCCCCCTAGAGGCCCATCCCAAGGGGCCTGACTCCGCAACGACGGGGATTGGGGACCCCGGAGCCCCAACGCTGGACTCACACTGCCGCTATGCCACCCCCACGGCTGCTAGGGGCGCTGCCGGTCATTCAGAGCGGGAGAATGGGCAGTGCCGTCCAAGCCGCGGTGACTTTCGAAGGGTTCCCTCGCCAAAACGCTTGGGCCCACGCTTCTACTCGCCACTCCCCTCACCTCGGCCCACCCTTCCGCACGCCGCACAGCTGGCAGATCGGGCCTCCCAGCCTCCTGGGGGCTAACACTAACCCTAGGTAGGCCCCCTAGGGCCCCATCCCAAGTGGCCTGGCGCCGCAACGCCGGGGATGGGGGACCCCCGAGCCCCAGCGCCAGACTCACCCTGCCGCCCCGCCGCCACCTGGGCCGCTAGGGGCACCGCCCGTCATTCAGGGCGGGTGAACGGGCAGGGTCCTCCGAGGCCCCTGCGACATTAGTAGGTGCCCCACGCCAAACGCTTGGGCCCATGCTCCCGCTCGCCAGTGCCCTCACCTCCGTCCGCCCCTCCACTTGCTGTACAGCTGGCAGATCGGGACGGCCGGCCTCCTGGGTGTTACCCTCACCCTAGGTGGGCCACCGAGGGGCCCCTCCCAAGGAGCCTGGGGCCGCAACGCCGGTAATTGGGGACCCCAGAGCCCCAGCGTCGGGCTCAACCTGCCGCTCCGCCATCATCCGGGCTTCTACTGGCGCCACCGGTCTTTCAGGGTGTGAGAATGTGCAGGTCCCTCCTAGCCCACGGTGACATTCGAATCCGCCCCGCGCCAAAACGCTTGGGCCCACGCCCCGGCTCCCAGCACCCTCACCTCGGCCCACCCCTTCACTCGCCTGGCAGGGGGCGGATTGGGCCTGCCCAACTCCTGGGGGCTAACTCAAACCGTAGGTCGGCCCCCGAGGGACCCGTCCGATGGGGCCTGGCGACTCAACGCCTGGGACTGCTGAACCACGAGCTCCAGCGCTGGACTCACCGTGCTGCCCCGCTGACACCCGGGCCTCTAGAGGCGCCGCCAGTCATTCAGGGCTTGAGAACGGGCAGGGCTCTCTGAGCCCCCGTTGTCCTTCAAAGGCCCACCACGCCAAAACGCTTGGGTCCAGGCTCGCACTCGCCAGGACCCTCACCTCAGCCCGCCCCTCCGCTCGCCACCCAATGGGTGGATCGGGCCTGCCGGCCTCCTGGGGGTTAACCCTACCCTAGGTAGGCCCCCGAGGAGCCCCTCCCAAGGGGCCTGGCACCGCAACGTGGGGATTGGGGACCCCCAAACCCCAGCACTGGACTAACCTTACTGCTCTGCCGGTGGCTGGGCCCCTAGGGGCACCGCCGGTTATTCAGGGCGGGAGAACATGTAGGGCCCTCGGAGCCCTCGGCGACCTACGAAGGCCCCCCGCGCCAAAACGGTTGGGCCCACGCTCCTGCTCGCCAGTGCCCTCATCTCGGCCTGCCCCTCCGCTTGTAGCAGAGCCCGCGGATCGGGCCTGCCGGCCTCCTGGGGGCAAACTCTAACCCTAGGTCGAACACCGAGGGGCCCTTCCCAAGTGGCCTGGTGCTGCAACGCCAGGGATTGGGGACCCCCGAACCCCAGCACCTGACTCCCCCTGCCACCCTGCCACCACCCAGGCCGCTAGTGGTGCCGCAGTTCATTCAGGGCGTGAGAACGGGCAGGGCCCTCCGAGCCCCAGGAGACCTTCGAAGCACCCTGCATCAAAACACTTGCACCCACAATGCCGCTAGGCAGCGCCCTCACCTCAGCCCGCCCCTCTGATCATCGCACAGTCGGCGGATCAGGCCTGCTGGCCTCCTGGGGCCTAACCCTAAAATAGGTCAGCCCCCGAGGGGCCCCTCCCAAGGGGTCTGGCTCCGCAATGCCAGGGATTGGGAACACCCGAGCCCCATCGCCAGACTCACCATGCCGCCCCGCCGCGAACCAGGGCGCTAGCGGCGCCGCAGGTCATTCAGGGCATGAGAAAGGGCAGGGCCCTCCGAGCCCCGGGCGACCTTCAAAGGCACCCTGCATCAAAACACTTGCGCCCACGCTCCCGATAGGCAGCGCCCTCACCTCAGCCTGCCTCTCTGATCGTCGCACAGCTGGCGGATCGGGGCAGCCGGCCTCCTAGGGGATAACCATAAGCCTAGGTCGGCCCCTGAGCGGCCCCTCCGAAGGGACCTGGCGCCGCAACGCTGGGGATTGGGGACACCAGAGCCCCAGCGTCGGACTCAACCTACAGCCCCGCCGCCAACCAGGTCACTAGGGGTGCCCCCAGTCATTCAGGTCGGGAGAACAGGTAGGGCCCTCCGAGCCCCCGTGGACCTTCGAAGGCCCCCTGCGCCACAACGCTTGTGCCCATTCTCCCGCTAGTCAGCACCCTCACCTCGGCTGGCCCCTCCGCTCGCCGCATAGCCGGCGGATCGGGCCTCCCGGCCTCCAGGGGGCTAACCCTAACCCTAGGTCGGCCCCCAAGGGGCCACTCCCAAGGGGCCTGGCCGCGCAATGCCGGGGATTGGGAACCCCCGACCCCCAGCGCTGGACTCAACTTGCCGCCCCCAGGCCACCCTGGCCGGTAGGGTCGCCGAAGGTCTTTCATGGCGGGAGAATGGGCAGGGCCCTCCGAGCCACTGGTGAAATTCGAAGGTCCCCGTGCCAAAATGCCTGGGCCCACGCTCCCACTTGCCAGCGCCCTCACCTTGGCCTGCCCCTCTGCACGCTGCACAGCCGGCGGATCGGGCCTGCTGGGCTCCTGGGGACTAACACTAACCCTAGGTTGGCCCCTGAGGGGACCCTCCCAAGGGGCCTGGGACTGCAACACCGGGTTGGGGACCCCCGAGCCCCAGCGCTGGACTCACCCTGCCACCCCACCGCCACCCGGGCTGCTTGGGGCGCCGCCGGTCATTCAGGGCGGGAGAACGGGCAGGGCCCTCCGAGTCTTCGGCAACCTTCGAAGACCCCCCACACCAAAATGCTTGGGTCCACTCTCCCGCTCGAAGCGCCCTCACCTCGGGCCACCCTTCCACTCGCTGCACAGCGGGTGGATCAGGCCTGCTGGCATCCTGGGTGCTAACCCTAAACCTAGGTCGACCCCCGAGGGGCCCCTCCTAAGTGGCCTTGCACCGCAACGCCGGGGATTGAGGACCCACGAAACCCAGCGTCGGACTCACCGTGCCTCCCCATCGCCACCCAGGCTGCTATGGGCGCCGTCGGTCTTTCAGGACGGGAGGACGGGCAGGGCCCTCCGAGCCCCTGGAGAATTTGAAGTCCCCCCATGCTAATACGCTTGGGCGCACGCTCTCGCTCGCCAGCGACCTCACCTCGGCTTGCCACTCCACTCACTGCACAGCCAGCAGATCAGGCCTGCAGGCCTCCTGGGGGCTAACACTAACCCTGGGTCAGCCCCAGAGGGGCCTCTCCCAACAGGCCTGGCACCGGAACGCCCGTGATTTTGGACCCCCGAGCCCCAGTGCGGGACTCACACTGCCGCCCCGCCTCTACCTGGGCCGCTAGGGGCGCTGCTGGTCATTCAGGGCGGGAGAACGGGCAGGGCCCTCCGAGGCCCCTGCGACATTCGAAGTCCCCCCGCCCCAAAACGCTTCGGCCCATGCTCCTTCTCGCCAGCACCCTCACCTCGGCCCGTGCCTCCCCTCGTGGCACGGCCGGCGGATCAGGCCTGCTGGCCTCCTGGGGATTAACCCTAACCATAGGTCGGCCCACGAGGGTTTTCCCAAGGGGCTTGGTGCCGCACGTGGGGATTGGGGACCCCTGAGCCCCAGCTCCAGACTTACACTGCCACCCCGCTGCCACCCGGGCCACTAGGGGCTCCACCGGTCATTCAGGGCGGGAGAATGGGCAGGGCCCCTCCGAACCCCCGGCGACCTTCGAAGGCCCCCTGCGCCAAGATGCTTGCGCCCATGCTCCTGTTCGCCACCGCCGTCACCTCGGATAGCCCCTTCGCTCACCGCACAGCCGGCAGATCGGGCCTGCCAGCATCCTTTAGGCTAACCCTACCCTAGTTCGGCCCCCGAGGGACCACTCCCAAGTGCCTGGCGCCGCCACGACGGGGATTGGGGAACCCCGAGCCCCAGCTCTGGACTCACCCTGCAGCCCCGCTGCCACCCTGGTTTCTAGGGGCGCTGCTGGTCATTCAGGGCGGGGGAACAGGCAGGACCCTCTGATTCCCTGGCGACCATCGAAGGCCCCTCGCGCCAAAATGCTTGGGCCCACGCTCCCGCTCGACGGCGCCCTCACCTCGGCCTGCCCCTCTGCTCACTGCACAGCCAGCGGGTTGGGCCTGCTGGCCTCTTTTCGGCTAACCCTAACTCTAGGTCGGACCCCGAGGGACCCCTCCCATGGGGCCAGGCGCCGCCAGGCCGGGGATTGGGGACCCCCGAGCACCAGCACCGAACTCACCCTGCCGCCCCGCCGTGACCCGGCCCACTAGGAGCGCTGTCCTCATTCCAGTTGGGAGACAGGCAGGGCCCTCTGAGCCCCCGGGGGACTTCGATGGCTGGCCATGCCAAAACGCTTGGGCCCACGCTCCCGCTCGCAAGCGCCCTTCCCTGGCCCGCCCCTCCGCTCGTGCACAGCAGGCAGATCGGGCCTGCCAGCCTCTTGTGGGCTAACCCTAAACCTAGGTCGGCCCCCTAGGGGCCACTCCCAAGGTGCGTGGCGCCACCTCGCCGGGGATTGGACACCTCCGAACCCCATCGCCAGACTCACCCTGCCGCCACGCCTCGACCAGGCCCACTAGGGGCGCTGTCCTCATTCAGGGCGGGAGAATGGGCAGGGCCCTCCGATCCCACGGCGACCTTGAAGGCCCGCCGCACCAAAACGCTTGGGCTCACGCTCCCGCTCGCCAGTGCCCTCACCTCGACCCGCCCCTACGCTCGACTCACAACTGGCGGATCGGACCTGCCGGCCTCCTGGGGGCTAACCCTAAGCCTAGGTTGGCTCAAGAGGGTCCCCTCCCAAGGGGCCTGGCGCCGCCATGCCGGGGATTGGGGACCCCTGAGCCCAAGCTCCGGAGTCATCCTGCTGACCCACCGCCACCCAGGCTGCTAGGGGTGCTGACCCTCATTCAGGGCAGGAGAACGGGCAGGGCCCTCTGAGCCCCCGGCGACCTTGGAAGGCCCCCGCGCAAAAACACTTGGGCCCACGCTCCCGCTTGCCAGAGCCCTCACCTTGGCCCGCCACTCCATAATCCGCACAGCCGGTGGATGGGGCCTGCCGGCCTCCTTTGAGCTAACCCTAACGCTAGGTCGGCACCCGAGGGACCACTCCCAAGTGCCCGGCGCTGCCACGCCAGGGATTGGGGACCCCCGAGCCCCAGCTCCGGACTCACCCTGCCGGCCCGCCACCACACCGGCCTCTAGAGGCGCCACCGGTCATTCAGGGAGGGACAATGGGTAGGGCCTTCGGAGCCCCAGGTGACATTCGAAGGCCCCCTGTGCCAAAATGCTTGGGCCCATGCTCCCGCTCGCCAGCGTGCTCACCTCAGCCCGCCCCTCGATCGCCGCATAGCCGGTGAATGGGGCCTGCTGGCCTCCTGGGGGCTAACCCTTCCCTAGGTCAGCTCACGAGAGGCCCCTACCAAGGGGCCTGGCGCCACCACGCCAGGGATTCGGGACCTCCAAGCACCAGCGCCAGACCCACCCTCCCACCCCGCCACAACCCGGCCCGCTAGGGGCGCCGTCCTCTTTCAGGGATGGAGAATGGGCAGGGCCCTCCGAGCCCCTGGCCCCCTTCGAAGGCCCCCTGTGCCAAAACGCTTGGGCCCATGCTTTCGCTCACCAGCGCCCTCACCTCGGCCCACCACTCCTCTCGCCACACAGCTGGCGAAAAAGGCCTGCTGGCCTCCTTTGGGCTAACCCTAACCCTAGGTAGGCCCATGAGGGACCACTCCCAAGTGCCTGGCACCGCCACGCTGGGGATTGGGGACCCACGAGCCCTAGCTCCAGACTCACCCTGCCGCCCCACCATGACCCGGCCCGCTAGGGGCAACGTCCTCACAGGGCAAGAGAATGGGCAGGGCCCTCTGAGTCCCCGGTGACCTTCGAAGGCCCCCCGCGCCAAAACGCTTGGGCCCATGCTCCCGCTCGCCAGCGCATTCATGTCAGACCGCCCCTCCACTTGACGCACAGCCAGCGGATCAGGCCGCTAGACTCCTGGGGGTAACCCTAAAGCTAGGCAGGCCCAAGAGGGGACCCTCCCAAGGGACCTGGCGCCACCAAGCCTGAGACTAGGACCACAGGCCCCATCGCCAGACTCACCCTGCCTCCCTGCTGCCACTCAGGCCACTAGGGACACCACAGGTCATTCAGGGCGGGAGAACAGACAGGGTCCTCCGAGCCCCCGCTGACCTTCTAAGGCCCCCCACACAAAAACGTTGGCTAACATCCTCCTGCTCGCTACTACGCCGGGGATCTGGGACCCCAAGCCCCAGAGCCAGACTCACCCTCCCACAACGCTGCCACCCCGGCCGCTAGGGGCGCCGCCGGTCATTCAGGGCAGGAGAAGGGACAGGGCCCTGGAGAAACCGGCGACATTTGAAGCCTCCAGCGCCAAAATGCAGGGGCCCACAATCCCGCTCCCCAGCGCCCTCACCTCGGCCCACCCCTCCGCTCGCCCCACAGCCATCCTATTGGGCCTGCCGGCCTCCTGGGGGCTAACCCTAACCCTAGGTCAGCCCCTGAAGGGCACCACCAAGGGCCTGGCACCCTGACGCCCGAGATTGGGGACCCCCAAGCCCCAGCGATGTACTCAACCTACCCCTCCGCCGCCACTCGGGCCACTTGGGGCGCCACCGGTCATTCAGGGTGGGGGAACGGGCAGAGCCCTCCGAGCCCCCGGCGACATTCGTAGGTCCCCCGGCGCCAAAACTTTGGGTACCACCTTCCAGCTCGCCAGTGCCCTCACCATGGCCCGCCCCTCTGCTCGCCGCACAGCTGGCGTATGGGGCCTGCCGGCCTCCTGGGGGCTAACCCTAAACCTAGGTTGGCCCCAGAGGGGTCTCTCCCAAGGGGACTGGTGACCAAAGCCGGGGATTGGGGACACCTGAGCCGCAGCGCCGGACTCACCCTGACGCCCTGTCGACATCGGGCCCACTGGGGCGCCGCCGGTCATTCAGGTGAGAGAACGGGCAAGGCCCTCCGAGCCCCCAGTGACCTTCGAAGGCCCCCGCTCCAAAACGCTTGGGCCCACACTCCAGCTCGCCAACGCACTCACCTCGGCCCGCCCCTCTGCTCACCGCTCAGCAGGCGGATCAGGCCTGCTGGGCTCCTGGGGGCTAACCCTAACCCTAGGTTGGCCCCTAAGGGGCCCCTCCCAAGGGGCCTGTCGCCACAATACCGGGGATTGATGACCCCCAAGCCCCAGTGCTGGACTCACCCTGCCGCCCCGCTGGCACCCAGGCCACTAGGGGCACCGCCGGTCATTCAGGGCGGGAGAATGGGCAGGGCCCTCCGAGTCCTGGTGAACTTCTAAGGGTCCTGGCACCAAAATGCTTGGGCCCATGCTCCCGCTCACCAGCATCCTCACCTCGACCTGCCCCTCAGGTCGCCACACAGCCAGCGGACCGGGCCTGCCAGCTCCTGGGGGCCAACCCTAACCTTAGGTTGGCCCCCAAGGGGAACCTCCCAAAGGGCCTGGAGCAGCAACGCCAGGTTTTAGGGACCCCCGAGCCCCAGCGCCATATTCACCGAACCGCCCCGCCACCACCCAGGCTGCTAGGGGCGCCGCCGGTCATTCAGGGCGGGAGAACCGGCAGGGCCCTCCAAGCCTCTAGCAACATTCAAAGGCCCCCTGCACCAAAACGCTGGATACCATACTCCTGCTCACCAGCGCCCTCACCTCGGCCTACTCCTCCTCTCGCCGCACAACCGGCGCATCGGTCCTGCTGGCCTACAGGGGTCTAACCCTAACCCTAAACCCTAACCCCTAACTTTAAACCCTAAACCTTAACCCCTAACACTAACCCTAACCCTAACCCCAAACACCAAACCCTAACCCTAAACCCTAACCCTACCCCGACCCCTGCCATACCCCTAACCCTACCCCTAACCCTACCCCTTCAGCTAACCCTACCCCTAACCGGTAACCTAACCCTAAACCTAACCCTAACCAGTACCCTAACCCTAACCAGTACCCTAACCCTAACTCTACCCATACCCTAACCCTAACCCTAACCTGTACCCTAACCCTAACCGTAACCCTAACACGTACTCTAACCTTAACCCTAACCTGTACCCTAACCCTAATCTTAAACCGTACCCTAACCTGTAACTTAAACCGTACCCTAAACCTAACCATAACCCTAACAAGTACCCTAACCCATACCCTAACTTTAACCCTAAACCCTAAACCCTGACCCTAACACATACCCTAACTCGTACCATAACCCATACCCTAACCCTACCCGTACCCTAACCCTAATCCGTACCCTAATGATAACCCTAAACCCTAAACCGTAACCTGTACCCTAACCCTAACCAGTACCCTTAACTTAACCTTAACACATACCCTAATCCGTACCCTAACCCATACCCTAACCCTAAACCGTACCCAACCCCTATCCCTAACCTGTTCCCTAACCCATACCCTAACCCTAACCCGTACCCTAAGCCGTACCCAAATTCGCATGAAAACACTTACCCTAAACCATACCCTAACCCGTACCCTAAACCGTACCCTAATGCGTACCCATACCCTAACCCTAACCCGTAACCTAAACCTAACCCGTACTCCAACCCTAACCCTACCCTAAACACAAACTCTAAACCTTAACCTGTACCCTAAACCCTAATCTGTACCCTAACCCATAACCTCTAACCTGTAACCCCTAAACCAACCCTAACCCGTATCCTTTCCTTCCCCTAACCCTAACCCCTACCCTCACCCATACCCTAACCGTAACCCATAACCTAACCGTAACCCATACCCTAATCCATACCCTAACCCCGGGGATTGGGTACACCTGAGCCCCACCACGGGACTCAGCCTGCCACCCCGCAGGAAACCATGCCCCTTGGGCGCCGCAGAGCATCCCATGCAGGAGAACTGGTAGGGCCCCCCTGAGCTCCCAGCGATCCTCGGTGGCCCCCACACCCCAACCCTGAGGCCCACGCTCATCCCACCCCACGCCTTCCCTTCAGCTTGCCACAGAGCTCGATGCAGCGCCGGCAGATCAGGACTGCCCGGTTCCTGGGGCCTACACCTGATCCTAAGTCGGCTGGGTACGGCCCCCTCCCCTGGGGCCCAGTACCGCAGCCCCAGGGACTGGGGACACCTGAGCCCCACTGCAGGACAAAGACTGCCAGCCCGCAGGAAACCGTGCCCCTTGGGAGGCTGTAGAGCATTCAGGGCGGGAGAACCAGGAGGGCCCCCAGAGCCCCTGGCGAACTTCAGCGATCCCTAAACCCAACCTTGAAGCCCATGCTCACCCTTCCCCACACCCTCACCTCAGCCTGCAGCAGAGCTCGCCACATAGTGGGCAGATCTGGCCTGCAAGGTTCTTGGGCCCCAACCCTAACCCTAGTTCATCTGTGGAGGGGCCCCTCCCCAGGAGCCTGGAGCCGCAGCTGCGGGGATTCGGTACACCTGAGCTCCACAGCAGGACTCAGTCTGCCACCCCGCAGGAAACCGTGCGCCTTGGGAGGCCATATAGCATTCAGGCCGGGAGAACCAGGAGGGCCCTCCTGAGCCACCAGCTAACTTTGGTGGCCTCCCGCACCCCAACCCTGAGGCCCACGCTCACCATCCCCACACCCTCACTTCAGCCCGTGTAGCTAGCCATACAGCCAGCAGATCAGGCCTGTGGGGCTCCTGGGCCTAACCCTAGCCCTAGGTCGGCCGCGGGTGTGGGGGCCTCCCCAGGAGCCTTACACCGCAGCCCCGGGGAATTGGGATACCTGTACCCCACCGCAGGACTCAGCGTGCCACCCGACAGGAAACCGTGCCCCTTGGGGCTCTATGGAACCTACAGGGAACGAGAACTTGGGGAGGCTCCCGGAGCCCATCCCCATCTTTGGCAGCCACCCATGCCCCAAGCCTGAGGCCCATGCTCACACTCCCCCATGGCCTCCTCTCAGCCCTCCACAGAGCTCACCGCACAGCCTGCAGATTGACCCTGCCGGGCTCCTGGACCCTAATCCTTACCCTTGGTTGGCCACAGAGGGGCCCCTCCCCAGGGTCCTGGCACCCCACTCTGGGGGATTGGGGACACCCAAGCACCACCGTAGGACTCAGCCTGCAACCCACAGTAAACTGTACCATTTTGGGGAACAACAGAGCATTCAGGGCAAGAGAATTGGGGCACCCCTGAGAGCCCCTTCTGGTGAACCCCGACCTTTTTGGGCCCTTCCGGATGAAACCCCAAGGCTCACACTCACCCGCCCTTGTGCCCTCATCTCACTCGGCCTGGGAGTTCTCTGAGCACTGGGCAGTTCGGACCTGCTGTCTCTTGAGGCCAAACCTAACCCTGGGTCTTCTGCTGAGGGTCCCTCCCCATTTGCCTGCCTCCAAGCACCAGGCATTGGGCTCACCTCTGCACGACTAGAAGACTCAGTCTGCCCCACAGCAGGAAACTGTCCATTTGGGGCTGCAGCCAGGATTCATAGGAAAATTGGAGGGCTCCCCTCAGCCCATCCCAGGCAACCCCCACTTTCAGAGATCTCCCCGGATCCAATTAGTAGCTTCACACTGACCTTTAAACTTACTCTCCATGGAGATCTTTTGAAATTCTCCACACTTCCAACCGATGGCATCATGCAGCTTCAGTGCCTTACCCAGCTTTAGGTCTTGAGATGGATTAAAATGGGAAGTCATTTCACTGATGACGACGTACTGGTGACCAAAAGATACATGCATGAATGCTTCATATCACTTGGCTTCAGGGAAATGCAAATCTAAACCCCTATAGATGCCATATCACACAAGGCCGAATATCTAAAAATAAGAAGACATGAAACTATACATGTTGGAGAGGATGTGGAGAAACGGGAACTCTCTTACACCCCTGTACGAATACAGTCCGGTACAGCCACTCTGAAAATGGTACAGAGTTTCTTCAAGAAGTTATAAATAAAGCTACCCTATGTCCCAGCAATTGCACTACTGGGTATTTACCCCAAAGAGACAGAGGTAGCGAAGATGGGACACATGCACCCCAGTGTTCATAGCAGCAATATCCATAATAGACAAACTGTGGAAGGAGTGCAGATGATCATGGACAGATGAATGGATAAAGAAGATGTGGATCATATATATAATGGAATATTACTCAGACATCAGATAGGATGAATACTTACCATCACACCGACCTGGGTGGAGCTGGAGGGTATTATGCTGAGTGGAATAAGTCAATGAAAGAAAGATAATGATCATATGCTTTCACTCGCATGTGGAATATCAGAAACAAGGAAGAAGACCATAGGGGAAGGAAGGGAAAATAGAATGGGAAGTCATCAGAGAGGGAGAAAACCCATAATGGACTCTTAACTATCGCAAGAAACTGATGATTGCCAGAGGAGAAGTTGGGGGGGGTAACTGGGTGAGTAGCATTAAGGAGGTCACACGATACAATGAGCACTGGGTGTTACACACGACTGAAAATTTATTGAAGACTACATCTGAAACTAATGATGTACTGTAAGTTGGCTAATTGAATTTAAATTAAAGAACAAAAGACCTCGAAAAAACAATCCTAAACATTTGTATGGAACCACTAAAGATTCCGAACAGCCAGGGCAATATGGAAAAGAAAAACAAAGCTGGAGGACTCACAATTTCAGATTTCAGGTTATACTAAAAAGCTGCAGTCATCCTAACAAGACAGTACGGCACAAAAGTAGACACAGCGACCAAAGGAACAGGATACAAGTTCAGACAGAAACCCACAATTATGTGGTCCATGAATCTTCCACAAAGCAAGCAACGATATCAAAAGGGAAAAGGACAGTCTCTACAACAAATGGTGTTGGGAAAACTAGACAGCTACGCACAAAAGAATGAAATTAGGCTGTTTTCTTACACAATACAGACAAACACAAAACAGTTTCAAGACCTCAATATGAGACCTGAATCCATAAAAATCCTACAGGAGGGAAGACAGTAACTATTTGACATGGACCATACCAACGTTTTTCTAGACTGTGTCCTGAGGCAACGGAAATGAAAGCAAAAATAAACTATTGGGAATACAGCAAAATAAGAAGTTTCCACACGGCAGAAGAACAATGAAAACGTAAATATAATAAGACAACTTACTCAAAGGGAGAAGATATTTGCAAAGATCATATGCAATAAAGGGATAGTGTCCAAAACATATACAACTGATACTACTCGACCCCCAAAAAACAAATAATCCACTTAAAAAATAGGCAGAAGACATGGACAGACATTTCTCCAAAGAAGAAATACAAATGGCCAACAGTCCTGTGAAAAAATGTTCACCATCACCCATCATTAGGAAAATGTAAATCCAAAGGACAATGAGGTAATACCTCAAACCTGTCAGAATGGCTAACATCAAAAGCGCAACAAAGAGCAGGTGTTGGGAGGACGTTAATAAAGGGGAATCCTTGCGAACTGTGGGTGGGAATGCAAACTGTGGTTGCCACCGTGGAAAACAGTATGAATGTTCCTCAGAAAATTAAATATAGAAGTACCCTACGATCCAACAATCACACCTACTCGTACTTACCCAAAGAATAGGAAAACAGTAACTTAAAAGGATAGGTGCACCCCTATGTTTCTTGCACCATTATTTACAATATCACAATATGGAAGCAACCCAAGTGTCTGTAGAAAAATTGACAAATGAGATGACAGATGTGTGTATTCACACACACACACACACACACACACACACACACACAAGGGAGTATAACTCGGCTTGCAAAAGAATGAAACCTTGCCATTTGCAGCCACATGGATGGAGCTAGAGAGTATTATCCTAACTAAAATCAGTCAGTCAGAGAAAGATAAATCCCATACGATGTCACTCTAATGGGGAATTTAAAAAAACAAACAAAAATAAATAACTAAAAGGGAAAAAGGAGACACACCAAAATACAAACTCTTAACAAGAGAGAACAAACGGACGGTTACCAGAGAGGAGGTGGATAGAGGGATGAGTGAAATAGATGAAGGAGAATAAGAGGACGCTTTTCTTGATGACAACTGAGTATTATATAGAATTACTGAATCACTCTATTGTACACCTGAAACGAATGTAACACTGTATTTTAGCTGTACTGGAATTAAAATAAATTTAAAAAAAAGATTTTTCTTTCAGGAAGCTCTTTGAAAAAGCTTTTCCTGTGCACTGTGCATAAGCCCCACTGGAGGATTCACTCTAAAATGATTATTCACATCATGCCTCAAATTCTTATTTCACTGAGTTCTTACCGTGGATTCCAGCCCACGGGAGCCATGGTCCTTTTCTGTCTAGGCTCAGCACCTATGCATTCAAGATTGGAAGTAGAGACACATGTCACTTCACAGTCCAGAAAGCCATTATTGTTTCTGTTTCAGTGTGAGAGAGTCACAGACTTTGGGACAGGTTTCAGAGCAGGTTTATTATGGATCCTGGATCTCTACTTCAATGTTCATTGCCTGGATCCATTTGGCTAATAGGTTCCCTGTGGATGGGCTTGCTTCCAAGCACATACGTGGAAGATGCAAAGGTGGGTGGGCTTGGTGCGGGACAGGAAGAAGACCAAAAGCAGACAAGAGTCCGACCCCTCCCCTGATCCAGGATCTGCTACGGGAGAGGCTACCGGTGGGAGAATTCATGCGAAATTCCAAGGTAACCAGCTGAAAACTGGAGGCACAGGTCAAGGGATCTGGAGATGCAGGGGTTGAAGCCTGCTCTGAGCTACCTCTGAGAGGAAGGAAGGGAAGGAATGAGAAGGAGACATTGCCTACCCCTGGCCCATGCCAGCTGCCCACCGCTACGACACGCACCCGTCTACACAGCTGACACAGCCTGGGCTCAGGATGGGCTGGCTCGCGTCCCTCAATCCTCAGTGGGACAGCTGGCCCCAGGGCTCAGAGACATGCTGAGGGAGATGAGAGGGAAAGCTGCCCCACCCAGGTAATCCCCTCCTTGAGCAGACAGCCCTTCAGAACTGCTAAAAAAAGCCCACTAACGGGGTTGAAAGACATGCCATGGATGAACAAAGGCATAGAGATATGTAAAATAACATTCATTTTTAAGTTCAGAGCTGTCATCTCAGGAAGTGGGGAGAGCTTCCCTGAAGAAGACTGAGGGGAGGGCAGGCCATGCTGAAAAGGGAGACATGGCTCTCCTGATTGGGGACCTGCAGCCCCCTTCCAGGGCAGGGCATCATCCTCGCATCACATGAGATCCATGGAAGTGTTCCATCAGGGCCAGATGTCTGTCACGAGAAGGCTACCCTGGCATCGGACTGCACAGGGCACCAGGGACGAGGGCCAGATAGAGGACTGACAATACCCCGGAGGCCATGGGGCAAGAGGAGAGGCACATGACCTTGAAGATGATGATGAAAAGCAGAAGGTGGCAGCATGGAGCCGGCCCGAAAGTACCATGGCAGCAGTGCCCACAGCTACACTGACTGGGTGCTTTCTGTGCCAGGTTTGGCTGACTTCAGTGTGCTCCAGACTAGTCCTGACCACAAGTCTAGGAAGTGTGCACCACCCCCGGTCTCTTCTCCCCTTGCAGCTGCTAGGAATCACGGTCACAGACCCTGGTCAGCTTTCGTGGAAACCAAGCAGTGGCTCCCCCACACGCTGCACCTCTGGTGGTGGTCCAATGCGACCCTCGTGCCTGGCCAGACACTGATGTCTACCTGTCTCCACACAAATCCACAGACAGGAGGGTGTCCCTGAATTCCACAGCACCTGATGAGAGAGATCCACAGAACCCAACACCCAGTGGGTCACTCGGGAGCTCACCTATGGTCATGGAGCTCACCATACCCTATTTCTGTCACTTCCCACAGAAAGCCTGGTTCTGATCTCCCACAATACCATACATCCTGGTTGCTGGCCTGGGGTCATGCCATGAACCCACATGGCACCTTTCTTTAAGTGAAGGCTATGCCTACACCTCCTAGAAAATATTTCTAATGAAGTACAAGTCCATCAGGACTATGGTGTGAACGGTAGCACACAGCATTCATGGTAGTAGTCAGTAATTCTAACAAGGGTTAACCCCACCCCCTGTCTCAGAAAACCTTCCTCCATCCCCACTGAACTCATGGTCTGCCCTCAGAAAACCCTCCAGGAAACAAACCTTTCATCTGAATGCTCTCTTCACCTTCTGCTTCAAATCTTGTCCAACCACAATGATATGAAACTAGAAATCAGTCTCAAGAAAAACAAGAGACAGTCAAAAATAGGTGGAGATTTTTGGGGCCTGGGTGGCTCAGTCGTTAAGGATCTTCTTTCAGCTCAGGTCTTGATCCTAGGATCCTGGGATCTAGCCCCATATCAGGCTTCTTGCTTAGTGGGAAGCACGCTTCTCCCTCTCCCACCCCCCTGCTTGTGTTCCCTCTCTCGCTGTCTCACTCTCGGTCAGATACTTAAATAATCTTAAAAAAATGTGGAGATTTAACAACATGCTACTGAACAACCAACAGTCAAAGAAGAAATCAAAAAAATTTTAGAAGTACCTTGACACTGATGAAAAAGACAACCTACAAAAACTTATGGGATGCAGCAAAAGTAGCTTTATGGGGGACATTCATAGAAATTCAAGTCTTCATCAATCCATGAGAATGCTCTCCAATAACCTGATTTATGTGGTAAAGAAGTAGAAAAAAAAAAACAACAAACAAAGCCCCAAATTAGTAGAAATAAGGAAATAACAAAAAGGAATGCATAACTAAATCCAACGGAAACTAAAAAGACAAAAAAAAAAACAATGAAAATGAGAGTGGCCTTTTTTGGAAAGATAAACAAAACTGACAAACTTAGCTAGACTCACCAAAAAAGAGGACTCGAACACAATCAGGAAAATAAGATAATGGATTCCTGTCTCATATCAAAATCAAAAGAACTCTTCAACCTTGGACACAACAACTTCTTGCAAGCCACGTCTCTAAAGGCAATGGAAATAAAAGCAAAAATGAACTATTGGCCCTTCATCAAGATAAAAATCTTCTGCACGGCAAAGCAAACGATCAACAAAACAAAAGGCAACCTATGGAATTGAAGAAGATATCTGCAAATGATATTACAGAGAAAGGGGCTGGTATCCAAGATCTATGAAGAACTCCTCAAATTTGACATCCAAAAAATGGGCAGAAGACACAAAGAGATACTTCTCCAGAGAAGACATACAAAAGGCCAACAGACACATAAGAAAATGCTTCACATCACTTGCCATCAGGCAAATACAAATCAAAATGACAATGAGATACCACCTTACACCAGTTAGAATGGTTAAAATTAACAAGGCAGGGGGCACCTGGGTGGCACAGCGGTTAAGCGTCTGCCTTCGGCTCAGGGCGTGATCCCGGCATTATGGGACGGAGCCCCACATCAGGCTCCTCCGCTATGAGCCTGCTTCTTCCTCTCCCACTCCCCCTGCTTGTGTTCCCTCTCTCGCTGGCTGTCTCTATCTCTGTGGAATAAATAAATGAAATCTTGAAAAAAAATTAACAAGACAGAAATAAAAAAACGTCAGAGAGGATGTGAAGAAAGGGGAGCCCTCTTACACTACTCGTGAGAATTCAAGCTGGTACAGCCACTTTTGAAAACAATATGGAGGTTCCTCAAGACGTTAAACACAGAGCTATGCTACGACCCACCAATTGCACTACTGGGTATTTACCCCATAGACACATAGTAATGAAAAGAAGGGGCACCTGTATCGCAATGTTCATAGCAGCAATGTCCATAATAGCCAAACTGTGGAAGGAGCCAAGATGTCCTTCAGAAGATGAATGGACAAAGAATATGTGGTTCATCTATACAATGGAATATTACTCAGTCATCAGAAAGGATGAATACCCACCATTTGCACCAACGTGGATGGAACAGGAGGGGATTATGCTAAGTAAAATTAAGGCAAGCAGAGAAAGACAATTATCATAAGGTTTGACTCCTATGTGGAATGGAAGGAATAGCATGGAGGACATTAGAAGAAGGAAGGGAAAGTGAAGGGGCGGAATGAGAGGGGGAGATGAACCATGAGAGACTACTGACGCAGGGAAACAAACTGAAGGTTGCAGAAAGGGAGGGGTAGGGGAATGGGTTATCCTGGTGATGGGTATTAAGGAGGGCACGTGTTGGGGCGCCTGGGTGTCACAGTGGTTAAACGTCTGCCTTCGGCTCAGGGCGTGATACGGGCATTATGGGATCGAGCCCCACAACAGGCTCTTCCGCTGTGAGCCTGCTTCTTCCTCTCCCACTCCCCCTACTTGTGTTCCCTCTCTTGCTGGCTGTCTGTATATCTGTCGAATAAATAAATAAATTATTTAAAAAAAAAAGGAGGGCACGTGTCATAATGAGCACTAGGTGTTATATGCAAACAATGAATCATGGAACACTACACCAAAAACAAATGAAGTACTGTAGGGTGAATAACATCATTTTAAAAAAAAGAGAAAGATATGAAATCCATACAGGAAAACTGTCACTATTTGCAAATGACATGAAATCCTGAAAGATTCCACACACACACACAAAAACTGTTAGAATAAACAAATTAGAGAAAGCTGCAGGATATAAAGTCAATATACAGAGACCTGTTGTCTTTATTTTTTTTTCAGATTTTATTTATTTATTTGAGAGGAAGAGAAAAAGCACGAGCAGGGGGAGTGTCAGAAAGAGGGAGAAGCAGACCCTCGCTAAGCAGGGAGCCCAACACGGGGCTCAAAGCCAGAACTCTGGGTTCATGACCTGAGGTGAAGGCAGACACTTCACCTATGGGGCCACCCACATGACCCAACTTCTTGCATTTCTGTATACTGATGACAAACTTTCGCAAAGAGAAATTAAAAAAGCAATGCCATTTACAATTGCATCAAAAAAAATCTAGGAATAAAAGTAACCAAAAATGAGAAAGACATAATACACTCAACACATGGCAGAAAAGAAATGAAAAATATGTGTGTCGAGAGGGGCAGAATGTATGGGTCAAAGATTTGGAAGGCAACACAAACAAATGGAAGCTAAAGCCATGATCCTTAACTGGAAGAGTTAGTTATGTGAACATGTCCATCGTACCCAAAGCAATCGACAGATGTGATGAAATCCCTATCTGAATTCCAGCGGCATTATTCGAGCACTACATGCAGAAGAATATAACTGGGCCAATTTCTTACACCACACACAAAATTTTTAATGGATGAATGATTTGAACATAAAACCTGAATCCATAAACCTCCAAGAAGACACAGGTACTAAGTCTCTCGACATTGCTTTTGGCAAAGTGTCTTCAGATCCGACACCAAATGCAAAGGCAACAAAAGCAAAAATAAACAAGTGGAACAACATCAAACTGAAATCTTCCACACGGCAAAAGAAACCAGCAAAAACTTAAAAGGCCACAGACCCAATAAGAAAAAAATATCTGCGAATCATATGTGTGAGAAGAGGCTAATATTAAAAATACACACAACACTCATACAAATCAAAACAAAAAAAAACTGTATAAAAAATGTGGGGAATATGTGAATAGATACTTTCTAAAGATGGCACACAGGTGCCAACAGACAGAGAAAGTTGTTTGACATCACTCATCATCGTCAGGGAAACATCAGTCAAACCCTCAATCGGCCATCCCCTCACAACTGTTGGAACAGCAATTGTCCCAGAGACAGACACCAGGTGGGGTCAAGGGTTTGCAGACGAGGAGACACTGTGCACTGTTGGTGGGAATGGAAATTGGTGCAGCCACTGTGACAAACGGTATGGAGGTTCCTGAAAAAATAAAGACAACTACCACATGACCCAGTAATGGCTCTACTGAGTATTGATTTGGAGAACACAAAAATACTGCCTCAAAAAGACAGATGCACTCCCACGTTCACTGCAGCATTATTCACAAAAACCAGACATGGAAACACAGACCTTGGGGGCCTTATGCCAAGTAACTCAGACACAGAAAGACCAATACCAGATGCTCTCATGTACATTCCACGTGGAATAAACAAATACTGAACGCATTGATACTGAGAGCAGATTGGTAGGTGCCAGATTCGGGGATGGGGTGGTAGAAACGGGTGAAGGTGGTCAAAGTCTTAATGTTTGAGTGACAAAATCCGACAGTCATTAAATGTTCTGTCCAGCATGGAGACTAAAACTAAACCCGCCACATGGGGTATAGGTTTGCCTGCTCTTTGAAAGTACAGGGCTTCTGAGAAACCTTGCACAGCAGAAATGGTGTCAAGAAGGACAGGCCATTAATTTACACGGAACAATTAGACAGTGTCCACAGACACCAAAATTCCTTCTCTTTGGCTTTTCTTAGGCCTCAGCACACAAGTTTCTAATGGAGGCCCAGCATAAATGAAGATAAAGCACAGCAGAGGCTCACAGACACCATTCAAAGTGCTGGTGTCTGGATACGGAGAGCGGTTCCCAGCAGAAGGAGCTGGTTGGGGTGCACGCCGCCTCTGTCGTGCTTCTCCCCAAAACAGATGCTGAACGCGATTCTCACTGTTCACTTTTTTTCATAAGAGGGAAATCCTCTTCAGGTCTCTTCCTCTTACTGAAGCTGGGCAATAACGTAGTTCTTTCAAGAAAGCCCAGTGTCTTACTGTGAACGTTTAAAAAGTGGGGGATACTTGTACTTGAGCATTGATGAGGGAGGAGATGTGAAAGATTCTCCCAGACACAAACCTCAGCAGATCCACTGGGAATGGCACCTTCCTCAGCATGCGGAACACGGACTACCCCAGAAACCCTCTCCTTCCCCTTGATCAGGACAACCCACAACAGCTGGGAGTTACCCCAAATCCTCTGTTCTCCTGCTCCTAATAGCTAACCCATCAGCAAATCCTGTTAGCTCCAACTTCAAAATGGACCCAGAATAGGTCTAACCACTCCATCCAAGGCCACCTGTCTGGTCCACAGCGCCTGAGTTCCTGGAAAAGCTTCATCATTGACCTGCCTTGCCATCTTCAACCCTCTGTCATCTGTTCTCAACACTGTCGCCAGGATGGCCCAGGGATACAAGGTCTCATGGGGTTATAGCCCTGCAATGGCTTTCTGTCACCTCTCTGAGCTCATGTCCTAAGCTGTCTCCTGTGGCCACAGGGCCATCTTGCTACTCCTGGACATACCTGAAATTCTCCTGCCCCAGAGCCTTTGCACATGCTTTCCCTTCTGTTTCGCATAATCTTGATGTGTTCTCACTCACCTTCGGGAAGTCTGAATTGGAGTGACAGGGACAGAAGGTGAGGCTGTGTTTTGGGTGAGGCTGGTGGACCAGAAGAAGGTTCTCTGCCAGCTCTCTGCCTGTGCCTCACTTGTCCACAGCAGGAACTTGCACACAGCCCTCACCTGTCACAACTCTCACCCAGGAGACCCACAGCCAACCCTGGAGCCCAACCTGCCCACACCCTGCTGCAGAATGCATTCAGCTCTCATCTGGGAACCCTGTCAGCTTTACCCAGACCTGGAACTCCCCCGTCTCCTGCAAAGCTCCCGGAGTCCCCCTCTGCTTCCAAAATCACACTGGCGCAAGGCTTTCATGAGAAAGCTATAATGCTAACTAAAGAAAGCCTCACACCTACTTTCCCCTTCTGTTGCCTTTCTCTACACCTTCTTTCCTACCTGTGCAAACTCTTAACATATCAGTGGAACATGAACATGCTCTGAGACCTGAATCTTTCATTGCAGCTTTCTGAGGACTCCTTATGTGATAAGCAACTAGTGTATCCTACAACAGGGTGTTTTACAACTATCATCTATAGAATAGTGCAGCCCAATTCACTACAATTTTACCTCACTCTTCATGAAGCAGAACACTTTTTCCTTTCTTCTCTTACTTAAATTCCAGTTAGTTCACATGCCATGGAATATTCGCTTCAGGGGTAGGATTTAGTGACTCCTCACCTGCATACAGTACCTGGTGCTCATCACAAGTGCCCTCTTTAATACCACTCACCCATTTAAATCATCCCCCCATGCCCCTGTCCTGCAGGAACACTCAGTTTGTTCTCCAAGGTTGAGTCTATTTCCTTGTTTGCCTCACTCATCACCACTCAACTCTGTTCATCTGTTTTCTTTCTGAAATTCCACAAGCGTGAGAGCATAGGATATTTGTCCTTCCTCACTGATTTTGCTTAGCTTAATACACTCTAGATCCATCCACATCCTTGCAAATGGTAAGATTCCATTCTTTTTGAAGCTGGGTCATATTCCATTATATATATGTATCCCACATCTGCTTTATCCATTCATCAGTGCATGGACTTTGGGATTCTCTCCATAGTTTGGCTACTGTGGACATTGCTGCTATAAACATCATGATGCATGTTCCCCCTTTGAATCTGCCTTTTTGTATCCTTTGGGTAATACCTAGGAGAGCAATTGCTGGATCATGTGGTTGTTCGATGTTTAGCTTTTTGAGGAATCCCCACACTGTTTTCCAGACTCGCTGCACCACTTTGCATTCCCACCAACAGGATGGAGGGTTCCCCTTTAAGCAGAACATTATCTGCCGGCAATTTCATAAGAGGAAACAAAACCTCTGGGAGATGCACCCAGGGTCAGGCAAGCAGTTGCAGACTTCACCCCAAGGCTCCTGACGCCAAGCCCCTTGAAGCCACCAGCATGCCACTATCCAAAAGAATTCCCAGACTCTCCTTCTGACTCCACCACCAAAGAAACTACAGAAAGAATATGGCACCTCAAAATATCGAGATAATACATTTAGTAAAACTAGAAAGTCAAGCTCAACTTTTAAACAGGAACAGTCCACATTGGATAATTTTGAATTTTCCCTCCACCCTAATTTTAACTCTTCTGATGAATAAACTAATCAATGATGAAACATCACCTTTGTCAAATGACATCATCCAAGTCTGTATCAGATGAAAAAAAAGCCACCTAACTCTAGATGCTGGCCACTCAACCATATTAGGCCCAATTGAATAAACAGTGTTAGATGAAGGAACAAATTAGATGTTACAAACAGGCACAGAGTGAATCTCACCTTCCCTTTCTAATAAAAGAGGGTTCCTAGGAAACAGATGGTCAAAATACATTTGTAAGCAATAAATGGACAGAGAATTTGTGATCCCCTGCAAAGTTCTACCTGCAGGGAAACTAAGTAATTCTTGCACCAAATCCAGAATGCTGACAGCTACTTCAATTTTACTTTGTGGCTCAATTAGAGAAAAGAGAAAAGCCCAGGCGGTTTTGGGATAATGAGAGGTTTTACCTCCAGCCCTGACATAGATAGGACATTTTGTCAAACATACCTGTGCTTTCTCTGAACACTGGCGTCCTGTGACAAGCTGCCTCGCTGACTCCGATGCTGGCGTTCAAAACCTCGGGTGTCTTGGAGCCAGAGCAGAGAAGTGCTGTCAGCTGGGGAGAAGAAGGCACCTCTGACCTAAAGCCTGCACACCTGCTTCGGTTTCTGGGCAAAGGGGCAACACATACTTGTTGTTTAGCAGTAATTATCTTCATTCTCAATAGAACAATGACCTTGCCCTTTCTGGAAAGCAGACTTACTCTTCTAAAGAAACCCTCAATTCGTCTATTCCCAATGCAACTAGAATGGGGTCTGGGTTATGCCCGCTTCCAGGCCCCCACTTGGAGGATTTTCCTGCATGATTCTAATAGCCAATTACCACTAACCCGGGGGCACACGGGGCATAATGCTGAAGTTGGGGGACGGCTCTGGGGCTTCCTACTGCCACACCTGTGCCTGGGGGACCAGGGCACACCCTGCTGAACTCGGGGTACTGTTCAAGATGAATCGCCTGCACTGTGTCAGAAAACTGAAGCTGGGGATTCTGTGAGGTCCTTACCCGCACTCTTCCCGGGGAACAGGGGAAACCCTGAAATTCTGCAACCCATCCCACAAAAGCTCAGGTGAGTGGGCGCCCTGGAGTTCACGGGTATGGGGAATAAGGTCAGTTGAGGACATGGGGCAGAAGAGACTTTAAAGGGAAAAAGAAAACTCACCTGAGTCCCCACAATGAACCCTCTCCACGTGCCCTTCCAAAACCCTGCCTCCCACCTAGGGCGCACCCTACCCCCGGACCCCACCCCAGTGCACGCTGCTCACTCACCAGCAGGGATCTCCACAGGGAAACTCTCTCTCTCTCTCAGTGCCCCTTCTTCTGCCCCAAGTCTGCAACCCACTGCAAATCTGGGACTGCCCACAGAGACATAGCTCCACCTCCAAGCGGTGAATGGTTGGGGAGGTTGGTGCCTGAGCCCCTTGGATGCTGGGCAACCCGCCCTCAAGCCCCTGGAACCCTGAAAGTGCAGGGGGCCCAAGAGGCGCCTCCTCTACCCAACACCCGGCACAGGCATGGGTGGGGTCGTGGGCCGGGCCCCCCCCCCCCACACCTGGCCCCTTCCAGGGACCCCTCTAGCTGCAGACCACCCTCAGAGTCCTGCCCCTTCCCTTTCTGCACCAGCCCTCCCTGCTGGGGTGTGCCTGGTTCTGGGCTAGGTCAGTGGCTCTCAGACCCTCCAAGGCTTGGGCTTTAGGAAATGCAATGATTTCATGCATTTTCAGTATGTACATATCAGTATGACTTTAATCTTATGGGATCCAAAGAGGTTCTTTATTTTTTCCTATCTTCATGTTAGCACTTTTGGTTGTTTTCTTCTCGAAGCAGATGTACAACATGTGCTTGGGGCAGAAATAGGGCCCATGCTTTGAGGTGTTGCCCAATCATTTTGAGCCAGGTAAAATGTAAAAGGATAGCTTCCCTGGGATCCCAGGATCAGGGCCCACAGATGATATAAGATAAAAAATTACTTTCATCATTATAATTACTACTAAATGGAGGAATTTGAGAAAAAAGCACCTTTCACAAGAGTACCAAGAAATCAAAATGATGCCCACAGAAGTCTACCTGCTCCATGGTCAGCACAGGTAACAGAAGTGTTCACATTCTCTGGACTCCTGCCCTTCTCCTGCCCAAATCTCTGAAGCACACAGACCACTTAAAATCAGAATTGTAGAACTGCTAGCCACCTTAGAGATGTCTGGCACCATTTCCTTGGACTGCAGAATAAAACACAGTAGCTCGTTGTCACAAACTAATTTCAACATGAAGTGCCCCCTGGATGCACTAAGTTCTTTCTCTGCAAATGTTGACTAATGTAAGTCACATTCATACCATATAAACACTACGATGGCTGGGAAGTCATCGTAGGTAAGGGAATATTTTAGCCATGTTTATAAGCATTGGCTCACTTTGTAGAAGAGGCTTAGCTGAGTGTTTTTAAATACTATTTCAGGTACAAGAGAGGAGTTAAGATGGCAGAGGAGTAGGGGACCCCTTTTTCAGCAGGTTCCCTGAGTCCAGCAGCATAGGTACCAGACCAGCCTATACAACCACGGAATCAGCCTGAGAGGCAGGAAGATATATCTGGATCTCTACAAATGAACATCTCCAGCGCTGAGTATTGAGGTAGGAAGGGGGAGTCCTGAAACCTGGCACAGATACTGGAAGATAAAAGGAAGGGGGAGGGAGCTGCCGCGTTTAGGCGCCAGGAAGTAGCAGCCACCTGCACAGGGGAGTGGGCAGACTCACAGAAGGCACCCCTAGAGAGTAGACTGAGACTGGTGAGCCCAGAGAGCACACCACCAGGCATCTCGGGGAACACAGGAATCCCAGGGTGCTCATGGGATCCAGAATGAGATTGGAAGCTCCTGGAGCGCATGCGGGTCCACTGGAGGCTGGCAGGCCACCTGCACAGGGGAGCGGGCAGATTCATGGTCAGAACCCGGGAAACAGCAGACCAGGCTTCTCACGGAACTCTGGAATCCCGGTGTGCTCACTGGGCAGAGACAGACCCAGAGACCTGGGAGTATGCGGGGCGGCTGGAGGCTGGGGTGCCACCTGCATGGGGGAGTGGGCGGACTCGTGGTTGGCACCCAGAAACAGCAGACTGAGACCCTGAAGGAGGTGGTATGCCACGAGGCTTCTCAGGAAACTCTGTAATCCTGGTGTGCTCACGGGATCCAGACTGAGACCTGGAGATCTGGGAGCTCGAGGGGGCAGCTGGCGGCTGGTGGCCTTAGAAACACAAAGGACAGAGATGTGCTTGCCCTGGAAGTGAGGGCAGGGACACCAGGTGTGGGGCACACATCCAGGGACTCTATGGGGTTGAGAAGCACCAATGAGTAACGGAGTTAAAGTGGGCAGAACATCCGTGGAGAACAGACCGCAATCCCTCTGTTCTGTGACAATTCAGCCTCTGCTGCTCTGACTCTCAGAAGAGGCACAGCAGACCACCAGAGAAAGCCGCCAGGGAACAAAAGCCTGGAAATAGTGGCTCACAGCTTGCCCACACCCATCCCCTCTTGCAGGGGACAGGGCAACTCTACCCAAACAGGGTTGCCTGAGTATGGGTGCGGCAAAATGCAAACTCTTAACAATAGAGAACAAAGGGATGGATACCAGAGAGGAGGTGGATAGAGGGATGAGTGAAATAGATGAAGCGGATTAAGAGGACACTTTTCTTGATGACCACTGAGTAATATATAGAATTACTGAATCACTCTATTGTACACCTGAAACGAATGTAACACTGTATGTTAGCTCTACTGGAATTTAAATAAATTTTTAAAAAAGATTTTTCTTTCAGGAAGCTCTTTGAAAAAGCTTTTCCTGTGCATTGTGCATAAGCCCTACTTGGGAGGATTCACTCTACAATAATTACTCATTCTATGAATTGAATTCAGATTTCATTGAGTTCTTACTGTGGATCCCAGCCCACGGGAGCCATGGTCCTTTTCTGTCCAGGCTCAGCACCTATGCATTCAAGATTGGAAGTAGAGACACATGTCACTTCACAGTCCAGAGAGCTATTATTGTTTCTGTTACATTGTGAGAGAGTCACAGACTTTGGGACAAGTTTCAGAGCAGGTTTATTATGGATCCTGGATCTCTACTTCAATGTTCATTGCCTGGATCCATTTGGCTAATAGGTTCCCTGTGGATGGGCTTGCTTCCAAGCACATACATGGAAGATGCAAAGGTGGGTGGGCTTGGTGCGGGACAGGAAGAAAACCAAAAGCAGACAAGGATCCGACCAAGCCCGTGATCCAGGAACTGCTACAGGAGAGGGTATGGGAGGTAGAATCCATGCGAAACTCCAAGGTCACCAGCTGAACACAGGAGGCATAGGTCAAGGGATCTGGAGATGCAGGGGTTGAAGGCTGCTCTGAGCTACCTCTGGGAGGAAGGGAGGGAAGGAATGAGGAGACATTGCCTTCCCCTGGCCCATGCCAGCTGCCCTCCGCTCCGACATGCATCCGTCTACACAGCTGACACAGCCTGGGCTCAGGATGGGCTGGCTCGCGTCCCTCAATCCTCAGTGGGACAGCTGACCCCAGGGCTCAGAGACATGCTGAGGGAGATGAGAGGGAAAGCTGCCCCACCCAGGTCATCCCCTCCTTGAGCAGACAGCCTTTCAGAACTGCTAAAAAAAAACCCCACTAATGGGGTTGAAAGACATGCCATGGATGAACTAAGGCATAGAGATATGTAAAATAGCATTCATTTTTAAGTTCAGAGCTGTCATCTCAGGAAGTGGGGGAGCTTCCCTAAGAAGACTGAGGGGAGGGCAGGCCATGCTGAAAAGGGAGACATGGCTCTCCTGATTTGGGACCTGCAGCCACCTTCCAGGGCAGGGCATCATCTTCGCATCACACGAGATCCATGGAAGTGTTCCATCAGGGCCAGATGTCTGTCTCGAGAAGGCTACCCTGGCATCAGTCTGCACAGGGCACCAGGGACGAGGGCCAGATGGAGGACTTACAATACCCCGGAGGCCATGGGGCAATAGTAGAGGCACATGACCTTGAAGATGATGATGAAAAGCAGGAGGTGGCAGCATGGAGCCGGCCCGAAAGTACCATGGGAGCAGTGCCCACAGCTACACTGACTGGGTGCCTTCTGTGCCTGGTGTGGCTGACTTCAGTGTGCTCCAGACTAGTCCTGACCACAAGTCTAGGAAGTATGCACCAACCCCAGCCTCCTCTCCCCTTGCAGCTGCTAGGAATCACGGTCACAGACCCTGGTCAGCTTTCGTGGAAACCAAGCAGTGGCTCCCCCACACGCTGCACCTCTGGTGGTGGTCCAGTGTGACCCTCGTGCCTGGCCAGACACTGATGTCTACCTGTCTCCACACAAATCCAAAGACAGGATGGTCCCTGAATTCCACAGCACCTGATGAGACAGATCCACAGAACCCAACACCCAGTGGGTCATTCGGGACCTCATCTATGGTCATGGAGCTCACCATACCCTATTTCTGTCACTTCCCACAGAAAGCCTGGTTCAGATCCCCCACAATACCATACACCCTGGTTGCTGACCTGGGGTCATGCCAGGAACCCACATGACACCTTTCTTTAAGAGAAGGCTATGCCAACACCACCTAGAAAATATTCCTAATGAAGTACAAGTCCATCAGGACTACGGTGTGAACGGTAGCACACAGCCTGCATGGTAGTAGTCTGTAATTCTAACAAGGGTTAACCCCATCCCCCGTCTCACAAAACCTTCCTCTGTCCCCACGGAACTCATGGTCTGCCCTCAGAAAACCCTTCAGGAAACAAACCTTTCATCTGAATGCTCTCTTCACCTTCTATTTCAAATCTTGTCCAACTACAAAGATATGAAACTAGAAATCAGTCTCAAGAAAAAAATGGGACAGTCAAAAATAGGTGGAGATTGGGGAGCCTGGGTGGATCAGTTGTTAAGGATCTGCCTTCAGCTCAGGTCCTGATCCCAGGATCCTTGGATTTTGCCTGGAATCAGGCTCCTTCCTCAGCGGGAAGCGCGCTTCTCCCTCTCCCACCCCCCTGCTTGCGTTCCCTCTCTCACTGTCTCACTACCTGTCAGATACTTAAATAATCTTAAAAAAATATGTGGAGATTTAACAACATGCTACTGAACCACCAACAGTCAAAGAAGAAATCAAAAAAGATTTTAGAAGTACCTTGACACCGATGAAAAAGTCAACTTACAAAAACTTATGGGATGCAGCAAAAGTAGCTCTATGGGGCACATTCATAGAAATTCAAGTCTTATTCAATCCATGAGAATAGTCTCCAATAAACAACCTGATTTATGTGGTAAAGAACTAGAAAATAAAACAACAAACAAAGACCCAAATTAGTAGAAATAAGGAAATAACAAAAAGGAATGCATAAATAAACCCAACAGAGACTAAAAAGACCAAAAAAACAAAAACAATGAAAATGAAAGCTGCCTTTTTTGGAAAGACAAACAAAACTGACAAACTTAGCTAGACTCACCAAGAAAGACAGAGGATTCGAATACAATCAGGAAAATAAGATAATGGATTCCTGTATCATATCAAAATCAAAAGAACACTTCAAACATGGACACAACAACTTCTTGGAAGCCACGTCTCTAAAGGCAAAGGAAATAAAAGCAAAAATGAACTATTGGCACTTCATCAAGATAAAAAGCTTCTGCACAGCAATGCAAACGATCAACAAAACAAAAGGCAACCTATGGAATTGAAGAAGATATCAGCAAATGATATTACAGACAAAGGGCTGGTATCCAAGATCTATAAAGAACTCCTCAAACCCGACACCCAAAAAATGGGCAGAAGACACAAAGAGATACTTCTCCAGAGAAGACATACAAATGGCCATCAGACACATGAAAAAATGCTTCACATCACTTGCCATCAGGCAAATACAAATCAAAACGACAATGAGATACCACCTTACACCAGTTAGAATGGTTAAAATTAACAAGGCAGGGGGCACCTGGGTGGCACTGCGGTTAAGCGTCTGCCTTTGGCTCAGGGCGTGATCCTGGCATTATGGGATCGAGCCCCACATCAGGCTCCTCCGTTATGAGCCTGCTTCTTTCTCTCCCACTTCCCCTGCTTGTGTTCCCTCTCTCGCTGGCTGTCTCTATCTCTGTGGAATAAACTAATAAAATCTTGAAAAGAAAATTAACAACAGGAAATTACAAAAAGTCAGAGAGGATGTGAAGAAAGGGGAGCCCTCTTACACTACTCGTGAGAATTCAAGCTGGTATAGCCACTTTTGTACAATATGGAGGTTCCTCAAGAAGATAAACACAGAGCTATCCTACGACCCAACAATTGCACCACTGGGTATTTACCCCATAGACACAGAGTAATGAAAAAAGGGGCACCTGTATCCCAATGTTCGTAGCAGCAATGTCTATAATAGCCAAACTGTGGAAGGAGCCAAGATGTCCTTCAGCAGATGAATGGACAAAGAATATGTGGTTCATCTATACAATGGAATATTACTCAGTCATCAGAAAGGATGAATACCCACCATTTGCACCAACGTGGATGGAACAGGAGGGGATTATGCTAAGTGAAATTAAGTCAAGCAGAGAAATACAATTATCATAAGGTTTGGCTCCTATGTGGAATGGAAGGAATAGCATGGAGGACATTAGAATACGGAAGGGAAAATTGAAGGGGGGAATGAGAGGGGGAGATGAACCATGAGAGATTATTGACACTGGGAAACAAACTGAAGGTTGCAGAAAGGGAGGGGTAGGAGAATGGGTTATCCTGGTGTTGGGTATTAAGGAGGGCACGTGTCATAATGAGCACTAGGTGTTATATGCAAACAATGAATCATGGAACACTTCATCAAAAACAAATGAAGTACTGTAGGATGACTAACATCATTTTAAAAAAAGACAAAGATATGAAATCCATACAGGAAAACTATCACTATTTGCAAATGACATGAAATCCCAAAAAATTCCACAAAAAAACTGTTAGTTTAAACAAATTCAAGAAGCTGCAGGATATAAAGTCAATATACAGAGACCTGTTGTCTTTATTTTTTTCAGATTTTATTTATTTATTTGAGAGGATGAGAAAAAGCACATGCAGGGGGAGTGTCAGAAAGAGGGAGAAGCAGACCCTTGCTAAGTGGGAAGCCCAACACAGGGCTCAATCCCAGAACTCTGGGATCATGACCTGAGCTGAATGCAGACGCTTCACCTATGGGGCCACCCACATGACCCAACTTCTTGCATTTCTGTATACTGATGACACACTTTCGCAAAGAGAAATTAAAAAAGCAATGCCATTTACAATTGCATCAAAAAAAATTCTGGGAATAAAAGTAATCAAAAATGAGAAAGACATAATACACTCAACACATGGTAGAAAAGAAATGAAAAACATGTGTGTCGAGGGGGGCAGAATGTATGGGTCAAAGATTTGGAAGGCAACACAAACAAATGGAAGCTTACGCCATGCTCCTTAACTGGAAGAGTTAATTATGTGAACATGTACATCGTACCCAAAGCAATCGACAGATGTGATGAAATCCCTATCTGAATTCCAGCGGCATTATTCGAGCAAATAGAAAACAGTCCTCAAACTTGTATGGAATCACAAAAGACCCCAAATACCCAAAGCAACCTGGAGAAAGAAAGGTGCAGTCAACACACTCCTGGATTTCGAGCTAGATTACAGAGCTGTTGTCATCAAAACAAGATAGTACTGGCATAAACACAGACACCAGGTCAGTGGAACAGAACAGAAAGCTCAGAAACTTACCCACACATAGATGATCCTAACTTATGACACAGAGGCAGAAGATATGCCATGAGGGAAGGACTGTCTCTTCAGTGAGCGGTAACAGGCAAACTGGACGCTAAATGCAGAAGAATATAACTGGGTCACTTTCTTACACCACACACAAATTTTTTAATGGATGAATGATTTGAACATAAGACCTGAATCCATAAACCTCCAAGAAGACACAGGTACTAAGTCTCTCGACATTGGTTTTGGCAAAGAGTCTTCAGATCGGACACCAAATGCAAAGCAACAAAAGCACAAATAAACAAGTGAAACAAAATCAAACTGAAATCTTCCACACGTCAAAAGAAACCATCAAATCTTAAAAGGCCACTGACCCAATAAGAAAAAAATATCTGCGAATCATATGTGTGAGAAGAGGCTAATATCCAAAATACACACAACACTCATACAAATCAAAACAACAACAACAACAACAAAAAAAAAACGTATAAAAAATGGGGAGAATATGTGATAAGATACTTTCCAAAGATGGCACACATGTGCCAACAGACAGAAAAAGTTGTTCGACATCACTCATCATCGTCACGGAAACATCAGTCAAACCCACAATCGGCTATCCGCTCACAACTGTTGGAACAGCAATTGTCCCAGAGACAGACACCAAGTGGGGTCAAGGGTGTGCAGACGAGGAGACACTGTGCACTGTTGGTGGGAATGGAAATTGGTGCAGCCACTCTGACAAACTGTATGGAGGTTCCTGAAAAAGTAAATGCAACTACCACATGACCCAGTAATGGCTCTACTGAGTATTGACACGGAGAACACAATAATACTGCCTCAAAAAGACAGATGCACTCCCATGTTCACTGCAGCATTATTCACAAGAACCAGACATGGAAACACAGACCTTGGGGGCCTTATGCCAAGTAACTCAGACACAGAAAGACCAATACCAGATGCTCTCATGTACATTCCATGTGGAATAAACAAATACTGAACGCATTGATACTGAGAGCAGATTGGTAGGTGCCAGATTCGGGGATGGGGTGGTAGAAACGGGTGAAGGTGGTCAAAGTCTCAGTGTTTGAGTGAGAAAATCCGACAGTCATGAAATGTTCTGTCCAGCATGGAGACTAAAACTAACCCCGCAGTATGGGGTATAGGTTTCCCTGCTCTTTGAAAGTACAGGGCTTCTGAGAAACCTTGCACAGCAGAAATGGTGTCAAGAAGGAATGGCCATTAATTTACACGGAACAATTAGACAGTGTGTCAGACTATAAAATTCCTTCTCTTTGGCTTTTCTTAGGCCTCAGCACACAAGTTTCTAATGGAGGCCCAGCATAAATGAAGATAAAGCACAGCAGAGGCTCACAGACACCATTCAAAGTGCTGGTGGCTGGATGCAGAGAGCAGTTCCCAGCGGAAGGAGCTGGTTGGGGTGCACGCCGCCTCTGTCGTGCTTCTCCCCAAAACAGATGCTGAACGCGATTCTCACTGTTCACCTTTTTTCATAAGAGGGAAATCCTCTTCAGGTCTCTTCCTCTTACTGAAGCTGGGTAATAACCTAGTTCTTTCAAGAAAACCTAGTGTCTTACTGTGAACGTTTAAAAGTGGGGGATACTTGTACTTCAGCATTGCTGAGGGAGGAGATGTGAAAGGTTCTCCCAGACACAAACCTCAGCAGATCCACTGGGAAAGGCACCTTCCTTAGCATGTGGAACATGGACTACCTCCTACCCCCCGAGAAACCCTCTCCTTCCCCTCGATCAGGACAACCCACAACAGCTGGGAGTTACCCTAATTCCTCCATTCTCCTGCTCCTAATAGCTAACCCATCAGCAAATCCTGTGAGCTCCAACTTCAAAATGGACCCAGAATAGGTCTAACCACTCCATCCAAGGCCACCTGTCTGGTCCACAGTGCCTGAGTTCCTGGAAAAGCTTCGTCATTGACCTGCCTTGCTATCTTCAAACATCTGTCATCTGTTCTCAACACTGTAGCCAGGATGGCCCAGTGAAACAGGGTCTCATGGGGTTATAGCCCTGGAATGGCTTTCTGTCACCCTCTGTCACCTCTCTGAGCTCATGTCCTAAGCTGTCTCCTGTGGCCACAGGGCCTTCTGGCTGCTCCTGGACATACCTGGAATTCTCCTGCCCCAGAGACTTTGCACATGCTTTCCCTTCTGTTCAGAATGCTCTTGATGTGTTCTCACTCACCTTCGGAGAAGTCTGAATTGTAGTGACAGGGACAGAAGATGAGGCTGTGTGTGTTGGGTGAGGCTGGTGGCCCAGAAGAAGGTTCTCTGCCAGCTCTCCCCCTGTGCCTCACTTGTCCACAGCCAGGAACTTGCACACAGCCCTCACCTGTCACAACTCTCACCCAGGAGACCCACAGCCACCCCTGGAGGCCACCCTGCCCACACACTGCTACAGAATGCATTCAGCTCCCATCTGGGACCGCTGTCAGCTTTACCCATACCTGGAACTCCCCCGTCTCCTGCAAAGCTCCCGGATTCCTCCTCTTCTTCCAAAATCACACTGGCGCAAGGCTTTCATGAGAAAGGTATAACGCTAACTAATGAAAGGTTCACACCTACTTTCCCCTTCTGTTGCCTTTTTCTCCACCTTCTTTCCTACCTGTGCAAACTGTAACGTATCAGTGGAATATGAACATGCTCAGAGATCTGAATCTTTCATTGCAGCTTTATGAGGACTCCTTATTTTTAGAAACAAGTGTATCCTACAACAGGGTGTTTTACAACTCTCATCTATAGAATAGTACAGTCCAATTCACTACAATTTTACCTCACTCTTCATGAAGCAGAACACTTTTTCCTTTCTTCTCTTACTTAAATTCCAGTTCGTTCAAAGGCCATGGAATTTTCGCTTCAGGGGTAGGATTTAGTGATTCCTCACCTGCATACAGTACCCGGTGCTCATCACAAGTGCCCTCCTTAATACCCCTCACCCATTTAACTCTTCCCCCCACGCCCCTGTCCTGCAGCAACACTCAGTTTGTTCTCCAAGGTTGAGTCTATTTCCTTCTTTGCCTCTCTCATCACCCCTCCACTCTGTTCATCTGTTTTCTTTCTGAAATTCCACAAGCGTGAGAGCATAGGATATTTGTCTTTCCTCACTCATTTTCTTAGCTTAATACAGTCTAGATCCATCCACATCCTTGCAAATGGTAAGATTCCATTGTTTTTGAAGCTGGGTCATATTCCATTATATATATGTATCCCACATCTGCTTTATCCATTCATCAGTGCATGGACTTTGGGATTCTCTCCATAGTTTGGCTACTGTGGACATTGCTGCTATAAACATCATGGTGCATGTACCCCTTTGGATCTGCATTTTTGTATCCTTTGGGTAATACCTAGGAGAGCAATTGCTGGATCATGTGGTTGTTCGATGTTTAACTTTTTGAGGAACCCCCACACTGTTTCCCAGACTGGCTGCACCACTTTGCATTCCCACTAACAGGATGGGAGGGTTCCCCTTTAAGCAGAACATTATCTTCGGGCAATTTCATAAGAGGAAACAAAACCTCTGTGAGATGCACCCAGGGTCAGGCCAGCAGTTGCAGACTTCACCCCAAGGCTCCTTACGCCAAGCCCCTTGAAGCCACCAGCATGCCACTATCCAAAAGAATTCCCAGACTCTCCTTCTGACTCCACCACCAAAGAAACTACAGAGAGAATATGGCACCTCAAAATATCGAGATAATACATTTAGTAAAACTAGAAATTCAAGCTCAACTTTTAAACAGGAACAGGCCGCTTTGGATAATTTTGAATTTTCCCTCCACCCTAATTTTAACTCTTCTGATGAATAAACTTATCAATGATGAAACATCACCTTTGTCAAATGACATCATCCAAGTCTGTATCAGATGAATAAAGTCACCTAACTCTAGATGCTGGCCACTCAACCATATCTAAGACATAATTGAATAAACAGTGTTAGATGAAGGAACAAATTAGATGTTACAAACAGGCACAGAGTGAACCTCACCTTCCCTTTCTAATAAAAGAGGGTTCCTAGGAAACAGATGGTCAAAATACATTTGTAAGCAATCAATGGACATAGAAATTGTGATCCCCTGCAAGGTTCTACCTGCAGGGAAACGAAGTAATTCTTGCACCAAAACCAGATGCTGACAGCTACTTCAATTTTACTTTGTAGCTCAACTAGGGAAAAGAGAAAAGCACAGGAGGTTTTGGGAAAATGAGAGGTTTCACCTCCAGCCCTGAAATAGATAGGACATTTTGCCAAACATACCTGTGCTTTCTCTGAACACTGGCGTCCTGTGACAAGCTGCCTCACTGACTCCGATGCTGACGTTCAAAACCTCGGGTGTCTTGGAGTCAGAGTAGAGAAGTGCTGTCAGCTGGGGAGAAGAAGGCACCTCTGACCTAAAGCCTGCACACCTACTTCGATTTCTGGCGAAGGGACAACACATACTTGTTGTTTAGCAGTAATTATCTTCATTCTCAATAGACCAATGACCTTGCCTTTCTGGATAGCAGACTTACTCTTCTAATGAAACCCTCAATTCGTCTATTCCCAATGGTACTAGAGTGGACCATTTATTTCTCACTTAAATAGAAAAGACTATTATTGTCGACATTGCGTGAATGAACTTTTAAAAACATTTTAGAGAGAAAGGAAGAGACCTTTATTCAATCCCAAGTCAGGACAGCTGCCTGGGACACACAATCTTCACCAAGAGGGGAGTGCTCCAGGGAAGGAACATTAGGGGCAGGGTTATATATTTTTTTCTGTTTTGATTTACGTACAGAGTTACACACCACAATGAGGATGTTCTTAGATTCCAGAAAGTGACAGACTCTTATGTTTTCAGTATGTACATGTCAGTACGACTTTAATCTTATGGGAGCCAAACAGGTTCTTTATTTTTCTTATCTTTATGTTGGCATTTTTGGTTATTGTTTTCTTCTCGAAGCAGATGTACATGTGCTTGGGGCAGAAACGGGGCCCATGCTTTGAAGTTTTGCCCAGTCATTTTGAGCTGGATCAAATGTTAATGGATAGCTTCCCTGGGATCCCAGGATCAAGGCACACAGATGATATAAGATAAAAATTACTTTCATCATTATAATTACTACTAAATGGAGGAATGTGAGACAAAAGCACCTTTCACAAGAGTACCAAGAAATCAAAATGATGCCCACAGGAGGCTACCTGCTCCATGGTCAGCACAGGTAACAGAAGTGTTCACAGTCTCTGGACTCCTGCCCTTCTCCTGCCCAAATCTCTGAAGCACACAGACCACTTAAAATCAGAATTGTAGAACTGCTAGACACCTTAGAGATGTCTGGCACCATTCCCTTGGACTGCAGAATAAAACACAGTAGCTCGTTGTCACAAACTAATTTCAACATGAAGTGCCCCCTGGATGCACTAAGTTCTTTCTCTGCAAATGTTGACTAATGTAAGTCACAGTCATACCATTTAAACACTACGATGGCTGGGAAGTCATCGTAGGTAAGGGAATATTTTAGCCATGTTTATAAGCATTGGCTCACTTTGTAGAAGAGGCTGAGCTGAGTGTTTTTAAATACTATTTCAGACCTGTTTTACAGCACCCTCTGAACATACCAGAGCCTGAATGGACTAAAAAAGATAGTTGGTTTTAGTAACTTTAATACCAGAAAAATATTATACTGTCTGTATTCCTAAGCATCGTTGAGTATCTTACCCACAGGTCCTCCACTGAGATAATGATCTTAATGATCGCCATGGGCAGATGTGAAAAGGCCCGCTGAATTCTTTCCAGTTGTCCACATGACAAGAAAATCCTGATACTTGATAGTTTTCCAGATCGAGAAGACCAGAGATTAGAGGGAAATAGTACCCTGTATGGAACAACAAGGGATATGGAGTCAATTTGGGGATCCCACTTAGGTTTCTGACACTAAAATCCTCTGTGACTCATATCATCTGAGTCCCTGTCTAACCACCTGAAAATGTGCCTAAAAATATCTACACCCTAGTTGAGAAGTTTAAGAGGCAGAATGCTACAAAGAGCCAGTATGATGTCTCTCAAGAACAGGTGCTCAGGAAGCCATAATTGCTATTGGGTCTATTTCTTTTCCAGAAGCAAGAACACATGCTGAATCCATATTTCAAATAGATGACTCACCAGATGATTTTCAAACCTGAAGGAAGGCCAAGAAGTCACTCTTGTGTCATATTTCACTCAGAAATCATGTTGTTGGACTGGTGAGGATGATACGATAGAAACGTCATCACTAAGAGTGGGGAGCTTCGAATTTCCATACGGCCATGTTGACCCCCTTAGCTCAGAGCCACCAGAAAGGGCAGCTGGGGAGGGGGCACTGCTGTCACTATGAGTGGGGAGCTTCCCATTTCCATATGGCCATGTTGACCCCCTTAGCTCAGGGCCACCATAAAGCACAGCTGAGGGGGGCCACAGGCCAAGGCTGCCAGGTGTGGCTGGGGCAGGCAGAACTCTGACTTAAGGCTCAACTCCTGTCTAGGTTATTATAATGCTCTTCACAAAGAAAGTGCCATTGTGTGTGAGCCCTCATGTAGAAAAGGTTCAGAATTTCCATTGAGATTCCCTCTCTGACCTTTAGGATATGTAGCAAAGTTCCATTTAATTTTAAACATTGAAGGACTTCCTGGTTTTCTTTTCGCTATGACTGTGGCTCAATTCTCCTGTGGTCTAAGAATAGAATCCAGTTAATTTCAGGGTTTAACATTTGTAGACTTGATTCGTGGCCCCACCTATCATCTATTTGGTTAAAGAGTCTATGACCTCTTGAAAATAATGTATTCTGCACTTATTATGGAATGTTCCCTATATGTCAATTAGGTCACATTTGTTACCAATGTTTTGTCTGCTTTTTCTGTCAGATATTGAGAAAGGTATATTAAAATCTTAAAACAATGCTGCTCTATTCAATGTGGCATCGGAGAATCTACCAGTGTTAGAAGGCAAGAGAAACAAAAAGTATAAGAATTGAGGGGATAATTGTGACTATTCACAGATAATATGATTGTGTACATAGAAAATCCAAACCAGTCTATAAATACCCTATTAAATTCAAAATGCAATTTATAAATTTGAGATGGATTGTAGCTTCCCATTGGACAGTTACTGACAGAAAACATAGAACCTGTCAATCTTGGGGTAGGACATAGGGTGCACTAACCATTTAAAAGAATTCAGTGGGACTTCATAAAAATGTGACATTTCTCCTTATCTTATGACCATAAGAAAATGAAAAAGTGAACCGCAGGCTGGGAAGTAAAGATTTGCAATACACACACTGACAAAGACTTGTCAATAAAGAATTCCTGCTCATCAACCATAAAAAGTCTATGTATAAACGAATACGTCACAAAATATTGACTGATGGCCAATAAGAACAGGAAAGGGTGCTCTACAGTATTATTTTCAGGAACAGCAAGGCCTTTCCTAAAATGAAAACATACACACAAACCAGTATTCCCTAGATGGATGACGTCCTTATTTCTGAGGACAGCTTGAAGAACAGACTAGCATCAAAGTAAAGTGATGGAATTCCTGACACTCAGAGGATGGACAATTGACCTCAAACTACAGTACAATTTCTAGGCATCATTCGGTCCTCTGAAGGCAGACAACTACCACACCCCTTCTTACACCACACAGGTTGCTTCCCAACACCTACCATTAAAGAAGAAGATGAGAAACAGATAGGACTAGTAGGAAATAGGAAAAATCACATGTGGGGATTATCCTGAAACACACTGATCACATAACTAGTGTAAGGAAGTGTAGGGAACTGACAAGGACAGAGAATCAAGAGGTACTTCTTTGGGAAATGCTGTCTGAAATCGTCACACCTTGGTACCTGCTAATGAGGGCTCTGAGCATACCTAGGGTTTGCTCACAAGGATCTGCAACACCATCGCTGAGGACTGAAACTCTTCAAGACCTCAAAGCTTGCCTGATTGACTATTGGACTAAGAGATTCCCATGTTCTGAAAACAGATACCAACTCATTGAAAGGTTCACCTGGGCTCTCTCGGAGGCCCTACAAGAAGCTGAACCATTCACTGAAAATCAATTACACACACACACACACACACACACACACACACACACACACACACACCTGTCAATTCAGCAATTACTTAAACATTCAAGGTTCTTCCTACCTTTTCTTTTTCACATTCATATTTATACTCACATGAAATGTCATGATTTCTAACAAACACTGATGTCAAAATAGAGATCCATTGACACAATATTCACAAAATGGAACTTCCCTGCTGTAATTTTCAATATAGTGTTTTTTAAAGTTCATATATATTTTAGGTTTTTGGTAACTTATACAGGAGAAGATCAGCATTGAAAAACTCTGAATACTGACAATGAGTTTTAAGCCTAGAGAACAAAAATTGTCCAATTTCATAGATAATAAGGAACCAAAGGGAAACATGGAAGCTGTAGTCGAATAATTTTACACATATGCATCCCCCATTATTCTACTACTGAGGGGCGTGTTTTATTACCACTATGCATGCATCAATTGTCTTCCACGTGCACCTGCACAGGTATAGTGAATTACTACAGTTGAATGAAATGTCTGGGAAGTACGTGGTGGCATCTGCAATGAACAATTAAATTTCGATCGTATATTTGGTGAACTTCCTCTGTCTGTCCCTTTAGACAATGGACCCTAAACAGAAGGGGGAATGAATCACAAGAGACTATGGACTCTGGGAAACAATCTAAGGGCTTCAGAGGGGAGAGGGGTGGGGGATTGGGATGGGCCAGTGATGGGTATTAAGGAAGGTACATATTGCATGGAGCACTGGGTGTTTTATGGAAATAATGAATCACGGAACACTACATCAAAAACTAAGGAAATACTGTATAGTGACTAACATATCATAATAAAAAATTATTATTAGAAAAAAAATTAAAGGTAAAAAAAATACAGCTTTTCTGTTTCAAGAACAATCACAATTGAGAAAAAACTAACTTCCAATCCCTAAAGCAAAACACAGACCAAGTTCCATTTCACTCCCCTTTATTCACATTCTCTGTGGGTTCTAAGCTATTTCCCTACATCCTTTCCTGCTGAGCAGGGAGCCTGGGCTCGATCCCAGAACCCTGCGATCATAACCTGAGCCAAAGTCACATGCTTAACTGGCTGAGCCAGCCAGGAGCCCCAGCCATATTTTTCTTAAGCAAAAGGACACTTTCTCACGATGCCTTCACATGACTTCACATGGTACCAGAGACCTGCATTTGCCTCTAGGAGGTTGCAGATGAAGGCAATTGCAAACTCTCCCAGTGGTTTATCAAATACAATGACCTGCCTGGTGACAGTGAAACTCTTATGAGCCCACGAGAGGGTGCTGTGACACTCAGCTGTGGCTGGGCTGGCACAGAGAAACAAATCCATTACCCTGCCTGATGTCTGTGAGGAACAGATGCCCCCACTGTGAATGAGACCCTGCCACTGAGCTGTCCAGAGATCGCCATCCTCACGGAGGATGAGGATAAAGGACAATGCCCGAGGAGACCTCATCTGTCTCTTTTATCTTTTCATATTTTTGACAGTGGACAAATCACTGCCTAGGAGTCCCCAACTACCTTAGTCTCATCAGTGAATGACCAAGACGTTTTACAAAACCCTTCAGATTTTGACCTCACAAATGCCCACAACCACTTACCATAGGGATTCAACATTAAGCAAAGATACTGTTCGTTGGAAGAGAGGTCCTGCCCACTGTTGTTTCTCACTTATATGCTCATCTTCCTTACCTCATGGTAACATAACCACCTGGATTCCTGCTTCCGTCTTCAGGAAGGCTGATGTGACTTGAAGGGCATTACCCTGACATCGTTCTTTCTTAGCAATAAGATGTGAATATTTCCCTAGTCCCTCACCCCCAAAGTTGAATCGGAATCAGGATTGAGGAGGCTGATGAGAGTTGAAGGTGTTTTCCTGTACAGGGTGGTTTATTACCAATAAGGATGGGTCAGAGTCCTCGAAATTCCAGAACCTTTTCATTAATGCTTCCTACTCGTGAAAGATGATGTACATTGGTCTTTCCCTGTAAAGTGTGGTGACTCAGAGAAAAGTGCTTAGCCCTTTCGTCAGACTTCCATGACCACTTTGGGGCTGGCTTCCATATTCACAAAGGATGATGTTAGGGCTAAGAGGGTTCCTGTACACTGTTATTTCTTACAGATAAGTGTATGGCATTTTTGTTACATTGCCAAAACCACTTAGTGCCGGGCTTGCCGGCCTCCTGGGGACGAACCCTAACCCTAGGTCGGCCCTCAAGGAGCCCCTACGAAGGGTCCTGGTGCCACAACGCCGGGAATTGGGGACCCCCGAGTCCAGCGCTGGAGTCACCCTGCCTCCACTCAGCAACCCGGGCTGCTAGGGGCACCGCCAGTCTTTCAGGGCGAGTATGGGCAAGGTCTCCCAAGCCCCCGGCGACCTTCGAAGGCCCCCGCGCCAAAACGCATGGGTCCACGCTACCTGGCACCAGCACACTCACCTCAGCCTGCCCCTCCACTGGCCGCACAGCCGGTGGATCGGGCCTGCCGGCCTCCCGGGGGCTAACACTAACCCTAGGTGGGCTCACAAGGGGCCCCTCTCAAGAGCCCTGGTGCCTCCCTGCCGGGAATTGGGGACCCGCGAGCACCAGTGCCTGACTCACCCTGCCGCCCCACCACGACCTGGCGGGCTAAGGGCGTCGCCGGTCATTCAGGGCAGGAGATCTGGCAGGGCCCTCAGAGCCCCAGGGGACCTTCGAAGGCCCCCTTGCCAAAAAGCTTGGGCCCATGCTCCCGCTCGCCAGCGCCTTCACCTGGGCCAGCCCCTTCACACGCCACACAGCTGGTGGATCAGGCATGTCGACCTCCTGGGAGCTAACTCCAAACCATATGTCGGCCCCCGAGGGGCCCCTCCCAAGGGGCCTGGCATCGCCACGCCAGGGATAGGGGATGCCTGATCCCTAGCGCCGGACTCACCCTGCAGCCCCGCAGCCACCCTGGCCTCTAGGGGCGCCGCTGGTCATTCAGGGCTGGAGAATGTGCATGCCCTCCGAGCCCCCAGCAAACTTTGAAAGCCCCGCGCAAAAACTCTTGGGCTCACGCTCCCACTCACCAGCACCCTCACCTCGGCTAGCCCCTCCGTATGCGGCAGAGCCGGCGGATCGGGCCTGCCGGTCTCCTGGGGGCTAACCCTAACACTAGGTCGGCCCCAGAGGGGCCCCTCCCAAGGGGCTTGGCACCACCACGCCTGGGATTCGGGATCCCCGAGCCACACCGCTGGACGCATCCTGCCGCGCCGCCGACACCCGGGCCGCTAGGAACTCTGCCGGTCATTCAGGGAGGGAGAACGGGCAAGGCCCTCCGAGCCCCCGCCGACATTCGAAGGCTCCCGGCGCCAAAACCCTAGGGTCCACGCTCCTGCTCGCCAGTGCCCTGCCTCGGCCAGCCCCTCTGCATGCCATAGAGCTGGCGGATCAGGCCTGCCGGACTCCTGGGGGCTAACACAAACCCAACGTCAGCCCCCGAGGGGCCCCGCCTAATGGGCCTGGTGCCGCAACACTGGGGCTTGGGGACCCCCGAGCCCCGGCTCTGAGCTAATCCTGCTGCCCCGCCGCCACCCAGGGCCGCTAGGGCGCCGCCGGTCATTCAGGGCGGAAGAACTTGCTGAGCCCTTCGAGCCCCTGGTGACTTTCGAAGGCCCCCCGCGCCAAAACGCTTGGGCCCACGCTCCCTCTCACCAGCGCCCTCACCTAGGCCAGCCCCTCCGCATGCCGCATAGCCAGTGAACTGGGCCTGCCAGCCTCCTTTGGGCTAATGATAACCCTAGGTCGGCCCGTGAGGGACCCCTCCCAAGGGGACAGGCAGTGCCATGGAGGGTATTGGGGACCCCCGAGCCCCAGCTCCGGACTCACCCTGCCACCCCTCCGCCACCCTGGCCGCTAGGGCACCCCGGGCATTCAGGGCAGAACAGGCAGGGCCCTCTGAGCCCCCAGCGACATTCGAAGGCCCCACACGCCAAAACGCTAGGGCCCATGCTCCTGCTCGCCAGCGCCCTCACCTCGGCCCACCCCTCTGCTCCCCGCACAGCCGGTGGACCAGGCCTGCCTGCCTCCTGGGGGTCTAACTCTAACCCTAGGACGGCTCATGAGGGACCCTTCCCAAGGGGCCTGGTGCCGCCATGCCAGGGATTGGGGACCCAGAAGCACGAGCGCCGGACTCACCCTGCCGCCTCACCGTGACCCTACCCGCAGGGGTTGCTGTCCTATTTCAGGGCGGAAGATCGGGCAGGGCCCTCCGTGACCCCGGCGACCTTCGAAGGCCCGCCACGCGAAAACGCTTGGGTTCAAGCTCCCGCTCGCCAGCGCCCTCACCTCGGCCCATCCCTCCGCTCGTCGCACAGCCGGCGGATCGGGCCTGCCGACCTCCTTTGGGCTAACCATAACCTTAGGTCAGCCCAGAGGGAATTCTCCCAAGGGGCCTGGCGATGCCACGCCGGGGATTGGGGACCCCCGAGCCCCAGCTCCGGACTCATCCTGCCAACCCGTTGTGATCCGGCCCGCTAGGGGCAACGTCCTCACAGGGCGGGAGAACAGGCAGGGCCCTCCGAGACCCCGGTGACTTTCAAAGGCCCCCCGCGCCAAAACGCTTGGGCCCACGCTCCCGCTAGCCAGCGCATTCACATCGGCACGCCCCTCCGCTCGCCGCACAGCTGGCGGATCCGGCCTGCCGGCCTCCTGGGGACTAACCTTAAAACTAGGTAGGCGCCAGAGGGGCCCTTCCCAAGGGGCCTGGCGCCACCACGCCAGGGATTGGGGACATCTGAGCCCCACCACAAGATGAACCCTGCGGCCCAGCCACCACCCTGGCCGCTAGGGGCGCCGCCGGTCATTCAGGGTGGGAGAAGAGGCAGGGCCCTTCGAGCCATGGCAACATTCGAAGGCCCAGGGCCTGCCGGCCTCCTGGGAGCTAATCCTAACCATAGGTCGGCTCCCGAGGGGCCCTTCCCAAGGGGGCTGGCGTCGCAACGCAGGGGATTGGGGACCTGCAAGACCCAGTGCCGGATGCACCCTCGCGCCCCGCCTCACACGGGCCGCTAGGGGCGCCGCCATTCATTCAGGGTGGGAGAACTGCCAGGGCCCTCCGAACCCCCGCCGGCTTTCGAAGGCGCCCCGAACCGAAACGCTTGGGCCCAGGCTCATGTTCACCAGCACCCTCACCTCGGTCCTACTCTTCGCTCGACGCACAGGTGGTGTATCGGGCCTGCCGGCCTCCTGGGGGCTAACCCTAACTGTAGGTCGGCCCCCCGAGGGACACTTCCCAAGTGGCCTGGCGCCGCAACGCCGGGGATGGGGACCCTGAGCCCAAGTGCTGGACTCACCCTGCTGCCCTTCAGCCACCGAGCCGCTAGGGGCCCCGCCGGTCGTTCAGAGCGGGAGAAAGGGCAGGTCCCTCCGAGGCCCCACCGACCTTCGAAGGCCCCCCTCACTAAAAAGCTTGGGCTCATGCTCAGTCTCGCCAGTGCCCTCACCTCGTCCCAACCCTCCGCGGGCCGCACAGCCGCTGATCGGGTCCACCGGCCTCCTGGGGGCTAACCATAACCCCAGATCGATCCCCAAAGGTCCACTCCCAAGGGGCTTGGCGCAGCAACGCCGGGGATTGGGGACCCCGAACCTCAGCACCTCACCCTGGGGCTTGGGGTGTTGCCGATCATTCAGGGTGGGAGGACAGGCAGGGCCCTCCGAGACACGGCGACCATCGAAGGCCCCCCCGCGCAAAAACGGCAGACCCACCCTCCCACTCACCAGCGCCCTCACCTCCGTCCGCCACTCCACTCTCCACACAGCTGGCGAATAGGGCCTGCCGGCCTCCTGGGGGCTAAACCTAACCCTAGGTTGCCCCCACGGGGCCTCTCCCAAGGGGCCTGGCACCACATCGCCGGGGATTGGGGACCCCCAAGCCCCAGCGCCGGATGCACCCTGTCGCCCCTCCCCACCCGGGCCGCTAGGGGCGCCACCATTCATTCAGGGTGGGAGAACTGGCAAGGCCCTCCGAACCCCCACCGACCTTCGAAGGCGCCCCGAACCAGAACCGAGGGCCATGGCTCATGTTCACCAGCACCCTCACTTCGGCCCAACTCTCCGCTCGATGGACAGGTGGTGTATCGGGCCTGCGCGGCTCCTGGGGGTTAACCCTAACCATAGGTCGGCCCCCGAGGGGCCCTTCCCAAGGGTCCTGGGGACACAACGCTGGGGATGGGGACCCCGTGCCCAAGTGCCGGACTCACCCTGCTGCCCTTCAGCCACCCAAGCCGCTTGGGGACCACCGGTCAATCAGGACAGGAGAACGGGCAGGGACCTCCGAGCAACCGTTGACCTTCGAAGGCCCCCCGTGCAAAAACGTTGGCTCCCATGCTCCTGCTCCCAGCGCCCTCACCTCGGCCCTCCCCTCCGCTTGATTCAGAGCCGGTGGATAGGGCCTGCCAAGCTCCTGGGGCTAACCAAAACCCTAGGTCGGCCCCGTGGGGCACATCCCAAGGGGCCTGGCTCTGCAACGCTGGGGATTGGTGACTCAGAGCCCCAGAACCGGACTCACCCTGCCGCACTGTCGCCACCCGGGCCGCTAGGGGCGCCGCCGGTCATTCAGGGCGGGAGAATGGACAGGGCCCTGGAGAAACCGACGACATTTGAAGCCTCCCGCCAAAATGCAGGGGCCCACGCTCCTGCTCCCAGAGCCTTTACCTCGGTCCGCGCACCTCTTGCCGCCCAGCCAGAGGATTGGGCCTGCCGCCTCCTGGGTGCTAACTCTAACCCTAGGTAGGCCCCCTACGAGCCCCTCCCAGGGGGCCTGGCCCCGCAACGCTGGGGATTGGGGATCCCCGAACCGCAGCGCGGGACTCCCCCTGCCGCCCCACCGCCAACGGAGCCGCTAAGGGCGCCGCTGGTTATTCAGGGCAGGAGAACGGGCAGGGCCCTTCGAGCCATGGCAACATTCGAAGGCCCAGGGCCTGCCGGCCTCCTGGGAGCTAACCCTAACCATAGGTCGGCCCCCGAGGGGCCTTCCCAAGGGGCCTGGCGTCGCAACACCGGGGATTGGGGACCCCCAAGACCCAGTGCCGGATGCACCCTGGCGCCCGCCTCACACGGGCCGCTAGGGGCGCCGCCATTCATTTAGGGTGGGAGAACTGCCAGGGCCCTCCGAACCCCCGCCGACCTTCGAAGGCACCCCGAACCGAAATGCTTGGGCCCAGGCTCATGTTCACCAGCACCCTCACCTTGGCCCAACTCTCCGCTTGACGCACATGTGGTGTATCGGGCCTGCCGGCCTCCTGGGGGCTAACCCTAACTGTAGGTCGGCCCCCCGAGGGGCCCTTCCCATGTGGCCTGGCGCCGCAACGCCGGGGATGGGGACCCCGAGCCCAAGTGCTGGACTCACCCTGCTGCCCTTCAGCCACCCGAGCCGCTAGGGGCCCCGCCGGTCATTCAGAGCGGGAGAACGGGCAGGTCCCTCCGAGGCCCCGCCGACCTTCGAAGGCCCCCCGCACTAAAAAGCTTGGGCTCATGCTCAGTCTCGCCAGTGCCCTCACCCTGTCCCAACCCTCCGCGGGCTGCACAGCCGCTGATCGGGTCCACCGGCCTCCTGGGGGCTAACCATAACCCTAGATCGATTCCCAAAGGTCCACTCCCAAGGGGCTTGGCGCAGCAACGCCGGGGATTGGGGACCCCGAACCTCAGCTCCTGACTCACCCTGCCGCCCAGCCACCACCCGGGGGCTTGGGGTGTTGCGGATCATTCAGGGCGGGAGAACAGGCAGGGCCCTCCGAGACACGGCGACCTTCGAAGGCCCCCCCGCGCAAAAACGGCAGACCCACCCTCCCACTCACCAGCGCCCTCACCTCCGTCCGCCACTCCACTCTCCACACAGCTGGCGAATAGGGCCTGCCGGCCTCCTGGGGGCTAAACCTAACCCTAGGTTGCCCCCGAGGGGCCTCTCCCAAGGGGCCTGGCGCCGCATCACCAGGGATTGGGGACCCCCAAGCCCCAGCGCCGGATGCACCCTGTCTCCCCTCCCCACCCGGGCCACTAGGGGCGCCGCCGTTCATTCAGGGTGGGAGAACGGGCAGGGCCATCCGAACCCCCGCCTATGCTCGAACGCAACCCGAATCAAAACGCTTGGGCCCACGCTCATGTTCACCAGCACCCTCAACTCGGCACGCACCTCCGCTCCTCGCACAGCCGGCGACTCGGGCCTGCCGGCCTCCTGGGCGCTAACCCTAACCCTAGGACGGCCCCTGAGGATCCCTTCCTAAGGGGCCTGGTGCCACAATGCCGGGGATTGGGACCCCTGAGCCCCAATGCCTGACTCACCTTGCCGCCCAGCTGCCACCTGGGGTCTTGGGCTGCTGCCATTATTCAGGGAGGGAGAAACGGCAGGGCCCTCCGAGACACGGTGCCCTTCAAAGGCCCCCGGCACCAAAACGCCCGGGCCCATGCTCCCGCTCACCAGCGCCCTCAACTCAGTCCACCACTCCGCTATCCACACAGCTGGTGAATAGGGCCTGCCAGCCTCCTAGGGGCTAAATCTAACCCTAGGTTGGCACCCGAGGGGCCGCTCCCAAGGGGCCTGGCACCGCAACGTGGGGATTGGAGATACCAGAGCCAAAGCGCCTGACTCACCCTGCTGCCCCGCCGCCACCAGGGCAGCTAGGTGCGCCACCGGTCATTCAGGGAGGAGAATGGGTAGGGCCGGCCGAGTCCCCGAAGACATTCGAAGGCACCCCGCTCCAAAACGCTTGGGCCCACGCTCCCGCTCCACAGAGACCTCACCTCGACCCACTACTCCTTTCGCCGCACAGCTGGAGGATTGTGCCTTCTGACTTTCTGGGGTCTGACCTTAACCCTAGGTCAGCCCCCGAGGGCACCCTCCCAAGGGGCCTGGTGCAGCAACGCGGTGGATTGCAGAACCCGAGCCCCAGCGCCGGACGCACCTGCCGCCCTGCCGCGACCCGGGCCCCTAGGGGCGCCGCGGGTCATTCAGGTGGGAGAACTGGCAGGGCCTTCCATTTCCCCTGCAACCTCGAAGGCCCCCCGTTCAAAAAAGTTGGCTCCCACGCTCCTGCTCGCCAGTGCCCTCACCTCGGCCCGCCCCTCTGCTTGCTGGAGCCAGTGGATAGTGCCTGCCAGGCTCCTGGGGGCTAACCAAAACCCTAGGTCGAACCCATGGGGCACATCCCAAGGGGCCTGGCTCTGCAATGCTTGGGATTGGTGACTCAGGGCCCCAGAGCCGGACTCACCCTGCCACAATTTCGCCACCCGAGCCGCTAGGGGCGCTGCCGGTCATTCAGGGTGGTAGATTGGTCAGGGCCCTGGAGAAACCTGCCATATTTGAAGCCTCCCGCGCCAAAATGCAGGGGTCCACGCTCCCACTTGCCAGGGCCTTTACCTCGGCCTTCCCACCTCTCGCTGCCCAGCCAGAGGATTGGGCCTGCCGGCCTCCTGGGGGCTAACTCTAACCCTAGGTCAGCCCAGGAGGAGCCCATTCCAAGGGGCCTGGCACTGCAACGATGGGGATTGGGGATCCCAGAGCCGCAGTGCGGGACTCACACTGCCGCCTCACCACCAATGGATCCGCTAGGGTCGCAGCTGCTTATTCAGGACAGGAGAATGGGCAGGGCATTATGAGCCATGGCAACATTCGAAGGCCCAGGGCGCCAAAGTGCTGGGGACCAAGCTCCCACTCGCCATCGCCCTCAACTCGGCCCGCAACTCCGCTCCTCACACAGCCAGCAGATCGGGCCTGCCAGCCTCCTGGGGGCTAACCCTAACCCTAGGTTGGCCCCCGAGGGGAACCTCCCAAGGGGCCTGGTGCAGCAACGCCAGGGATTGGGGACCTGTGAGCCCCAGCACCTTACTCACCATGCCGTCCCGCCACCCACCGGGCCACTAGGGGCGCCGCTGGCTATTCAGGGAGGGAGAACCGGCAGGGCCCTCCAAACCCCAGCGACCTTCCAAGGCCCCCCGCGCCAAAATGCTTGGGCCCACGCTCCAGCTCGCTGGCGCCCTCACCTCGGCCTGGTCCTCCTCTACGGCACAGCTGGCGGATTATGCCTGCCGGACTCCGGGGTGCTAACACTAACCCTAGGACGGCCCCAGAGGGGCCTCTCCCAAGGGGCCTTGCACTGCAACGCATGGCATTGGGGACCCCCAAACCACAGTGCCATACTCACACTGCCACCCCGCCACCACGCGTGCCGCTAGGGGCGCCGCCGGTCATTCAGGGCAGGAGAACGGGCAGGGCCCTCCGAGTCTCTAACGACATTCAAAGGCCAAATGCGCCAAAACGCTGGATACCATAATCCCGCTCGCCAGCGCCCTCACCTCCGCCCCCTCCTCCGCTCGCCGCACAGCCAGCGCATCGGTCCTGATGGCCTACTGGGGTCTAACCCTAACCCTAACCCTAACCCCTAACCTTAAACCCTAAACCTTAACCCCTAATCCTAATCCTAACCCTAAACCTTACCCTACCCCTAACCCTACCCTAAACCTAACCCTAAACACTAATCCTTAAACCCTAAACCCTAACATTAACACTAAACCCTAAACCCTAACCCCTAACCCGAATCCTGAAACCCTAAACACTAAACCCTAACCTTAACCACTAACCCCAAACCCCAAACCATAACCCTAAACCCTAACCCTACCCCGACCCCTACCATACCCCTAAACCTACCCCTAACCCTACCCCCTCAACTAAACCTACCCCTAACCCGTAACCTATCCCTAAACCTAACCCTAACCCGTACCCTAACCCATACTCTAACCCTAACTCTAACCCATACCCTAACCCTAACCCTAACCTGTACCCTAACCCTAACCGTAACCCTAATATGTACTCTAACCTGTACCCTAAATCGTACCGTAACCCTAACCTTAAACTGTACCTTAACCCGTAACTTAAACCTTACACTAAACCTAAAGATAACCCTAACAAGTACCCTAACCCGTACTATAACCTTAACCCTAAACCCTAAAGCCAGACCCTAACCCATACCATAACTCATACCATAACCCATACCCTAACCCTACCCGTATGCTAACCCTAACCCATACCCTAACCGTAACCCTAAACCCTAAACTGTAACCCGTACCCTACCCCTAACCAGTACCCTTACCTTAACCTTAACCCATACCATAACCCGTACCCTAACCCATACCCTAACCCGTACCCTATCCCGAACCCGGACCCTAACCCATACCCTAACCCATACCTAAACATAACCTGTACCCTAACCCGTACCCTAACCCATACCCTAACCCTAAACCATAACCTATACCTATCCCTAACCCGATCCCTAACCCGTACCCTCACCCTAACCCTAAACCGTAACCTAACCTGTACCATAACCCTAAACTGTACCCTAACCCTAACCCGTACCCTAACCCTAACCTGTACCCTAAACCGTACCCATATCCGTACGCCAACACTTACCCTAAACTTTATCCTAACCCGTACCCTAAACCGTACCCTAATGCGTACCCTAACCCGTAACCTAACCCTAACCCATACTCCAACCCTAACCCTAACCCTAAACCCAAACCCTAAACCCTAACCCGTACCCTAAACCCTAATCTGTACCCTAACCCATAACCTCTAACCTGTAACCCCTAAACCCAACCCTACCCTGTACCCTCTCCTTACCCTAACCCTAACCCCTACACTCACCCATACCCTAACCGCAACCCATACACTAACCTTAACCCATACCCTAATCCGTAACCTAACCCCGGGGATTAGGTACACCTGAGCCCCACCACGGGACTCAGCCTGCCACCCCTCAGAAAACCATGCCCCTTGGGGCACCACAGAGCATACCGTGCAGGAGAACTGGTAGGGCGCCCCTGAGCCCACAGTGATCCTCGGCGGCCCCCTACACCCCAACCCTGAGGCCCACGCGCATCCCGCCCCACGCCTTCCCTTCAGCTTGCCACCGAGCTCGTTGCAGAGCCGGCAGATCAGGCTTGCCGGGTTCCTGGGGCCTAGACCTGACCCTAGGTCGGCTGGGTAGGGCCCCTCCCCTGGGGCCTGGTGCCACAGCCCCAGGGACTGGGGACACCTGAGTCCCACTGCAGGACAAAGCCTGCCAGCCTGCAAGAAACCGTGCCCCTTGGGAGGCTGTAGAGCATTCAGGGCGGGAGAACCTGGAGGGCCCCCAGAGACCCCGGCGAACTTCGGCGATCCCTAAACCAAACCTTGAAGCCCATGCTCACCCCACCCCGCACCCTCACCTCAGCCCGCAGCGGAGCACGCCACATAGTGGGCAGATCTGGCCTGCGGGATTCCTGGGCGCCAACCCTAACCCTAGTTCATCTGTGGAGGGGCCCCTCCCCAGGAGCCTGGAGCCATGGCTGAGGGGATTCGGGACACCTGAGCCCCACAGCAGGACTCAGTCTGCCACCCCGCAGGAAAGCGTGCACCTTGGGAGGCCATAGAGCATTCAGGGCGGGAGAACCAGGAGGAGACTCCTGAGGCACCAGCTAACTTCGGCGGCCTCCCGCACCCCAACCCTGAGGCCCACGCTCACCCACCCCACACCCTCACCTCAGCCCGTGTAGCTCGCCATACAGCCAGCAGATTGGGCCTGCGGGTCTCCTGGGGCCTAACCCTAGCCCTAGGTCAGCCGCGGGTGTGGGGGCCTCCCCAGGAGCCTTATACTGCAGCCCCGGGGAATTGGGATACCTGTGCCCCACCGCAGGACTCAGCTTGCCACCCGACAGGAAACCGTGCCCCTTGGGGCTCTACGGAGCCTACGGGGCATGAGGACTTGGGGAGGCCCCCAGAGCCCATCCCCATCTTGGCAGCCCCCCTGCCCCAACCCTGAGGCCCATGCTCACCCTCCCCCATGGCCTCCTCTCAGCCCTCCACAGAGCTCGCTGCACAGCCTGCAGATTGTCCCTGCCAGGCTTCTGGACCCTAACCCTTACCCTAGGTTGGCCACAGAAGCGTCCCTCTGCAGGGTCCTGGCACCCCACTCTAGGGGACTGGGGAAACCCAAGCCCCACCGTAGGACTCAGCCTGCAGCCCACAGTAAACTGTACCATTTTGGGGTACAACACAGCATTCAGGGCAAGAGAATTGGGGCACCCCTGAGAGCCCCTTCTGGTGAACCCCGACCTTTGTGGGCCCTTCCGGATGAAACCCCAAGGCTCACACTCACCCGCCCTTGTGCCCTCATCTCACTCAGCCTGGGAGTTCTCTGAGCATTGGGCAGTTTGGACCTGCTGTCTCTTGAGGCCTAACCTAACCCTGGGTCTTCTGCTGAGGGTCCCTCCCTGTTTGCCTGCCTCCAAGGCAGCAGGCATTGGGCTCACCTCTGCACGACTAGAGGACTCAGCCTGCCCCACAGCAGGAAACTGTCCATTTGGGGCTGCAGCAAGGATTCATAGGAAAATCGGAGGGCTCCCCTCAGCCCATCCCAGGCAAACCCCACTTTCAGAGATCTCCCCAGTTCCAATTAGCAGCTTCACACTGACCTTTAAACTTGCTCTCCACGGTGATCTTTTGAAATTCTCCACAATTCCAACCGATGGCATCATCCAGCTTCAGTGCCTTACCCAGCTTTAGGTCTTGAGATGGATTAAAATGGGAAGTCATTTCACTGATGACGACGTACTGGTGACCAAAAGATACATGCATAAATGCTTCATATCACTTAGCTTCAGGGAACTGCAAATCTAAACCCCTATAGATGCCATATCACACGAGGCCGAATATCTAAAAATAAGAAGACATGAAACTATACATGTTGGAGAGGATGTGGAGAAACGGGAACCCTCTTACACCCCTGTATGAATGCAGTCCGGTACAGCCACTCTTGAAAATGGTACAGAGTTTCCTCAAGAAGTTATAAATAAAGCTGCCCTATGTCCCAGCAATTGCACTATTGGGTATTTACCCCAAAGAGACAGAGGTAGAGAAGACGGGACACATGCACCCCAGTGTTCATAGCAGCAATATCCATAACAGACAAACTGTGGAAGGAGTTTAGATGACCATGGATAGCTGAATGGAAAAAAAGATGTGGATCATATGTGTGTGTATATATATATATATATATATATATATATATATATATATATATATATATATATATATATATATATATATATAAAATGGAATATTACTCAGCCATCAGAAAGGATGAATACTTACCATCACACCGACCTGGGTGGAGCTGGAGGGTATTATGCTGAGTGGAATAAGTCAATGAAAGAAAGGCAATGATCATATGCTTTCACTCCTATGTGGAATATCAGAAACAAGGAAGAAGACCATAGGGGAAGGAAGGGAGAATAGAATGGGAAGTCATCAGAGAGGGAGAAAACCCATGATGGACTCTTAACTATCACAAGAAACTGATGATTGTTGGAGCAGAAGTTGGGGGGGAGTAACTGGGTGAGTAGCATTAAGGAGGTCACACGATACAATGAGCACTGGGTGTTACACACAACTGAAAATTTATTGAAGACTACATCTGAAACTAATGATGTACAGTAAGTTGGCTAACTGAATTTAAATTAAAGAACAAAAGACCTGGAATAAAAAATCCTAAACATTTGTATGGAACCACTAAAGATTTCAAACAGCCAGTGCAATGTGGAAAAGAAAAACAAAGCTGGAGGACTCACCATTTCAGATTTCAGGTTATACTACAAAGCTGCAGTCATCCTAACAAGACAGTACGGCACAAAAATAGACACAGCGACCAAAGGAACAGGATACAAGTTCAGACAGAAACCCACAATTATGTGGTCCATGAATCTTCCACAAAGCAAGCAACGATATCAAAAGGGAAAAGGACAGTATCTACAACAAATGGTGTTGGGAAAACTAGACAGCTACGCACAAAAGAATGAAATCAGACTGTTTTCTTACACAATAAAGACAAACACAGAACAGTTTCAAGACCTCAATATGAGACCTGAATCCATAAAAATCCTACAGAAGGGAAGACAGTAACTTCTTGACATGGACCATACCAACGTTTTTCTAGACTGTGTCCTGAGGCAAAGGAAATGAAAGCAAAAATAAACTATTGGATATACAGCAAATTAAAAGTTTCCACATGGCAGAAGAACAATGAAAACATAAAAATAATAAGACAAACTACTCAAAGGGAGAAGATATTTGCAAAGATCATATGCAATAAAGGGATAGTGTCCAAAACATATACTACTGATACTACTCGACCCCCAAAAAACAAATAATCCAGTTAAAAAATAGGCAGAAGACATGGACAGACATTTCTCCAAAGAAGAAATACAAATGGCCAACAGTCCCGTGAAAAGATGTTCACCATCACCCATCATCAGGAATATGTAAATCCAAAGGACAATGAGGTAATACCTCAAACCTGTCAGAATGGCTAACATCAAAAGCACAACAAAGAGCAGGTGTTGGGAGGATGTGGATAAAGGGGAATCCTCATGAACTGTGGGTGGGAATGTAAACTGTGGTGGCCACCGTGGAAAACAGCATGAAGGTTCCTCAAAAAATTAAATATAGAACTACCCTACGATACAACATTCACACGACTCGTATTTACCCAAAGAATAGGAAAACAGTAACGTAAAAGGATACGTGCACCCCTATGTTTCTTGCACCATTATTTACAGTATCACAATATGGAAGCAACCCAAGTGTCTGTAGAAAAATTGACAAATGAGATGACAGATGTGTGTATTCTACACACACACACACACACACACACACACACACACACACACACAATGGAGTATTACTCAGCTTGAAAAAGAATGAAACCTTGCCATTTGCAGACAAATGGATGGAGCTAGAGAGTATTATCCTAACTAAAATCAGTCAGTCAGAGAAAGACAAATCCCATACGATGTCACTCTAATGGGAAATTTAAAAAACAAACAAAAATAAATAACTAAAAGAGAAAAAGGAGACACAGCAAAATACAAACTCTTAACAATAGAGAACAAACGGATGGTTACCAGAGAGGAGGTGAATAGAGGGATGAGTGAAATAGATGAAGGGGATTAATAGGATGCTTTTCTTGATGACCACTGAGTAATATATAGAATTACTGAATCACTCTATTGTACACCTGTAACGAATGTAACACTGTATGTTAGCTCTACTGGAATTAAAATAAATTTTTAAAAAAGAATTGTCTTTCGGGAACCTCTTTGAAAAAGCTTTTCCAGTGCAATGTCCATAAGCACTACTTGGGAGGATTCACTCTACAATAATTATTCGCTCTATGCCTTGAATTCCAATTTCACTGAGTTCTTACTGTGGATCCCAAGCCACGGGAGCCATGGTCCTTTTCTGTCCAGGCTCAGCACCTATGCATTCAAGATTGGAAGTAGAGACACATGTCACTTCACAGTCCAGAAAGCTATTATTGTTTCTGTTTCAGTGTGAGAGAGTCACAGACTTTGGGACAGGTTTCAGAGCAGGTATATTATGGATCCTGGATCTCTACTTCAATGTTCATTGCCTGGATCCATTTGGCTAATAGGTTCCCTGTGGATGGGCTTGCTTCCAAGCACATACATGGAAGATGCAACGGTGGGTGGGCTTGGTGCGGGACAGGAAGAAGACCAAAAGCAGACAAGAGTCCGACCCCTCCCCTGATCCAGGAACTGCACCGGGAGAGGGTACGGGACGTAGAATCCATGCGAAACTCCAAGGTCACCAGCTGAACACAGGAGGCATAGGTCAAGGGATCTGGAGATGCAGGGGTTGAAGGCTGCTCTGAGCTACCTCTGGGAGGAAGGGAGGGAAGGAATGAGAAGACACTGCCTGCCCCTGGCCCATGCCAGCTGCCCACCACTCCGACACGCATCCATCTACACAGCTGACACAGCCTGGGCTCAGGATGGGCTGGCTCGTGTCCCTCAATCCTCAGTGGAACAGCTGGTCCCAGGGCTCAGAGATATTCTGAGGGAGATGAGAGGGAAAGCTGCCCCACCCAGGTCATCCCCTCCTTGAGCAGACAGCCCTTCAGAACTGAAAAACCCACTAACGGGGTTGAAAAACATACCATGGATGAACTAAGGCATAGAGATGTGTAAAATAACATTCAGTTTGAAGTTCAGAGCTGGCATCTCAGGAAGTGGGGAGAGCTTCCCTGAAGAAGACTGAGGGGCGGCAGGCCATGCTGAAAAGGGAGACATGGCTCTCCTGATTGGGGACCTGCAGCCCCCTTCCAGGGCAGGGCAACATCCTCACAACATACGAGATCCATGGAAGTGTTCCATCAGGGCCAGATGTTTGTCTCGAGAAGGCTACCCTGGCATCGGACTGCACAGGGCACCAGGGACGAGGGCCAGATGGAGGACTGACAATACCCCGGAGGCCATGGGGCAAGAGCAGAGGCACATGACCTTGAAGATGATGATGAAAAGCAGGAGGTGGAAGCATGGAGCCGGCCCGAAAGTGCCATGGGAGCAGTGCCCACAGCAACACTGAATGGGTGCCTTCTGTGCCAGGTGTGGCTGACTTCAGTGGGCTCCAGACTAGTCCTGACCACAACTCTAGGAAGTGTGTACCACTCCCGGCCTGCTCTCCCCTTGCAGCTGCTAGGAATCACGGTCAAAGTGCCTGGTCAGCTTTTGTGAAAACCAAGCAGTGGCTCCCCTGCACGCTGCACCTCTGGTGGTGGTCCAGTGAGACCCTCGGGCCTGGCCAGACACTGATGTCTATCTGTCTCCACGCAAATCCACAGACAGGAGGGTGTCCCTGAATTCCACAGCACCTGATGAGACAGATCCACAGAACCCAACACCCAGTGGGTCACTGGGGACCTCACCTATGGTCATGGAGCTCACCATACCCTATTTCTGTCACTTCCCACAGAAAGCCTGGTTCTGATCCCCGACAATACCATACATCCTGGTTGCTGACCTGGGGTCATGCAATGAACCCACATGGCACCTTTCTTTAAGTGAAGGTTATGCCTACACCTCCTAGAAAATATTTCTAATGAAGTACAAGTCCATCAGGACTTTGGTGTGAATGGTAGCACACAGCCTGCACGGTAGTAGTCAGTAATTCTAACAAGGGTTAACCCCACCCCCCGTCTCACAAAACCTTCCTCCGTCCCCACGGAACTCATGGTCTGCCCTCAGAAAACCCTCCAGGAAACAAACCTTTCATCTGAACGCTCTCTTCACCTTCTGCTTTAACTCTTGTCCAAACACAATGATATGAAACTAGAAATCAGTCTCAAGAAAAAAATGGGACAGTCAAAAATAGGTGGAGATTGGGGGGCCTGGGTGGATCAGTCGTTAAGGATCTGCATTCAGCTCAGGTCGTGATCCCAGGATCCTGGGATCTAGCCCCGAATCAGGCTCCTTGCTCAATGGGAAGCCCGCTTCTCCTCTCCTACCCCTCTGCTTGCGTTCATCTCTCGCTGTCTCACTCTCTGTCAGATACATAAATAATCTTAAAAAATATGTGGAGATTTAACAACATGCTACTGAACAACCAACAGTCAAAGAAGAAATCAAAAAAAAAATTAGAAGTACTTTGACACTGATGAAAAAGTCAACCTACAAAAACTTATGGGATGTAGCAAAAGTAGCTTTATGGGGGACATTCATAGAAATTCAAGTCTTCATCAATCCATGAGAATGCTCTCCAATAAACAACCTGATTTATGTGGTAAAGAACTAGAAAATAAAACAACAAACAAAGCCCCAAATTAGTAGAAATAAGGAAATAACAAAAAGGAATGCATAAATAAATCCAACAGAGACTAAAAAGACCAAAAAAGAAAAAAAAAAACCAATGAAAATGAGAGCTGCCTTTTTTGGAAAGATAAACAAAACTGACAAACTTAGCTAGACTCACCAAGAAAGACAGAGGACTCGAATACAATCAGGAAGGAAAGATAATGGATTCCTGTCTCATATCAAAATCAAAAGAACTCTTCAACCTTGGACACAACAACTTCTTGCAAGCAACGTCTCTAAAGGCAAAGGAAATAAAAGCAAAAATGAATTATTGGCACATCATCAGGATAAAAAGCTTCTGCTCGGCAAAGTAAAAGATCAACAAAACAAGAAGGCAACCTATGGAATCGAAGAAGATATCTGCAAATGATATTACAGATAAAGGGCTGGTATCCAAGATCTATAAAAAATTCCTCAAACTCGACACCCAAAAATGGGCAGGAGACCCAAAGAGATACTTCTCCAGAGAAGACATACAAGTGGCCAACAGACACATGAAGAAATGCTCCACATCACTTGCCATCAGGCAAATACAAATCAAAACGACAATGAGATACCACCTTACACCAGTTAGAATGGTTAAAATTAACAAGGCTGGGGGCACCTGGGTGGCACGGTGGTTAAGCATCTGCCTTCGGCTCAGGGCGTGATCCTGGCATTATGGGATCGAGCCCCATATCAGGCTCCTCCATTATGAGCCTGCTTCTTCCTCTCCCACTCCCCCTGCTTGTGTTCCCTCTCTCGCTGGCTGTCTCTATCTCTGTGGAATAAATAAATAAAATCTTGAAAAAAAAATTAACAACACAGGAAATTAAAAAAAAAAAGTCAGAGAGGATGTGTAGAAAGCAGAGCCCTCTTACACCACTTGTGAGAATTCAAGCTGGTACAGCCACTATTGAAAACAATATGGAGGATCCTCAAGACGTTAAACACAGAGCTATCCTACGACCCACCAATTGCACTACTGGGTATTTACCCCATAGACACAGAGTAATGAAAAGAAGGGGCACCTATATCCCAATGTTCATAGCAGCAATGTCCATAATAGCCAAACTGTGGAAGGAGCCAAGATGTCCTTCAGCAGATGAATGGACAAAGAAGATGTGGTTCATCTATACAATGGAATATTACTCAGTCATCAGAAAGGATGAATACCCACCATTTGCACCAACGTGGATGGACCAGGAGGGGATTATGCTACGTGAAATTAAGTCAAGCAGAGAAAGACAATTATCATATGGTTTCACTCCTATGTGGAATGGAAGGAATAGCATGGAGGACATTAGAAGAAGGAAGGGAAAAGTGAAGGGGGGGGAATGAGAGGGGGAGATGAACCATGAGAGACTACTGACACTGGGAAACAATCTGAAGGTTGCAGAAAGGGAGGGGAAGGGGAATGGGTTATCCTGGTGATGGGTATTAAGGAGGGCATGTGTTGGGGTGCCTGAGTGGCACAGCAGTTAAGCGTCTGCCTTCGGCTCAGGGCGTGATCCCAGCGTTATGGGATCGAGACCCACAACAGGCTCCTCAGCTGTGAGCCTGCTTCTTCCTCTCCCACTCCCCCTACTTGTGTTCCCTCTCTCGCTGGCTGTGTCTATCTCTGTCGAATAAATAAGTAAATTCTTTAAAAAAAAAAGGAGGGCACGTGTCATAATGAGCACTAGGTGTTATATGCAAACAATGAATCATGGAGCACTACATCAAAAACAAATGAAGTACTGTAAGGTGAATAACAATTTTTAAAAAAGAGAAAGATATGAAATCCATAAGGAAACTGTCACAATTTGCAAATGACAGGCAATCCGGAAAGATTCCACACACACAAAAAAAACTGTTAGAATAAACAAATTCAAGAAAGCTGCAGGATATAAAGTCAATATACAGAGATCTGTTGTCTTTATTTTTTTAAGATTTTATTTATTTATTTGACAGGAAGAGAAAAAGCACGAGCAGGGGGAGTGTCAGAAAGAGGGAAAAGCAGACCCTCGCTAAGCGGGGAGCACAACACAGGGCTCGATCCCAGAACTCTGGGATCATGACCTGAGCTGAAGGCAGACGCTTCACTTATGGAGCCACCCAGATGACCCAACTTCTTGCATTTCTGTATACTGATGACACACTTTCGCAAAGAGAAATTTAAAAAGCAACGCCATTTACAATTGTATAAAAAAATCTAGAATTAAAGGAAGCAAGAATGAGAAAGACATAGTACACTCAACACATGGCAGAAAAGAAATGAAAAACATGAGTGTCGAGGGGGGCAGAATGTATGGGTCAAAGATTTGGAAGGCAACACAAACAAATGGTAGCATACGCCATGCTCCGTAACTGGAAGAGTTAATTATGTGAACATGTCCATCGTACCCAAAGCAATCGACAGATGTGATGAAATGCCTGTCTGAATTCCAGTGGCATTATTCGAGGAAATAGAAAACAGTCCTCAAACTTGAATGGAATCACAAAAGACCCCAAATACCCAAAGCAACATGGAGAAAGAAAGGTGCAGTCAACACACACCTGGATTTCAAGCAAGATTACAAAGCTATTGTCATCAAAACAGGATGGTACTGGCAGAAACACAGACACCAGGTCAGTGGAACAGTAGAGAAAGCTCAGAAACTTACCCACAGGTAGATGATCCTAACTTACGACACAGCAGCAGAAGATATGCCATGAGGGAAGGACTGTCCCTTCAGTGAGCGGTAACAGGCAAACTGGACACTAAATGCAGAAGAATATAACTGGGCCACTTTCTTACACCACACACAAAATTTTTAATGGATGAATGATTTGAACATAAGACCTGAATCCATAAACCTCCAAGAAGACACAGGTACTAAGTCTCTCGACATTGGTTTTGGCAAAGAGTCTTCAGATCAGACACCAAATGCAAAGGCAACAAAAGCACAAATAAACAACTGGAACAATATCAAACTGAAATATTCCACACGGCAAAAGAAACCATCAAAAACTTAAAAGGCCACTGACCCAATAAGAAAAAAATATCTGTGAATCATATGTGTGGGAAGAGGCTTATATCCAAAATACACACAACACTAGTACAAATCAAAACAAAAAAAAAAGCTATATAAAAAAATGGGAGGAATATGTGAATAGATACTTTCCAAAGATGGCACACAGGTGCCAACAGACAGAAAAAGTTGTTCGACATCACTAAATATCGTCAGGGAAACATCAGTCAAACCCACAATCAGCTATCCTGTCACAACTGTTGGAACAGCAATTGTCCCAGAGACAGACACCAGGTAGGGTCAAGGGTGTGCAGACGAGGAGACACTGTGCACTGTTGGTGGGAATGGAAATTGGTGCAGCCACTGTGACAAACGGTATGGAGGTTCCTGAAAAAATAAATGCAACTACCCCATGACCCAGTAATGGCTCTACTGAGAATTGATTGGAAGAACACAAAAATGCTGCCTCAAAAAGACAGATGCACTCCCACGTTCACTGCAACACTATTCACAAGAACCAGACATGGAAACACAGACCTTGGGGGCCTTATGCAAAGTAACTCAGACACAGAAAGACCAATACCAGATGCTCTCATGTACATTCCACGTGGAATAAAAAAATACTGAACGCATAGATACTGAGAGCAGATTGGTAGGTGCCAGATTTGGGGATGGGGTGGTAGAAACGGGTGAAGGTGGTTAAAGTCTCAATGTTTGAGTGACAAAATCCGACAGTCATGAAATGTTCTGTCCAGCATGGAGACTAAAACTAACCCTGCAGCATGGGGTATAGGTTTCCCTGCTCTTTGAAAGGACAGGGCTTCTGAGAAACCTTGCACAGCAGAAATGGTGTCCAGAAGGAATGACCATTAATTTACACGAAAAATTAGACAGTGTGCTCAGACTCCAAAATTCCTTCTCTTTGGCTTTTCTTAGGCCTCAGCACACAATTTTCTAACTGAGGCCCAGCATAAAGGAAGATAAAGCACTGCAGAGGCTCACAGACACAATTCAAAGTGCTGGTGGCTGGATGCGGAGAGCGGTTCCCAGAGGAAGGAGCTGGTTGGGGTGCATGCCGCCTCTGTCGTGCTTCTCCCCAAAACAGATGCTGAACGCGATTCTCACTGTTCACTTTTTTTCATAAGAGGGAAATCCTCTTCAGGTCTCTTCCTCTTACTGAAGCTGGGTAATAACCTAGTTCTTTCAAGAAAGCCCAGTGTCTTACTGTGAACGTTTAAAAACTGGGGGATACTTGTACTTCAGCATTGCTGAGGGAGGAGATGTGAAAGGTCCTCCCAGACACAAACTTCAGCAGATCCACTGGGAAAGGCACCTTCCTCAGCATGCAGAACACGGACTACCTCCTACCCCCCGAGAAACCCTCTCCTTCCCCTCGATCAGGACAAACCACAACAGCTGGGAGTTACCCCAATTCCTCTGTTCTCCTGCTCCTAATAGCTAACCCATCAGCAAATCCTGTGAGCTCCATCTTCAAAATGGACCCAGAATAGGTCTAACCACTTCATCCAAGGCCACCTGTCTGGTCCACAGTGCCCGAGTTCCTGGAAAAGCTTCGTCATTGACATGCCTTGCCAACTTCAACCCTCTGTCATCTGTTCTCAACACTGTAGCCAGGATGGCCCAGTGAAACAGCATCTCTTGGGGTTATAGCCCTGGAATAGCTTTCTTTCACCCTCTGTCACCTCTCTGAGCTCATGTCCTAAGCTGTCTCCTGTGGCCACAGGGCCTTCTTGCTGCTCCTGGACATACCTGGAATTCTCCTGCCCCAGAGCCTTTCCACATGCTTTCCCTTCTGTTCAGAATGCTCTTGATGTGTTCTCACTCACATTTGGAGAAGTCTGAATTGGAGTGACAGGGACAGAAGATGAGGCTGTGTGTGTTGGGTGAGGCTGGTGGCCCAGAAGAAGGTTCTCTGCCAGCTCTCAGCTTGTGCCTCACTTGTCCACAGCCAGGAACTTGCACACAGCCCTCACCTGTCACAACTCTCACCCAGGAAACCCACAGCCACCCCTGGAGTCCACCCTGCCCACAGCCTGCTGCAGAATGCATTCAGCTCTCCTCTGGGACCCCTCTCAGCTTTACCTAGACCTGGAACTCCCCTTTCTCCTGAAAAGCTCCCGGATTCCTCCTCTTCTTCCAAAATCACACTGGCACAAGGCTTTCATGAGAAAGCTATAGCAGTAACTAATGAAAGGCTCACACCTAATTTTCCCTTCTGTTGTGTTTCTCTCCACCTGCTTTCCTACCTGTGCAAACTGTAACTTATCAGTGGAACACGAACATGCTCTGAGATCTGAATCTTTCATTGCAGCTTTGTGAGGACTCCTTATGTGATAAGAAACTAGTGTATCCCACAACAGGGTGTTTTACATCTATCCTCTATAGAATAGTACAGCCCAAATCACTACAATTTTACCTAATTTTTCATGAAGCAGAACACTTTTTCCTTTCTTCTTTTACTTAAAATCCAGGTAGTTCACATGCCATGGAATATTCGCTTCAGGGGTAGGATTTAGTGATTCCTCACCTGCATACAGTACCCGGTGCTCATCACAAGTGCCCTCCTTAATACCCCTCACCCATTTAACTCTCCCTCCCCCACACCCTTGTCCTGCAGCACCACTCAGTTTGTTCTCCACGGTTGAGTCTATTTCCTTGTTTGCCTCTCTCATCACCCCTCAACTCTGTTCATATATTTTCTTTCTGAAATTCCACAAGTGTGAGAGCATAGGATATTTGTCTTTCCTCACTGATTTTGCTTAGCTTAATACACTCTAGGTACATCCACATCCTTGCAAATGGTAAGATTTCATTTTTCTGAAGCTGGGTCATATTCCATTATATATATGTATCCCACATCTGCTTTATCCATTCATCAGTGCATGGACTTTGGGATTCTCTCCATAGTTTGGCTACTGTGGACTTTGCTGCTATAAACATCATGGTGCATGGACCCCCTTCTAATCTGCATTTCTGTATCCTGAGGGTAAATACCTAGGAGAGCAATTGCTGGATCATGTGGTTGTTCAATGTTTTACTTTTTGAGGAACCCCCACACTGTTTCTCAGACTGGCTGCACCACTTTGCATTCCCACTAACAGGATGGGAGGGTTCCCCTTTAAGCAGAACATTATCTGCCGGCAATTTCATAAGAGGAAACAAAACCTCTGGGAGATGCACCCAGGGTCAGGCAAGCAGTTGCAGACTTCACCCCAAGGCTCCTGACGCCAAGCCCCTTGAAGCCACCAGTATGCCACTATCCAAAAGAATTCCCAGACTCTCCTTCTGACTCCACCACCAAAGAAACTACAGAAAGAATATGGCACCTCAAAATATCGAAATAATACATTTAGTAAAACTAGAAAGTCAAGCTCAACTATTAAACAGGAACAGGCCGCTTTGGTTAATTTTGAATTTTCCCTCCACCCTAATTTTAACTCTTCTGATGAATAAACTAATCAATGATGAAACATCACCTTTGTCAAATGACATCATCCAAGTCTGTATCAGATGAAAAAAAGCCACCTAACTCTAGATGCTGGCCACTCAACCATATCTTAGGCCCAATTGAATAAACACTGTTAGATGAAGGAACAAATTAGATGTTACAAACAGGCACAGAGTGCATCTCACCTTCCCTTTCTAATAAAAGAGTGTTCCTAGGAAACAGATGGTCAAAATACATTTGTAAGGAATAAATGGACAGAGAAATTGTGATCCCCTGCAAAGTTCTACCTGCAGGGAAACTAAGTAATTCTTGCACCAAACCCAGAATGCTGGCAGCTACTTCAATTTTACTTTGTGGCTCAACTAGAGAAAAGAGAAAAGCCCAGGAGGTTTTGGGATAATGAGAGGTTTTACCTCCAGCCCTGACATAGATAGGACATTTGGCCAAACATACCTGTGCTTTCTCTGAACACTGGCGTCCTGTGACAAGCTGCCTCGCTGACTCCAATGCTGACGTTCAAAACCTCGGGTGTCTTGGAGCCAGAGCAGAGAAGTGCTGTCAGCTGGGGAGAAGAAGGCACCTCTGACGTTAAGCCTGCACACCTGCTTTGGTTTCTGGGTGAAGGGGCAACACATACTTGTTCTTTAGCAGTAATTATCTTCATTCTCAATAGACCAATGACCTTACCTTTTCTGGAAGGCAGACTTACTCTTCTAAAGAAACCCTCAATTCGTCTATTCCCAATGCAACTAGAGTGGAACATTTATTTCTCACTTAAATAGAAAACACTGTTATTGTCGACACTGCATGAATGAACTTTTAAAAACATTTTAGAGAGAAAGAAAGAGACCTTTATTCAAACCCAAGTCAGAGGAGCTGCCTGGGAGACACAATCTTCACCAAGAAGGGAGTGCTCTGGGGAAGGAACATTTGGGGCAGGCTTATATATTTTTTCTGTTTTGTTTTATGTACAGAGTTACACACCACAATGAGGATCTTCTGAGATTCCAGAATGTGACAGACTCTTTATTATGTTATCAGTACGTACATGTCAGTATGACTTTAATCTTATGGGAGCCAAAGAGGTTCTTTATTTTTTCTTATCTTTATGTTGCATTTTTTGGTTATTGTTTTCTTCTCGAAGCAGATGTACAACATGTGCTTGGGGCAGAAATAGGGCCCATGCTTTGAAGTGTTCCCCAGTCATTTTGAGCCGGGTAAAATGTGAAAGGATACCTTCCTTGGGAGCCCAGGATCAGGGACCACAGATGATATAATATAAAAATTCCTTTTATCATTATAATTACTCCTAAATGGAGGAATTTGAGGCAAAAGCACCTTTCACAAGAGAACCAAGAAATCAAAATGATGCCCACAGAAGCCTGCCTGCTCCATGGTCAGCACAGGTAACAGAAGTGTTCACAGTCTCTGGACTCCTGCCCTTCTCCTGCCCAAATCTCTGAAGCACACAGACCACTTAATATCAGAATTGTAGAACTGCTAGACACCTTAGAGATGTCTGGCACCATTCCCTTGGACTGCAGAATAAAACACAGTAGCTCGTTGTCAGAAACTAATTTCAACATGAAGTGCCCCCTGGATGCACTAAGTTCTTTCTCTGCAAATGTTGACTAATGTAAGTCACAGTCATACCATATAAACACTACGATGGCTGGGAAGTCATCGTAGGTAAGGGAATATTTTAGCCATGTTTATAAGCATTGGCTCACATTGTAGAAAAGGCTGAGCTGAGTGTTTTTAAATACTATTTCAGACCTGTTTTTCAGCACCCTCTGAACATACCCGAGCCTGAATCGACTAAAAAAGATAGCTGGTTTCAGTAACTTTAATATCAGAAAAATATTATACTGTCTGTATTCCTAAGGATCTTTGAGTATCTTACCCAGAGGTCCTCCACTGAGATAATGATCTTAATGATCACCATGGGCAGAGGTGCAAAGGCCCGCTGAATACGTTCCAGTTTTACACATGAGAAGAAAATCCTGATACTTGATAGGTTTCTAGATTGAGAATACCAGAGATAAGAGGGAAATAGTACCCTGTATGGAACAACAAGGGATTTGGAGTCAATTTGGGGATCCCACTTAGGTTTCTGACACTAAAATCCTCTGTGACTCATATCATCTGAGTCCCTGTCTAACCACCTGAACATGTGCCTAAAAATATCTACACCCTAGTTGAGAAGTTTAAGAGGCAGAATGCTGCAAAGAGCCAGTATGATGTCTCTCAGGAACAGGTGCTCAGGAAGCCATAATTGCTATTGGGTCTATTTCTTTTCCAGAAGAAAGAACACATGTTGAATCCATATTCCTAAAAGATGACTCACCAGATGATTTTCAAATCTGAAGGAAGGCCAAGAAGTTGTTCTTCTGTAATATTTCACTCAGAAATCATGTTGTTGGACTGGTGAGGATGATACGATAGCAACGTCATCACTAAGAGTGCGGAGCTTCTAATTTCCATCCGGTCATGTTGACCCCCTTAGCTCAGAGCCACCAGAAAGGGCAGCTGGAGACGGGGCACCGCCATCACTATGAGTGGGGAGCTTCCCATTTCCATATGGCCATGATGACCCCCTTAGCTCAGGGCCACCAGAAAGGACAGCTGAGGGGGACCACAGGCCAAGGCTGCCAGGTGTGGCTGGGGCAGGCAGAACTCTGACTTAAGGCTGAACTCCTGTCTAGGTTATTATAATGCTCTTCACAAAGAAAGTGCCATTGTGTGTGAGCACTCATGTAGAAAAAGTTCAGAATTTCCATTGAGATTCCCTCTCTGACCTTTAGGATATGTAGCAAAGTTCCATTTAATTTTTAAACATTGAAGGACTTCCTGGTTTTCTTTTCACTATGACTGTGGCTCAATGCCCCTGTGGTCTAAGAATATAATCTAGTTAATTTCAGGGTTTAACATTTGTAGACTTGATTCGTGGCCCCACCTATCATCTATTTGGGTAAAGAGTCTATGACCTCTTGAAAATAATGTATTCTGCATTTATTATGGAATGTTCCCTATATGTCAATTAGGTCACATTTTTACCAATGTTTTGTCTGTTTTTCTGTCAGATATTGAGAAACGTATATTAAAATCTTCAAACAATGCTGAACTATTCAATGTTGCATCGGAGAATCTACCAGTGTTAGAAGGCAAGAAAAACAAAAAGTATAAGAATTGAGGGGATAATTGTGACTATTCACAGATAATACGATTGTGTACATAGAAAATCCAAAACAGTTTATAAATATCCTATTAGAATTAAAAATGCAATTTATAAATTTGAGATGGATTGTAGCTTCCCATTGGACAGTTTCTGAAAGAAAACGTAGAACCTGTCAATCTTGGGGTAAGACATAGGGTGCAATAACCATTTAAAAGAATTCAGTGGGACTTCATAAAAATGTGACATTTCACCTTATCTTATGACCATAAGAAAATGAAACAGTGAACCACAGGCTGGGAAGTAAAGGTTTGCAATAAACACACTGACAAAGACTTGTCAATAAAGAAAAACTGTTCATCAACCATAAAATTCTATTTATAAACAAATACTTCAGAAAAGATTGACTGATGGCCAATAAGAACAGGAAAGGGTGCTCTACAGTATTATTTTCAGGAACAGCAAGGTCTTTCCTAAAATGAAAACATACACACAAACCAGTATTCCCTAGATGGATGACGTCCTTATTTCTGAGGACAGCTTGAAGAACAGACTAGCATCAAAGTAAAGTGATGGAATTCCTGACACTCAGAGGATGGACAATTGACCTCAAATTACAGTACAATTTCTAGGCATCATTCGGTCCTCTGAAGGCAGACAACTACCACACCCCTTCCTACACCACACAGGTTGCTTCCCAACCCCTACTATAAAAGAAGAAGATGAGAAACAGGACTAGTAGGAAATAGCAAAAATCACATGTGGAGATTATCCTGAAACACACTGATCACATAACTAGTGTAAGGAAGTGTAGGGAACTGACAAGGACAGAGAATCAAGCGGTACTTCTTTGGGAAATGCTGCCTGAAATTGTCACAGGTTGGTACCTTCTAATGAGGGCTCTGAGCATACCCTAGGGATTGCTCACAAGGGTCTGCAACACCATCGCTGAGGACTGAAACTCTTCAAGAACTCAAAGCTTGCCCGATTGACTATTGGACTAAGAGATTCCCATGTTCCGAATACGGATACCAACTCATTGAAAGGTTCACCTGGGCTCTCTCGGAGGCCCTACAAGAACCTGAACCATTCACTGAAAATCAATTACACACACACACACACACACACACACACACACACACAGACACACACCTGTCATTTCACCAATTACTTAAACATTCAAGGTTCTTCCTACCTTTTCTTTTTCACATTGATATTTATACTCACATGAAATGTCATCATTTCTAATGAACACTGATGTCAAAATAGAGATCCATTGACACAATGTTCACAAAATGGAACTTCCCTGCTTTAATTCTCAATATAGCATTTTTTAAATTTCATACATATTTTAGGTTTTTGGTAACTTATACAGGAGAAGATCAGCATTGACAAACTCTAAATACTGACAATGAGTTTTAAGCCTAGAGAACAAAAATTGTCCAATTTCATAGATAATAAGGAACCAAAGGGAAAGCATGGAAGCTGTAGTTGAATAATTTTACACATATGCATCCTCTCTTATTCTACTACTGAGGGACGTGTTTTATTACTACTATGCATGCATCAATTGTCTTCCACGTGCACCTGCATAGGTATAATGAATTACTACAGTACAATGAAAGTGTGGGAACTACTTGGCGGCATCTATAATGAACAATGAAATTTCGATCTTATATTTGGTGAACTTCCACTGTCTGTCCCTTTAGACAATGGACCCTAAACAGAAGGGGGAATGAACCACGGGAGACTATGGACTCTGGGAAACAAACTGAGGGCTTCAGAGGGGAGAGGGGTGGGGGATTGGGATGGGCCAGTGATGGGTATTAAGGAAGATACATATTGCATGGAGCACTGGGTGTTATATACAAATAATGAATCACGGAACACTACATCAAAAACTAAGGGAATACTGTATAGTGACTAACATATCATAATAAAAAATTATTATTAGCAAAAAAATTAAAGGTAAAAAAACAATACAGCTTTTCTGTTTCAAGAACAATCACAATTGAGAAAAAGCTAACTTCCAATCCCTAAAGCAAAACACAGACCAAGTTCCATTTCACTCCCCTTTATTCACATTCTCTGTGGGTTCTAAGCTACTTCCCTACCTCCTTTCCAGCTGAGCAGGCAGCCCGGGCTAGATCCCAGAACCCTGCGATCATAACCTGAGCCAAAGTCACATGCTTAACTGGCTGAGCCAGCCAGGAGCCCCAGGCATGTTTTTCTTAAGCAAAGGGACACTTTCTCACAATGCCTTCACATGACTTCACATGGTATCAGAGACCTGCATTTGCCTCTAGGAGGTTGCAGATGAAGGCAATTACAAACTCTCAAAGTGGTTTATCAAATACAATGACCTGCCTGGTGACAGTGAATCTCTTATGAGCCCACGAGAGGGTGCTGTGACACTTAGCTGTGGCTGGGCTGTCACAGAGAACCAAATCCATTTCCCTGCCTGATGTCTGTGAGGAACAGATGCCCCCATTGTGAATGAGACCCTGCCACTGGGCTGTCCAGAGATGGCCATCCTCACGGAGGATGAGGATAAGGGACAATTCCTGAGGAGACCTCATCTGTCTCTTTTATCTTTTCATATTTTTGACAGTGGACAAATCACTGCCTAGGAGTCCCCAACTACCTTATTCTCATCTGTGAATGGCCAAGAGGTTTTACAAAACACTTAAGATTTTGACCTCACAAATGCCCACAACCACTTACCATAGGGATTCAACATTAAGCAAAGATACTGTTTGTTGGAAGAGAGGTCCTGCCCACTGTTGTTTCTCACTTATATGCTCATCTTCCTTACCTCATGGTAACATAACCACCTTGATTCCTGCTTCCATCTTCAGGAAGGCTGATGTGACTTGAAGGGCATTACCCTGACATCGTTCGTTCTTAGCAATAAGATGTGGACATTTCCCTAGTCCTACACACCCAAAGTTGAATCGGAATCAGGATTGTGGAGGCTGATGAGAGTTGAAGGTGTTTTCCTATACACGGTGGTTTATTGCCAATAAGCATGGGTCAGAGTCCTCGAAATTCTAGAACCTTTTCATTAATGCTTCCTACTCGTGAAAGATGATGTACATTGGTCTTTCCCTGTATAGTGTGGTGACTCAGAGAAAAGTGCTTAACCCTTTCGTCAGACTTCCACGACCACTTGGGGCTGGCTTCCACATTCACAAAGGATGATGTTAGGGCTAAGAAGGTTCCTGTACACTGTTATTTCTTACAGATAAGTGTATGGCATTTTTGTTACATTGCCAGAGCCACTTAGCGCCGGGCTTGCCAGCCTCCTGGAAACGAACCCTAACCCTAGGTCGGCCCCGAAGGGCCCCTCCCAAGGGGCCTGGCGCCACAACGCCGGGGATTGGGGACCCCTGAGCCCAGCGCCAGAGTCACCCTGCCTCCCCGCAACAACCCGGGCTGCTAGGGGCGCCGCCAGTCTTTCAGGGCGAGAGAACGGGCAGGGCACTCCAAGCCCCCGGCGACCTTCGAAGGCCCCCCGTGCCAAAACGCTTGGGCCCACACTCCCTCTCGCCAGCGCCCTCACCTCGGCCTGCCCCTCCGCCTGCCGCAGAGCTGGCGGAATGGGCCTGCTGGACTCCTGGGGGCTACCACTTACCCTAGGTCGGCCTCGAGGTGCCCCTCCCAAGGAGCCTGGCACTGCAATGCCGGGGATTTGGGACCCCCATGCCTCAGTGCTGGACTCACTCTGCCACCCCGCAAGCACCCAGGGCGCTAGGTGCATTGCCAGTCATTCTGGAAGGGAGAACGGGCAGGACCCTCCGATCCCCCTGTGACCTTTGAAGGCCCCCCGCGCAAAAACTCTGGCTCCCATGCTCCTGCTCGCCAGCGCCCTAACCTCGGCCCACCCCTCCACTCGCTGCAGAGCTGGCGGATCGGGCCTGCTGGCTTCCTGGGGGCTAACCCTATCCCTAGGTCGCCCCCGAGGGGCCCCTCCCCAGTGGCCTGGCGTCGCATGCCATGGATTGGGGACCCTCAAGTCCCATCGCCTGATGCACCCTGCCGTCCCACCGCCACATGAGGCGCTAGGGGCGTTGCCAGTCCTTCAGAGCGACAGAACGGGCAGGACCCTCCGAGCCACCTGCGACATTCGAAGGCACCCCGAGCCAAAGCCAAAATGCTCTGGCCCACACTCCCGCTCGCCAACTACCTCACCTCGACCCACACCTCCATTCACCGCACATGTGCGGAACCAGCCTGCCAGCCTCCTGGGGGCTAACCCTAACTCTAGGTCGGCCCCCGAGGGGCCCGTCCCAAGGGGCCTGGCGCTGCAATGCCGGGTATTAAGGACCCCCGAGCCCCAGCGCCGAAATCACCCTGCTGCCCCGCCGCCACCCGGGCCGCTAGGGGTGCCGCTGATCATTCAGGGCGGGAGAACGGGCAGGGCCCTCCGAGCCCATGGCGACCTTCGAAGGCCCCCCCATCCGAAACGCTTGAGCCCACGCTCCTGCTTCTCAGCGCCCTGACCTCGGCCTGTCCCTCCACTCGCTACAGAGCCAGTGGATGAGGCCTGCCCTCCTCCTGGGGGCTACCCATAACCTTAGGTTGGCCCCTGAGGGGCCCCTCTGAAGGGGCCTGGCACCGCAATGCCTGGGATTGGGGACCCCCAAGCCCCAGCGCTGGACTCACCGTCTCGCCCCACCGCCACCTGGGCTGCTAGGAGCCCCGTCGTTCATTCAGGGAGGGAGAACAGGCAGATCACTCCGAGCCCCTGGTGACCTTCGAAGGCTCCCCACACCAAAACGCTTGGTCCCATGCTCCCGCTCGCCAGCACCCTCACCTCGCCCCACCCTCCACTCGCCGCACAGCTGGCGGATTGGGCCTGCCGGCCTCCTAGGGGCTAACCCTAACCCAAGGTCGGTCCTCGAGGGGCCCGTCCCAAAGGGCTTGGCACCACACCGCAGGGGATTGGGGACCCCCGAACCCCAGCACCAGACTCACCCTTTCGCCCCGCCGCCACCCAGGCCGCTAGGGGCGCTGCTGGGTATTCAGGGCGGGAGAATGGGCAGGGCCCTCCTAGGCACCGGCTACCTATGAAAGCCTCCTGCGCCAAAACGCTTGGGCCCATGCTCCCGCTCCCCATCGCCCTCACCTCGGCCTACCCCTTCGCTCACCGCACAGCTGGCGGATCGGGCCTGCCGGCCTCCTGTGGGATAAACGTAACCCTACGTCGCCCCAGAGGGGCTCCTCCCAAGGGGCCTGGCGCCGCAATGCCGGGGATTGGGGACCCCTGAGCCCCAGCCACGGACTCACCCAGCCGCCCTGCCACCACCCGAGGCGCTAGTGGCGCCGCCGGTCATTCTCGGCGGGAGATCGGGCAGGGACCTCTGAGCCCCCGAGTCCTTAGAGGGCTCCCCGTGCTAAAACGCTTGGTCCCCCGCTCCCGCTCGCCAGCAGCCTCACCTCGCACGCCCCTCCGCTCGCCACACAGCCGGCCAATAGGGCCTGCCAGCCTCTTGGTTGGTAACAATAAAGCTAGTTCAGCACCCGAGGGTCCCCTCTCAAGGGGGCTGGCGCCGCCACGCCGGGAATTGGGGACACCCGAGCCCCAGCGCTGGACTCACCCTGTCCCCCCACCGCCACCCGGGCCGCTAGGGGCCCCGAGGATCATTCAGGGCAGGAGAACAGGCAGGGCCTTTCGAGCCCCCGGCGACATTTGAAGGTCCCCTGCGCCAAAACGCTTGGGACCACGCACTACTCCACAGTGCCATCACCTCAGCCCGCCCCTCCACTCACTGCAAATCGGGCGGATCAGGCCTGCCGGCCTCCTGGGGGATAATCCTAACCCTAGGTCGACCCCCGAGGGGCCCTGCCCAAGGGGCCTGGCACCCCAACGTGGGGATTGGGGACCCCCGAGCCCCAGCGCCGGACTCACTGTGCAGCCCCGCCGCCACCCGGGCCGCCTGGGGCGCCGCTGGTCACTCAGGGCGGGAGAACCGGCAGGGCCCTTGGAGCCCCTGGCGACCTTCGAAGGCCCCCACGCCAAAAGGCTTGGGCCCACACTCCCGATCCCCAGCGCCCTCGACTCGGCCCGCCCCTCAACTTGCTGCACAGCCAGTGCATCAGGCTTGCCGGCCTACTGGGGGCTAACCCTAACCCAAGGTCGGTCACTGAGGGGCCCTTCCCAAGGGGCCTGTCGCCAGCACGCCGGGGATTGGGGACCTCTGAGCCCCTGTGACCTTCGAAGGCCCAACACCCCAAAACTCTTGGGCCCATGCTCCTTCTCACCAGCGCCCTCACCTCCACCTGCGCCCCCGCTCGGTTCACAGCTGGCGGATCGGGCCTGCTGGCCTCTGGGGGCTAACCCTGACCCTAGGTCACTCCACGAGGGGCCCTCCCAAGGGGCCTGGCAACGCAACGTGGGGATTCGAGACCCCAGAGCCCCAGCCAGGACTCATCTTGTCGTCCCGCTGCCACCCGGGCTGCTAGGGGAGCCGCCGTTCATTCAGTGTGGGAGAACAGGCAGGGCCCTCCGAGCCCAAGGCGACATTTGAAAGTGCCCCGCCCCAAAATGCTCCCACGGTCCCCCTCACCAGTGCCCTCACCTCAACACACCGATCCGCTCACCGCACAGCTGGCGTTTCGGGATTGCCAGCCTCCTGAGGTCTAACCCTAACCCTAGGACAGCCCCCGAGGCGTACATCCCAAGGGGCCTGGCGCCGCACACCAGAGATTGTTGACACCCGAGCCCCAGCGCCGGACTCACCCTGCTGCCCCCCCACCCCCCGGGCCTCTAGGGGCACCGCCGGTCATTCAGGGCGGGAGAACGGGTAGGGCCCTCCGAACCCCCAATGACCTTTGAAGGCCCCCCGCGTCAAAACGCTTGGGCCCACGCTCTCACTCTCAAGCACTCTCACCTGGGCCCACCCCTCCGCTCGCTGCACAGCTGGGTGATCGGGGCTGCTGGCCTCCTGGGGGCTAACCCTAACCCTAGGTCGGCCCCCGAGGTGCCCCGCCCAAGGGAACTGGAGCCGCAACGCCTGTGATTGGGGAACCCCGAGCCCCAGCGCTGGACTCACCCAGGCGCCCCGCCACCACACGGGTCGTTAGGGTCGCCGCAAGACATTCAGTGCGGGAGAACGGGCAGGGCCCTCCGAGTCTCCTCGTCATTCAAAGGCCCACGGCGCCAAAAGGCTTGGGCCCACGCTCCCGCTTGCCAGTGCCCTCACCTCAGCCCGCCCCTCCGCTCACTGCACAACCGGCGGATCGGGCCTGCTGACCTCCTGGGAGCTAACCGTAACCCTAGGTCGGCTCCCAAGAGGCCTGGCACTGCAACGCCGGGGATTGGGTACCCCCAAGCCCCAGCGCCGGGCTCAACTTGCTGCCCCCAGGCCACCCTGGCCGCTAGGGGCGACGCGCGACATTCAGGGCGGGAGAATGGGCAGGGCCCTCCGAGCCTCCGGCGACTTTCGAAGGCCCCCCGCGCCAAAACGCTTGAGCCCACGCTCCCACTCGAAAGCGCCCTCACCTCGGCCCGCCCCTCCGCTCCCCGCACAGCCGGCGGATGGGGCCTGCCAGCCTCCTGGGGGCTAACACTACCCCTAGGGCGGCCACCGAGGGGCCCTTCCCAAGGGACCTGGCACCGCAGCGCCAGGGATTGGTGACACCCGAGCCTCAGCCAGGACTCAATTTGCCGTCCTGCCACCACCCGGGCTGCTAGGGGCACTGCTGGTCATTCAGGGCTGGAGAAAGGGCAGGGCCCTCTGAGCCCCTGGCGACTTTTGAAGGCCCCCCCGCTCCAATATGCTTGGGCCCATGCTCCCGCTCGCCAGCACCCTCACCTCGGCCCTCCCATCTGCTCGCCGCAAAGCTGGCAGATCGGGCCTGCCGGCCTCCTGGGCACTAACACTAACCCTAGGACGGCCCCTGAGTGTCCCTTCTTAAGAGGCCTGGTACTGCAAAGCTGGGGATTGGGGACCCCCGAGACCCAGCTCCAGATGCACCCTGCCGCCCCGCAACACACGTGCCTCTAGGGGCGCCACCATTCATTCAGTTTTGGAGAACTGACAGGGCCCTCTGAACTCCCTCCAACCTTCGAAGGCACCCCGAACCCAAACGCTTCAGCCCAGGCTCATGTTCACCAGCACCCTCACCTTGGCCCACACCTCTGCTCGTCGCACATGAGGTGTATCGGGCCTGCCGGCCTCCTGGGGACAAACCCTAACTGTAGGTCGGCCCCCGAAAGGCCCTACCCGAGTGGCCTGGCGCCGCAACGTCGGGGATGGGGAACCCGAGCCCATGTGCCAGACTCACCCTGCTACCCTTCAGCCACCCGAGCCTCTAGGGGCCCCGCTGGTCATTCAGAGCGGGAGAACGGGCAAGGCACCCCAGCGAATTTCGAAGGCCCCCCCGCACCAAAATGCTTGGGCCCATGCTCCCGCTCACCAGCGCCTTCACCTCGGCCTGCCCCTCCGCTCCAGCACAGTCGGCAGATCAGGCCTGCCGGCCTCCTGGGGGCTATCCCTAACCCTAGGTCGGCCCCCGAGGGGCCCCTCCCAAGGGGCCTGGCGCTGCAAAGACAGGAATGGGGACCCCCAAGTCCCAGTGCCGGACTCACCTGCGGCACAACCACCACCCGGGCGCTAGTGGTGCCGCCGGGCATTCAGGGTGGGAGAACGGGCAGGGCCCTCCGAGCCTCCGGCGACCTTGAAGGCCTCCCGCGCCAAAACGCTTGGGCCCACGCTCCCGCTCGCCAGCGCCCTCACTTCGGCCCACCCCCTGGTTTGCCGCACAGCAGGCGGATTGGGCCTGCCGGCCTCCTGGGGGCTAAGCCTAACCCTAGGTTGGCCCCAGAGGGGCCCCTCCCAAGGGGCCTGGTGCCATAAAGTGGGGATTGGGGTCCCCTGAGCCCCAGCGCCAGACTCACCCCGCCTCCCCGCTGACACCGGGCACGCTGGGGCGTTGCTCTTCATTCAGGGTGGGAGAACGGGCAGGGCCCTCGAGACCCCGGCGACCTTTGAAAGCCCCAAGTCAAAACGCTGGTGCCCACGCTCCTCCTTGCCAGCACCTTTACTTCGGCCCACCCATCCTCTCACAGTCTAGCTGGCATATCGGGCCTGCCGGCCTCCTGGGAGCTAACCCTAACCTTAGATCGGCCCACGAGGGGCCAATCCTAAGGGGCTTGATCCCGCAATGCCGGGTATTGGGGACTCCCAATTCCTAATGCCTGACTCACCCTCCCATCCCACGTCACCCAGGCCGCTAGGGGCGCCGCCGGTCATTCAGGTCGGTTGAAGGGGCAGGGCTTTCTGAGCCACGGGACATTCGAAGGCCCGCGGAGCCAAACCGCAGTGGCCACGCTCCCGCTCACCAGCACCCTCACCTCAGCCCGCCCCTCCGCTCGCCCCACAGTGGTGTATTGGGCCTGCCGGCCTCCTGGGGGCTGACCCTATCCTAGGTCGGCCCCCGAGGGGCCACTCCCAAGGGGACTGGTGCCGCAATGCCTGGGATTGGGGACCCCCTACCTGCAGCGCCGGAATCACCCTGCCACCCCGCCGACACCGGACCCGCTGGGGCGTCACAGGTCATTCAGGGTGGGAGAACGGGCAGGGCTCTCGAGAACCCAGCGACTTTCGAAGGACATCTGCGCCAAAACGCTGGGGCCCATGCTCCCACTCACCTGGGCTGTCACCTCCATCCGCTCCTCAGCTTTTCGCACAGCCGGCGAATCAGGACTGCAGGCCTCCTAGGGGCTAAACCTAACCCTAGGTCAGCCCCAAGGGGCCCATCCTAGGGGCCTGGTGCCGAAACACCTGGGATTGGGGATTCCCGAGCCAAAGCGCCAAACTCACCATGCCTCACCGCCACCACCCAGGCCGCTAAGGGTGCCGCCAGTCATTCAGGACGGGAGAAAGGGCAGGATCCTCAGACCCCTGGCGACCTTCGAAGGCCCCCCGTGCCAAAACGTTGGGTACCATGCTTCCACTCGCCAGCTCCCTCACCTCGGCCCACCCATCCACTCTCCCCACAGCCATCTTATCGTGCCTGCTGGCCTCCTGGGGGCTAACCCTAACCCTAGGTGGGCCACCAAAGGTCACTCCCAAAGGGCCTGGCACTGCGATGCGGAGATTGGGGACCCCCAAGCCCCAGCGATGTACTCAACCTGCCCCTCTGCCGCCACCCGGGCCACTTGGGGCGCCGCCGGTAATTCAGGGTGGGGGAATGGGCAGGGCCTTCCAAGCCCCCCGCGACATTCGTAGCTCCCCCACGCCAAAACGCTGAGGCCCACGCTCCTGCTCTACAGCGCCCTCACCTCGGCCCGCCCCCCCTCTAGCCACACAGCTGGCGGATCCGGCCTCCCGGGCTCCTCGGGGCTAACCTTAACCCTAGGTGGGCCCCAGAGTGTCCCCTCCCAAGAGGCTTGGTGCTGCAAAGGCAGGGATTGGGGACCCGCAAGCCCCAGCGCCAGGCTCACCCTGCCGCCCCACCGCCACGCGGGCCGCTAGGGGCGCCGCCGGGCAATCAGGGCGGGATAACCGGCAGGGCCCTCCGAGCCTCCAGTGAAATAAGAAGGCCCCCCACGCCAAAACGCTGGGTACCACGCTACCGCTCGACTGCGCCCTACTACGATCAATCCCTCCGCTCACTGCACAGCCTGCGGATCAGAACTGCTGGCCTCCTGGGGGTTAACCTAACCCTAGGACAGTCCCCGAGGGGCCCCTCCCAAGGGGCCGGGCGCCGCAATGTTGGGGATTGGGGAAACCCGAGCCCCAGTGCCGGACTGACCCTGCCACCCTGCCGCCACCCGGGGAGCTAGGGGTGTCGCCGGTCCTTCATGGCGGGAGAACGAGCAGGGCCCTCCGAGCCCCCTGCAACATTCGAAGGCCCACCGAGCCAAAATGTTGGGGCCCACGCTTCCGCTCGCCAGCGACCTCACCTTGGCCCACCCCTCCATTTGCTGCAGAGCCGGTGGATCGAGCCTGCCGGCCTAAACCTAACCCTAGGTCGGCCCCCAAGGGGCCCCTCCCAAAGGGACTGCCACTGAATGCCAGGGATTGGGGACCCCCGAGTCGCAACGCTGGACTCACCCTTCCGCCCCGCCCACACCCGGGCCGCTAGGGCACCGCCGATCATTCAGGGCGGGAGAACGGGCAGGGCCCTCCCTGCCCCGGTGACCTTCGAAGGTCCCCAGCGCCAAAACGCTGGGGCCCACTCTCCTGCTCACCAGTGCCCTGATCTTCGACCGCGCCTCCATTCGCCCCAGATGGTGGATCGTGCCTGCCGGCCTCCAGGAGCTAACCTTTACCCTAGGTCGGCCCCCAAGGGGCCACTCCCAAGGGGCCTGGTGCCGTAACGCCTGGCATTGGGGACCTCCGAGCCTCAGCGCCAGACCCACCCTGCCGCCCCGCCACCACTTGGGCTGCTAGGAGAGCAGCCACTCATTCAGGGCGGGAGAATGGGCAGGGCCCTCCGAGTCCGTGGCGACATTCGAGGGCCCCTGGCGCCAAAACTTTGGGTACCAACTTCCAGCTTGCCACTGCCCTCACCACGGCCCACCCCTCTGCTCACCGCACAGCTGGCGTATGGGGCCTGTCGGCCTCCTGGGGGCTAACCCTAACCCTAGGTTGGCCCCAGAGGAGCCCCTACCAAGGGGACTGGTGACCAAAGTCGGGGACTGGGGACACCTGAGCCGCAGCGCCAGACTCACCCTGCTGCCCCGTCGACATTGGGCCCGCTGGGGCGTCGCTGGTCTTTCAGGGTGTGAGAATGGTCAGGGCCCTCGAGACTCTGGTGACTTTTGAAGGCCATTCGCGCCAAAACTCTGGGGCCCACGCTGGAGCTCGCCAGCGCCCTCACCTCAGTCCTCCACTCTGCTCTCCGCACAGCTGTCGGATCAGGCCTGCTGGCCTCCTGGGGGCTAACACTAATCCTAGGTTGGCCCCCAAGAAGCCCCTCCCAAGGGGCCTGTCGCTGCAACACCAGGGATTAATGACCCCCAAGCCCCAGCGCCGGACTCAACCTGCCGCCTCGCCAGCACCCGGACCACTAGGGGGGCCACCGGTAATTCAAGGCGGGAGAATGGGCAAGGCCCTCCGAGTCCCAATGAACTTCTAAGGCCCCATGAGCCAAAATGCTTGGGCCTATGCTCCCACTCACCAGCGCCCTCACCACAGCCCGCCCCTCTGCTCACCGCACAGCCCATGGATCGGGCCTGCCAGCCTCTGGGGGGCTAAACCTAACCCTAGGTTGGACTCCGAGGGGAACCTCCCAAGGGGCCTGGCACAGCAACGCCAGGGACTGGGGACCCCCGAGCCCCAGCGCCATACTCACCGTGCCACCCCGCCACCACCCGAGCCGCTAGGGTGCTGCTGGCCATTCAGAGCGGGAGAACCGGCAGGGCCCTCCAATTCCCCGGCGACCTTCCAAGGCCCCCCGTGCCAAAATGCTTGGGCCCACACTCCAGCTCGCCGGTGCCTTCACCTAGGCCCAGCCCTCTGCTACCGCACAGCTGGTGGATCATGCCTGCCGGACTCCTGGGTGCTAACACTAACCCTAGGACGGCCCCAGAGGGGCCTCTCCCAAGGGGCCTTGTGCTGCAACCATTGGCATTGAGGACCCCCAAAACGCAGCTCCAGACTCACACTGCCACCCCGCCACCACCCGGGCCGCTAGGGCCGCCGCCAGTCATTCAGGGCGGGAGAACGGGCAGGGCCCTCCGAGCCTCTAGCGACGTTCAAAGGCCCTCTACGCCAAAACGCTGGATACCATAATCACGCTCCCCAGCACCCTCACCTCGGCCCAACCCTCCGCTCGCCATAGAGCCAGTGCATCGGTCCTGCTGGCGTACTGCGGTCTAACCCTAACCCTAAACCCTAAACCCTAACCTTAAAACCTAAACCTTAACCCCTAACCCTAACCCTAAACCCTAACCCTCACCATAACCCTACCCTAAACCTAACCCTAACCCTAATCCTTAAACCCTAAACCTTAACATTAACACTAAACCCTAAACCCTAAACCCTAACCCTAATCCTGAAACCCTAAACACTAAACCCTAACCTTACCACTAACCCCAAGCCCCAAACCCGAACCCTAAACCCTAAACCTACCCCGACCACTACCATACGCCTATCCCTACCCCAACCCTACCCCTTCAGCTAACCCTACCCCTAACCGGTAACCTAACCCTAACTATAACCCGTACCCTAACCCTAACCTGTACCCTAACCCTAACCGTAACCCTAACCCTAACCCTAACTCGTACCATAAGCCGTACCCTAACCCTACCCGTACCCTAACACTAAACTGTACCCTAACCGTAACCCTAAACCCTAAACCGTAACCCGTACCCTAACCCTAACCAGTACCCTTACCTTAACCTTAACCCATACCCTAACCCGTACCCTAACCCGTACCCATTCCCTAACTCGGAACCTAACCCATACCCTAACCCATACCTAACCCTAACCTGTACCCTAACCCGTACCCTAACCCATACCCTAACCCATACCCTAACCCTAAACAGTACCCTATCCCTATCCCTAAACCATTCCCTAACCCGTACCCTAACCCTAACCCTAAACCGTAACCTAACCTGTACCACAACCTTAAAGTGTACCCTAACCCTAACCCGTACCCTAACCCTAACCCATACTCTAAACCATAACCTAATCCGTATGCCAACACTTACCCTAAACTGTACCCTAATGTGTACCCTAACCCGTACCCTAACCCTAACCCATACCCTAAACCTAACCTGTACTCCAACCATAACCCTAACCCTAAAACCAAACCCTAAACCCTAATCCGTACCCTAAACCCTAATCTGTACCCTATTCCATAACCTCTAACCTGTAACCCCTAAATCCAACCATAACCCGTACCCCCTCCTTACCCTAACCCTAACCCCTACCCTCTCCCATACCCTAACCATAACCCATACCCTAATCTTAAACCGTACCCTAATCCGTACCCTAACCCCGGGGATTGGGTACACCTGAGCCCCACCACGGGACTCAGCCTGCCACCCCTCAGGAAACCATGCCCCTTGGGGTGCCGCAGGAGAACTGATAGGGCCCCTCTGAGCCCCCAGCGATCCTCGGCGGAACCCTACACCCCAACCCTGAGGCCCACGCTCATCCCGCCCCACGCCTTCCCTTCAGCTTGCCACCGAGCTCGTCGCAGAGCCGGCAGATCAGGCCTGCCCAGTTCCTGTCGGCCTAGACATGACCCTAGGTCGGCTGGGTAGGGCCCCTCCCCTGGGGCCCGGTGCTGCATCCCCAGGGACTGGGGACACCTGAGCCCCACTGCAGGACAAAGCCTGCCAACCCGCAGGAAACCGTGCCCCTTAGGAGGCTGTAGAGCATTCAGGGCGGGAGAACCAGGAGGGCCCCCAGAGCCCCTGGTGAACTTCGGCGATCCCTAAACCCAACCTTGAAGCCCATGCTCACCCCACCCCACACTCTCACCTAAGCCCGCGGCGGAGCTCACCACATAGTGGGCACATCTGGCCTGTGGGGTTCCTGGGCGCCAACCCTAAACCTAGTTCATCTGTGGAGGGGCCCCTCCCCAGGAGCCTGGAGCCGCAGCCGTGGGGATTCGGGACACCTGAGCCCCACAGCAGGATTCAGTCTGTCACCCCACAGGAAACCGTGTGCCTTGGGAGGCCATAGAGCATTCAGAGCGGAAGAACCAGGTGGGCCCTCCTGAGCCACCAGTGAACTTCGGCGGCCTCCCGCACCCCAACCCTGAGTCCCATGCTCACCCTCCCCACACCCTCACCTCAGCCCGTGTAGCTCGCCATACAGCCAGCAGATCGGTCCTGCGGGGCTCCTGGGGCCTAACCCTAGCCCTAGGTCGGCCGCGGGTGTGGGGACATTCCCAGGAGCCCTACACCACAGCCCCGGGGAATTAGGATACCTGTGCCCCACTGCAGGACTCAGCTTGCCACCCGACAGGAAACCGTGCCCCTTGGGGCTCTACGGAGCCTATGGGGCACGAGAACGTGGGGAGGCCCCCGGAGCCCATCCCCACCTTGGCAGCCCCCCTGCCCCAACCCTGAGGCCCATGCTCACCCTCCCCCATGGCCTCCTCTCAGCCCTCCACAGAGCTTGCTGCACAGCCTGCAGATTGTCCCTGCCGGGCTCCTGGACCCTAACCCTTACGCTAGGTTGACGACAGAGGGGCCCCTCCCCAGGGTCCTGGCACCCCACTCCGGGGGATTGGGGACACCCAAGCCCCACCGTAAGACTCAGCCTGCAGCCCACAGTAAACTGTACCATTTTGGGGCACAACACAGCATTCAGGGCAAGAGAATTGAGAGCCCCTTCTGGTGAACCCCGACCTTTGTGGGCCCTTCCGGATGAAACCCCAAGGCTCACACTCTCCCGCCCTTGTGCCCTCATCTCACTCGGCCTGGGAGTTCTCTGAGCACTGGGCAGTTCAGACCTGCTGTCTCTTGAGGCCTAACCTAACCCTGGGTCTTCTGCTGAGGGTCCCTCCCCATTTGCCTGCCTCCAAGGTACCAGGCATTGTGCTCACCTCTGCACAACTAGAGGACTCAGCCTGCCCCACAGCAGGAAACTGTCCATTTGGGGCTGCAGCAAGGATTCATAGGTAAATCAGAGGGCCACCCTCAGCCCATCCCAGGCAACCCCCACTTTCAGAGATCTCCTCGGATCCAATTAGTAGCTTCACACTGACCTTTAAACTTGCTCTCCATGGAGATCTTTTGAAATTCTCCACACTTCCAACCGATGGCATCATCCAGCTTCAGTGCCTTACCCAGCTTTAGGTCTTGAGATGGATTAAAATGGGAAGTCATTTCACTGATGACGACGTAGTGGTGACCAAAAGATACATGCATAAATGCTTCATATCACTTAGCTTCAGGGAAATGCAAATCTAAACCCCTATAGATGCCATATCACACGAGGCCGAATATCTAAAAATAAGAAGACATTAAACTATACATGTTTGAGAGGATGTGGAGAAACGGGAACTCTCTTACACCCCTGTACGAATACAGTCCGGTACAGCCACTCTTGAAAATGGTACGGAGTTTCCTCAAGAAGTTATAAATAAAGCTACCCTATGTCCCAGCAATTGCACTACTGGGTATTTACCCCAAAGAGACAGAGGTAGTGAAGACGGGACACATGCACCCCAGTGTTCATAGCAGCAATATCCATAATAGACAAACTGTGGAAGGAGTGCAGATGACCATGGATAGATGAACGGATACAGAAGATGTGGAACATATCTATAATGGAATATTACTCAGCCATCAGAAAGGATGAATACTTACAATCACACCGACCTGGGTGGAGCTGGAGGGTATTATGCTGAGTGGAATAAGTCAATGAAAGAAAGGCAATGATCATATGCTTTCACTCCTATGTGGAATATCAGAAACAAGGAAGAAGACCATAGGGGAAGGAAGGGAAAATAGAATGGGAAGTCATCACAGAGGGAGAAAACCTATAATGGAATCTTAACTATCGCAAGAAAATGATGATTGCTGGAGGAGAAGTTTGGTGGGGGCTAACTGGGTGAGTAGCATTAAGGAGGTCACAGGATACAATGAGCACTGGGTGTTACACACAACTGAAAATTTATTGAAGACTACATCTGAAACTAATGATGTACTGTAAGTTGGCTAATTGAATTTAAATTAAAGAACAAAAGACCTCGAATAAACAATCCTAAACATTTGTATGGAACCACTAAACATTCCGAACAGACAGTGCAATGTGGAAAAGAAAAACAAAGCTGGAGGACTCACAATTTCAGATTTCAGGTTATACTACAAAGCTGCAGTCATCCTAACAAGACAGTACGGCACAAAAATAGACACAGCAACCAAAGGAACAGGATACAAATTCAGACAGAAACCCACAATTATGTGGTCCATGAATCTTCCACAAAGCAAGCAATGATATCAAAAGGGAAAAGGACAGTCTCTACAACAAATGGTGTTGGGAAAACTAGACAGCTACACACAAAAGAATGAAATCAGACTGCTTTCTTACACAATACTGACAAACACAAAACAGTTTCAAGACCTCAATATGAGACCTGAATCCACAAAAATCCTACAGGAGGGAAGACAGTAACTTCTTGACATGGACCATACGAACGTTTTTCTGGACTTTCTCCTGAGGCAAAGGAAATGAAAGGAAAAATAAACTATTGGGAATACAGCAAAATAAAAAGTTTCCAATCGGCAGAAGAACAATGAAAACGTAAAAATAATAAGACAACCTACTCAAAGGGAGAAGATATTTGCAAAGATCATATGCAATAAAGGGATAGTGTCCAAAACATATACAACTGATACGACTCGACCCCCAAAAAACAAATAATCCAGTTAAAAAGTAGGGAGAGGACATGGACAGACATTTCTTCAAAGAAGAAATACAAATGGCCAACAGTCCCATGAAAAGATGTTCACCATCACGCATCATCAGGAAAATGTAAATTCAAAGGACAATGAGGTAATACCTCAAACCTGTCAGAATGGCTAACATCAAAAGCACAACAAAGAGCAGATGTTGGGAGGATGTGGAAAAAGGGGAATCCTCGCGAACTGTGGGTGGGAATGCAAACTGTGATGGCCACCGTGGAAAACAGTATGAAGGTTCCTCAAAAAATTAAATATAGAACTACCCTATGATCCAACAATCACACTACTCGTCTACCCAAAGAATAGGCAAACAGTAACTTAAAAGGATACGTGCACCCCTATGTGTCTTGCACCATTATTTACAATATCACAATATGGAAGCAACCCAAGTGTCTGTAGAAAAATTGACAAATGAGATGATAGATGTGTGTATTCACACACACACGCACACACACAGACACACAGACACACACACAATGGAGTATTAGGCTTGAAAAAGAATGAAACCTTGCCATTTGCAGCCACATGGATGGAGCTAGAGAGTATTATCCTAATTAAAATCAGTCATTCAGAGAAAGACAAATCCCATACGATGTCACTCTAATGGGAAATTTAAGAAACAAACAAAAATAAATAACTAAAAGAGAAAAAGGAGACACACCAAAATACAAACTCTTAACAATAGAGAACAAACGGATGGTTAGCTTTATGGGGGACATTCATAGAAATTCAAGCCTTCATCAATCCATGAGAATGCTCTCCAATAAACAACCTGATTTATGTGGTAAAGAAGTAGAAAATAAAACAACAAACAAAGCCCCAAATTAGTAGAAATAAGGAAATAACAAAAAGGAATGCATAAATAAATCCAACGGAGACTAAAAAGACCAAAAAAAACCCAAAAAGAATGAAAATGAGAGCTGCCTTTTTTGGAAAGATAAACAAAACTGACAAACTTAGCTACACTCACCAAGAAAGACAGAGGACTCGAATACAATCAGGAAAGAAAGATAATGGATTCCTGTCTCATATCAAAATCAAAAGAACTCTTCAAACTTGGACACAACAACTTCTTGCAAGCCACGTCTCTAAAGGCAAAGGAAATAAAAGCAAAAATGAATTATTGGCACTTCATCAGGATAAAAAGCTTCTGCACGGCAAAGCAAACGATCAACAAAACAAAAAGGCAACCTATGGAATCGAAGAAGATATCTGCAAATGATATTACAGATAAAGGGCTGGTATCCAAGATCTATAAAGAACTCCTCAAACTCGACACCCAAAAAATGGGCAGAAGACACAAAGAGATACTTCTCCAGAGAAGACATACAAATGGCCAACAGACACATGAATAAATGCTCCACATCACTTGCCATCAGGCAAATACAAATCAAAACGACATTGAGATACCACCTTACACCAGTTAGAATGGTTAAAATTAACAAGGCAGGGGGCACTAGGGTGGCACAGAGGTTAAGCATCTGCCTTCGACTCAGGGCGTGATCCTGGCATTATGGGATCGAGCCCCACATCAGGCTCCTCCGCTATGAGCCTGCTTCTTCCTCTCCCACTCCCCCTGCTTGTGTTCCCTCTCTCACTGGCTGTCTCAATCTCTGTGGAATAAATAAACAAAATCTAGAAAAAAATTAAGAAGACAGGAAATTACAAAAAGTCAGAGAGGATGTGGAGAAAGGGGAGCCCTCTTACACTACTCGTGAGAATTCAAGCTGGTATAGCCTCTTTTGAACAATATGGAGGTTCCTCAAGACATTAAACACAGAGCTATCCTACGACCCACCAATTGCACTACCGGGTATTTACCCCATAGACACAGAGTAATGAAAAGAAGGGGCACCTATATCCCAATGTTCATAGCAGCAATGTCCATAATAGCCAAACTGTGGAAGGAGCCAAGATGTCCTTCAGCAGATGAATGGACAAAGAAGATGTGGTTCATCTATGCAATGGAATATTACTCAGTCATCAGAAAGGATGAATACCCCCCATTTGCACCAACGTGGATGGACCAGGAGGGGATTATGCTAAGTGAAATTAAGTCAAGCAGAGAAAGACAATTATCATAAGGTTTGACTCCTATGTGGAATGCAAGGAGTAGCATGGAGGACATTAGAAGAAGGAAGGGAAAAGTGAAGGGGGGGAATGAGAGGGGGAGATGAACCATGAGAGACTATTGACACTGAAGGTTGCAGAAAGGGAGGGGTGGGGAAATGGGTAATCCTGGTGATGGGTATTAAGGAGGGCACGTGTCATAATGAGCACTAGGTGTTATATGCAAACAATGAATCATGGAACACTACATCAAAAACAAATGAAGTACTGTAGGGTGACTAACATCATTTTAAAAAAAGAGAAAGATATGAAATCCATACAGGAAAACTGTCACTATTTGCAAATGACATGAAATCCTGAAAAATTCCACAAAAAACTGTTAGTTTAAACCAATTCAAGAAAGCTGCAGGATATAAAGTCAATATACAGAGTCCTGTTGTCTTTTTTTTTTTTCAGATTTATTTATTTATTTGACAGGAAGAGAAAAAGCACGAGCAGGGGGAATGTCAGAAAGAGGGAGAAGCAGACCCTCGCTAAGCGGGGAGCCCAACACGGGGCTCGATCCCAAAACTCTGGGATCATGACCTGAGCTGAATGCAGACGCTTCACCTATGGGGCCACCCAGATGACCCAACTTCTTGCATTTCTGTATACTGATGACACACTTTCGCAAAGAGAAATTTAAAAAGCAATGCCATTAACAATTGCACCAAAAAAAAAAAACTGGGAATAAAAGTAACCAAAAATGAGAAAGACATAGTACACTCAACACATGGCAGAAAAGAAATGAAAAACATGTGTGTCGAGGGGGGCAGAATGTATGGGTCAAAGATTTGGAAGTCAACACAAACAAATGGATGCATACGCCATGCTCCTTAACTGGAAGAGTTAATTATGTGAACATGTCCATCGTACCCAAAGCAATCAACACATGTGATGAAATCCCTATCTGAATTCCAGTGGCATTATTCAAGCAAATACAAAACAGTCCTCAAACTTGGATGGAATCACAAAAGACCCCAAATACCCAATGCAACCTGGAGAAAGAAAGGTGCAGTCAACACACACATGGATTTCAAGCTAGATTACAAAGCTGTTGTCATCAAAACAGGGTGGTACTGGCATAAACACAGACACCAGGTCAGTGGAACAGAACAGAAAGCTCAGAAACTTACCCACACATAGATGATCCTAACTTATGACACAGCAGCAGAAGATATGCCATGAGGGAAGGACTGTGTCTTCAGTGAGCAGTAACAGGCAAACTGGACACTAAATGCAGAAGAATATAACGGGGTAACTTTCTTCCACCACACACAAAATTTTTAATGGATGAACGATTTGAACATAAGACCTGAATCCATAAACCTCCAAGAAGACACACGTACTAAGTCTCTCGACATTGGTTTTGGCAAAGAGTCTTCAGATCAGACACCAAATGCAAAGGCAACAAAAGCAAAAATAAACAAGAGGAACAACATCAAACTGAAATCTTCCACACGGCAAAAGACACCAGCAAAAACATAAAAGGCCACTGACCCAATAAGAAAAAAATATCTGCGAATCATATGTGTGAGAAGAGGCTAATATCCAAAATACACACAACACTCATACAAATCAAAACAAAAAAAAAGTGTTTAAAAAAATGGGGGGAATATGTGAATAGATACTTTCCAAAGATGGCACACAGGTGCCAAGAGACAGAAAAAGTTGTTCGACATCACTCGTCATCGTCAGGGAAACATCAGTCAACCCCACAATAGGCTATCCCCGCACAACTGTTGGAACAGCAATTGTCCCAGAGACAGACACCAGGTAGGGTCAAGGGCGTGGAGACGAGGAGACACTGTGCACTCTTGGTGGGAATGCAAATTGGTGCAGCCACTGTGACAAACGGTATGGAGGTTCCTGAAAAAATAAAGACAACTACCACATGACCCAGTAATGGCTCTACTGAGTATTGATTTGGAGAACACAAAAATACTGCTTCAAAAAGACAGATGCACTCCCAGGTGCACTGCAGCATTATTCACAACAACCAGACATGGAAACACAGACCTTGAGGGCCTTATGCCAAGTAACTCAGACACAGAAAGACCAATACCAAATGCTCTCATGTACATTCCACGTGGAATAAACAAATAGTAAACGCATAGATACTGAGAGCAGATTGGTAGGTGCCAGTTTTGGTGATGAGGTGGTAGAAACAGGTGAATGTGGTAAAAGTCTCAATGTCTGAGTGAGAAAATCTGACAGTCATGGAATGTTCTGGTCAGCATGGAGAGTAAAACTAATCCCGCCGCATGGGGTCTAGGTTTCCCTGCTCTTTGAAAGTACAGGGCTTCTGAGAAACCTTGCACAGCAGAAATGGTGTCAAGAAGGAATGGCCATTAATTTACATGGAACAATTAGACAGTGTGCTCAGACACCAAAATTCCTTCTCTTTGGCTTTTCTTAGGCCTCAGGATACAATTTTCTAATGGAGGCCCAGCATAAATGAAGATAAAGCACAGCAGAGTCTCACAGACACCATTCAAAGTGCTGGTGTCTGGATATGGAGAGCGGTTCCCAGCGGAAGGAGCTGGTTGGGGTGCACGCTGCCTCTGTCGTGCTTCTCCCCAAAACAGATGCTGAACGCGATTCTCACTGTTCACCTTTTTTCATAAGAGGGAAATCCTCTTCAGGTCTCTTCCTCTTACTGAAGCTGGGTAATAACCTAGTTCTTTCAAGAAAGCCCAGTGTCTTACTGTGAACGTTTAAAAAGTGGGGGATACTTGCACTTGAGCATTGCTGAGGGAGGAGATGTGAAAGGTTCTCCCAGACACAAACCTCAGCAGATCCACCGGAAAGGCACCTTCCTCAGCATGCAAACACAGACTACCTCTTACCCCCCGAGAAACCCTCTCCTTCCCCTTGATCAGGACAACCCACAACAGCTGGGAGTTACCCCAATTACTCCGTTCTCCTGCTCCTAATAGCTAACCCATCAGCAAATCCTGTGAGCTCCATCTGGAAAATGGACCCAGAACAGGTCTAACCACTCCATCTAAGGCCACCTGTCTGGTCCACAGTGCCTGAGTTCCTGGAAAAGCTTCGTCATTGACCTGCCTTGCCATCTTCAACTCCCTGTCATCTGTTCTCAACACTGTAGCCAGGATGGCCCAGTGAAACAGCCTCTCATGGGGTTATAGCCCTGGAATGGCTTTCTGTCACCCTCTGTCACCTCTCTGAGCTCATGTCCTAAGTAGTCTCCTGTGGCCACAGGGCCTTCTGGCTGCTCCTGGACATACCTGGAATTCTGCCCCAGAGCCTTTGCACATGCTTTCCCTTCTGTTCAGAATGCTCTTGATGTGTTCTCACTCACATTTGGAGAAGTCTGAATTGGAGTGACAGGGACAGAAGATGAGGCTGTGTGTGTTGGGTGAGGCTGGTGGCCCAGAAGAAGGTTCTCTGCCAGCTCTCCACCTGTGCCTCACTTGTCCTCAGCCAGGAACTTGCACACAGCCCTCACCTGTCACAACTCTCACCCAGGAGACCCACAGCTACCCCTGGAGCCCACCCCGCCCACACCCTGCAGCAGAATGCATTCAGCGCTCCTCTGGGACCCCTGTCAGCTTTACTCAGACCTGGAACTCCCCTCTCTCCTGAAAAGCTCCCGGATTCCTTCTCTTCTTCCAAAATCACACTGGCGCAAGGCTTTCATGAGAAAGCTATAACGCTAACTAACGAAAGGTTCACACCTACTTTCCCCTTCTGTTGCCTTTTTCTCCACCTTCTTTCCTACCTGTGAAAACTGTAACATATCAGTGGAACATGAACATGCTCTGAGACCTGAATCTTTCATTGTAGCTTTCTGAGGATTCCTTATGTGATAAGAAACTAGTGTATCCTGCAACAGGGTGTTTTACAACTATCATCTATAGAAGAGTATAGCCCAATTCACTACAATTTTACCTCACTCTTCATGAAGCAGAACACTTTTTCCATTCTTCTCTTACTTAAATTCCCGTTTGTTCACATGCCATGGAATATTTGCTTCAGGGGTAGGATTTAGTGATTCCTACCTGCATACAGTACCCGGTCCTCATCACAAGGGCCCTCCTTAATACCCCTCACCCATTTAACTCTTCCCCCCACGCCCCTGTCCTGCAGCAACACTCAGTTTGTTCTCCAAGGTTGAGTGTATTTCCTTGTTTGCCTCTCTCATCACCCCAACACTCTGTTCATCTGTTTTCTTTCTGAAATTCCACAAGCATGTGAGCATAGGATACTTGTCTTTCCTCACTGATTTTGCTTAGCTTAATACACTCTAGGTCCATCCACATCCTTGTGAATGGTAAGATTTCATTCTTTTTGAAGCTGGGTCATATTCCATTATATATATGTATCCCACATCTGCTTTATCCATTTATCAGTGCATGGACTTTGGGATTCTCTCCATAGATTGGCTACTGTGGACTGTGCTGCTATAAACATCATGGTGCATGTTCCCCCTTTGAATCTGCATTTTTGTATCCTTTGGGTAAATACCTAGGAGAGCAATTGCTGGATCATGTGGTTGTTCAATGTTTAACTTTTTGAGGAACCCCCCAGTGTTTCCCAGACTGGCTGCACCACTTTGCATTCCCTCCAACAGGATGGGAGGGTTACCCTTTAAGCAGAACATTATCTGCCGTCAATTTCATAAGAGGAAACAAAACCTCTGGGAGATGCACCCAGGGTCAGGCAAGCAGTTGCAGACTTCACCCCAAGGCTCCTGACGCCAAGCCCCTTGAAGCCACCAGCATGCCACTATCCAAAAGAATTCCCAGACTCTCCTTCTGACTCCACCACCAAAGAAACTACAGAAAGAATATGGCACCTCAAAATATCGAGATAACACATTTAGTAAAACTAGAAAGTCAAGCTCAACTATTAAACAGGAACAGGCCGCTTTGGATGATTTTGAATTTTCCCTCCACCCTAATTTTAGCTCTTCTGATGAATAAACTAATCAATGATGAAACATCACCTTTGTCAAATGACATCATCCAAGTCTGTATCAGATGAAAAAAAGCCACCTAACTCTAGATGCTGGCCACTCAACCATATCTTAGGCCCAATTGAATAAACACTGTTAGATGAAGGAACAAATTAGATGTTACAAACAGGCACAGAGTGAATCTCACCTTCCCTTTCTAATAAAAGAGGGTTCCTAGGAAACAGATGGTCAAAATACATTTGTAAGCAATAAATGGACAGAGAAATTGTGATCCCCTGCAAAGTTCTACCTGCAGGGAAACTAAGTAATTCTTGCACCAAACCCAGAATGCTGACAGCTACTTCAATTTTACTTTGTGGCTCAACTAGAGAAAAGAGAAAAGCCCAGGAGGTTTTGGGATAATGAGAGGTTTTACCTCCAGGCCTGACATAGATAGGACATTTGGCCAAACATACCTGTGCTTTCTCTGAACACTGGCGTCCTGAAACAAGCTGCCTCGCTGACTCCTATGTTGACCTTCAAAACCTCGGGTGTCTTGGAGTCAGAGTAGAGAAGTGCTGTCAGCTGGGGAGAAGAAGGCACCTCTGACGTTAAGCCTGCACAACTGCTTTGGTTTCTGGGGGAAGGGGCAACACATACTTGTTGTTTAGCAGTAATTATCTTCATTCTCAATAGACCAATGACCTTGCCTTTTCTGGAAAGCAGACTTACTCTTCTAAAGTAACCCTCAATTCGTCTATTCCCAATGCAACTACAGTGGAACATTTATTTCTCACTTAAATAGAAAACACTGTTATTTTCGACACTGTGTGAATGAACTTTTAAAAACATTTTAGAGAGAAAGGAAGAGACCTTTATTCAAACCCAAGTCAGCACAGCTGCCTGGGAGACACAATCATCACCAAGGAGCGAGTGCTCCGGGGAAGGAACATTTGGGGCAGGCTTATATATTTTTTTCTGTTTTGTTTCAGGTACAGAGTTACACACCACAATGAGGATCTTCTTAGATTCCAGAAAGTGACAGACTCTTTCTTTTGTTTTCAGTATGTACATGTCAGTAAGATTTTAATCTTATGGGAGCCAAATAGGTTCTTTATTTTTTTCTTATCTTTATGTTGGCATTTTTGGTTATTGTTTTCTACTCAAACCGGATGTACAACATGTGCTTGGGGCAGAAACAGGGCCCATGCTCTGAGGTTCTGCCCAGTCGTATTGAGCTGGGTAAAATGTTAAAGGATAGCTTCCCTGGGAGCCCAGGATCAGGGCCCACAGATGATATAAGATAAAAATTACTTTTATCATTATAATTACTCCTAAATGGAGGAATTTGAGACAAAAGCACCTTTTACAAGACTACCAGGAAATCAAAATGATGCCCACAAAAGGCTACCTGCTCCATGGTCAGCACAGGTAACAGAAGTGTTCACAGTCTCTGGACTCCTGCCCCTCTCCTGCCCAAATCGCTGAAGCACACAGACCACTTAAAATCAGAATTGTAGAACTGCTAGACACCTTAGAGATGTCTGGCACCATTCCCTTGGACTGCAGAATAAAACACAGTAGCTCGTTGTCACAAACTAATTTCAACATGAAGTGCCCCCTGGATGCACTAAGTTCTTTCTCTGCAAATGTTGACTAATATAAGTCACAGTCATACCATATAAACACTACGATGGCTGGGAAGTCATCGTAGGTAAGGCAATATTTTAGCCATGTTTATAAGCATTGGCTCACGTTGTAGAAGAGGCTGAGCTGAGTGTTTTTAAATACTATTTCAGACCTGTTTTTCAGCACCCTCTGAACATACCAGAGCTTGAATGGCCTAAAAAAGATTTCGATCTTATATTTGGTGAACTTCCACTGTCTGTCCCTTTAAACAATGGACCCTAAACAGAAGGGGGAATGAACCACGAGAGACTATAGACTCTGGGAAAAAAACTGAGGGCTTCAGAGGAGAGAGGGGTGGGGGATTGGGATGGGCCAGTGATGGGTATTAAGGAAGGTACATATTGCATGGAGCACTGGGTGTTATATGCAAATAATGAATCACGGAACACTACATCAAAAACTAAGGAAATACTGTATAGTGACTAACATATCATAATAAACAATTATTATTAGAAAAAAAATTAAAGGTAAAAAAAAACCAATACAGCTTTTCTGTTTCAAGAACAATCACAATTGAGAAAAAACTAACTTCCAATCCCTAAAGCAAAACACAGACCAAGTTCCATTTCACTCCCCTTTATTCACATTCTCTGTGGGTTCTAAGCTATTTCTCTATCTCCTTTCCAGCTGAGCAGGCAGCCCGGGCTCGATCCCAGAACCCTGCGATCATAACCTGAGCACAAGGCACATGCTGAACTGGCTGAGCCAGCCAGGAGCCCCAGCCATGTTTTTCTTAAGCAAAAGGACACTTTCTCACGATGCCTTCACATGACTTCACATGGTACCAGAGACCTGCATTTGCCTCTAGGAGGTTGCAGATGAAGGCAATTGCAAACTCTCACAGTGGTTTATCAAATACAATGACCTGCCTGGTGACAGTGAAACTCTTATGAGCCCACGAGAGGGTGCTGTGACACTCAGCTGTGGCTGGGCTGGCACAGAGAACCAAATCCATTTCCCTGCCTGATGTCTGTGAGGAACAGATGCCCTCACTGTGAATGAGACCCTGCCACTGGGCTGTCCAGAGATGGCCATCCTCACGGAGGATGAGGATAAAGGACAATGCCTGAGGAGAACTCATCTGTCTCTTTTATCTTTTCATATTTTTGACAGTGGACAAATCACTGCCTAGGAGTCCCCAACTACCTTAGTCTCATCTGTGAATGGCCAAGAGGTTTTACAAAACACTTCAGATTTTGACCTTACAAATGCCCACAACCACTTACCATAGGGATTCAACATTAAGCAAAGATACTGTTCGTTGGATGAGAGGTCCTGCCCACTGTTGTTTCTCACTTATATGCTCATCTTCCTTACCTCATGGTAACATAACCACCTTGATTCCTGCTTCCGTCTTCAGGAAGGCTGATGTGACTTGAAGGGCATTACCGTGACATCGTTCTTTCTTAGCAAGAAGATGTGGACATTTGCCTAGTCCTACACACCCAAAGTTGAATCGGAATCAGGATTGTGGAGGCTGATGAGAGTTGAAGGTGTTTTCCTGTACACGGTGGTTTATTGCCAATAAGGATGGGTCAGAGTCCTCGAAATTCCAGAACCTTTTCATTAATGCTTCCTACTCGTGAAAGATGATGTACATTGGTCTTTCCCTGTATAGTGTGGTGACTCAGAGAAAAGTGCTTAGCCCTTTCGTCAGACTTCCACGACCACCTTGGGGTTGGCTTCCATATTCAGAAAGGATGATGTTAGGGCTAAGAGGGTTCCTGTACACTGTTATTTCTTACAGATAAGTGTATGGCGTTTTTGTTACATTGCCAGAACCACTTAGCGCCGGGCTTGCCGGCCTCCTGGGGACTAACCCTAACCCTAGGTGGACCACCGAGGGGCCCCTCCCAAGGGGCCTTGCGCCACAATGCCGGGGATTGGGCACCCTTGAGCCCAGCGCCGGGGTCACTCTGCTGCCCTGCAGGAACCTGGGCTGCTAGGGGCGCCGCCAGTGTTTCAGGGCGAGAGAATGGGTAGGGCCCTCCAAGCCCCTGGCGACCTTTGAAAGCTCCCTGAGCCAAAACGTTTCGGCTCACGCTCCCACTCGCCAGCGCCCTTACCTTGACCCGCCCCTCCACTCGCTGCACAGCTGGGGGATCTGGCCTGCCAGCCTCCTGGGGGCTAACCCTAACCCTAGGTCTGCCCCCTAGGGGCCCGTCCAATGGGGCCTGGTGCCACAATGCCTATGATTGCTGACACCCGAGCCCCAGCGCCAGACTCATGGTGCCGCCCCGCCGCCACCTGGGCCGCTAGCTGCACTGCGGGTCATTCAGAGCATTAGAACAGGCAGGGCACTCCGAGCCATGGGTGACCTTCTAAGGCACCCCACATCAAAACGCTTGCGCCCACGCTCCCAATTGTCAGCGCCCTCACCTCTGCCTGCCCCTCCACTAGCCGCAAAGCTGGCCGATCGGGCCTGCCGGCCTCCTGGGGGCTAACCCTAACACTACGTGGGCCCACGAGGGGCCCCTCCCATGGCACCTGGCGCCACAACGCTGGGGATTGTGGACCCCCCAGTGCCAGCGCTGAAATCACCCTGCTGCCCCGCCGCCAACCAGGCCAGTAGGGGCGCCGCCGGTCATTCAGGGAGGGAGAATGGGCAGGGCCCTCTTAGCCCCCGGCAACCTTCGAAGGCCACTCGCGCCAAAACACTTGGGCCCATGTTCCAGCTCGCCAGCGCCCTCATCTTGGCCCGCCCCTCCACTCACCACACAGCCGAGGGATCGGGCCTGCCGGCCTCCCGGGGGTAACCCTAACCCTAGGTCCGTCCCCAAGGGGAACATCCCAAGGGCCCTGGCACTGCAAATCCGGGGATTGGGGACCCCCGAGCCCCAGGGCCATACTCTCCCTGCCGCCCCGCTGCCAACCAGGCCACGAGGGGCGTCGTCGGTCATTCAGGGCAGGAGAACGGGCAGGGCCCTCCGAGCCCCTGGAGACCTTCAAAGGCCCCTCGCGCCAAAATGCTTGGGCCCACATTTCCCGCTCGCCAGCGCCCTCATCTCAGCCTGCCCCTCCTCTCGCTGCACAGCCGGCGGATCGGGCCTGTCGGCCTCCTTTGGGCTAACAATAAGCCTAGGTCGGCCCCTGAAGGACCCCTTCCAAGTGCCTGGCGCCGCCACGCAGGGGATTGGGGACCCCCGAGCCCCAGCTCTGGACTTACCCTGC